>NC_138378.1:106838855-106876642 GCF_054177405.1 Leptonychotes weddellii
CTCGAGGAGTCTACACTAGCAGGATGGGATAGGCCTGCACCAGGGACCCGGAGGATGACACAGGCTGGGAGAGCAGGAAACAGACCCATGAGGCTATGATATTATGACAGCTTGGGGCCAGGCCTTTTAAGAGGACTCACAGCCTCTGCCTGGGTCCCTCAGCTCCCCCCTGTCAGATGAATACCACCAAGTGACTCTAGTCAGCACCACCGAAGCAGCAGATGGTCCAGCCAAGACCTCTCGGAGTTTGTGCACAAATTTGTGAGATACTTTGAAATATTGTTTAAAGCCACTAAAAGAAAAAAGATACACAGTCTACTGTGTATATTGCAAAATAGCAAAAGACCAAAAAGTCATCTGCGTGTTGCTCTTGACATATAAATGCAACAGTTTTGTATGTATCCTTTGTGTTCCACAGAGGATGCCTGCAGCATAACTCTAGTGGGGACTGTACATAAATGCTTTAGCTAAAGCTGGTGCAGCTTCTCCCCAAGCACACCCCAGCTGGGTGGGGGTGGGGGGATGGGGCCTTGGGTGAAAACTGACAAGCGCCAGGGAGGACAACAGCAGTGGGTAACCGGGGGCTGACTGCACTCTGAGCTTGACCTGCAGCCTCGGTTTTGTCTCACGACTCCCCGTAATTTCCACCTAATTTGGAAAAGACAAGTATTGGCTCTGGGTTTTGAGGGCCCCTTCTGATGAAGGACTGCTGTTGATGTGGCCTGAGCCCCACAGTGGACCTTGGGCATCTTCTCTGACTGCCTGGCACCTTGGCAACACCCGCCATCTTGAGGTGGCAGCCAGAAAACTTGCTCTACCAGCTTCCCTTGCAGCTAGATTCCAGGCGTGGGTGAGGTTTTGGTCTGGAAGTTGGGCAACGTGAGGGAGCCGGCACAGCTCCAAGTCCACGGTCTGCAGAGGTTGCTGGTAGAGACCCACAGATTTGGGAGCACACCGATGGTGGAGGCCCTGGGGTCCCAGGCATAGCATCAGCTGTGAAAGCTGCCATTTCCTTTCCCTTCTTACTCTGGAAGGTTCTCAGGGCTCGTCTGAGAACAGCAAGAGTAGGTTCCCACCCAGTTCCCAGAAGAAGTGAATATGCTCAGGCCCCACTGATCACCAGGCCCTGGGCTATGCTGGGGAATCCCATCATGGTGGTGGCTGTGTGCACAGCGGGGCAGGCCACTCCCTGCAAGGAGTGGATGTTTCATCTCCTTCTCAGCATCCCTCCCCCTGCAAGGCACTGAGCCTCTTCATGGTGTCTACTCCACCTGTGGGGACAGGTGGAGGCCAGTTTAAACTTATTCAGTCTGGTATATTGGGGACTGAGTGTAGGAACCTCCCTGAGGCTCTTGCACCATGAAGGTGAGGCCCTAGGAAGGCAATTTTTTCTTGAAGAATGGTATTCTAATGTTGGAAATCCAGGTTTGGGGAGGAGCTCTTTTGGTGTCTGTGTTTTTTAGATTACAGCTGATGTTTATACCTAGGTTGTTGGCTTTCTAGGACTGGCAGGTTGTCAATGAGAGCACAGATTCCAAGGTCACACAGGTAGGGCACTGATCACTGCTAATGTAGGGGTTCTCCAATGTGAATGCACATAAGTATCTGGGGGTGTATGCAAGTGTTAGGAATGCAGATTTCTGAACCCACCCAGAGCTTCTGGTTCAGTAGGTCTGGGACAGGGGACCCCTGAGTGTGGCGGTTTAATAGGCCTACCAGGGGATATAGATAGTCCATGGACCTCACTCTGGGGAGCAATGACAGTCTGGATGTTCAAGTTTGCAGGCCTGTGTGCCTGAATGTGGGGGACCGAGGAGCTGAAGCTGCAGGCCAGGTCCTGAATGGGACAGATTTTTGGGTCTTGCTCAGGTGGCTCACGGGAGCCGGCTCCTTGGTGATACCATCTTCATGGACCCCTGGCCCCAACCTCAGTTTCAGAGGGTCAGAAGGACATTTTGTCAGATGCTAAAGCTATAAATCTGTGGCTTCTGGGAAGAGCAAATGACATTTATGGGTCTCTCAGTTCTCATTTCATGATTGCCACCGAACTACAAACAGGAGAATCATCAGAGTTAAATCCCCACTTGGGTCTAGGGGAGGCTCTCCGGAGCCCCCCCCCGACTCTCATTAATGAGGCTGCCCTCTCTGGCCCGCTGGACCCAGGCCAGCGCCCTCGGCCTCCCCTTCAGAACACTGCCATAATGTGCTTCGGAGACCGCTGAAATTTCTAATAATACTAACCAATGATGTGTTAAATTGAGACACTTCTGGCTCGAATGCCGGAAACTGCATGATGGTTTAAAGGACCAGTGCTTACCTTTCTCTACCAATTTGCTGCTAAATTACTGCTTTCGGAGCAACTTACAGAAAAGTAATTCTTTATTTAAATTTTAATTTCAATCTTGTCATTTTAAATATATATTCAGATTCCAATCATATTACAGAATATGATGATGTCTTTGGGGGGCAAGTGTTCCTGCTGGGAACCTGGGTGGGGGGAAGACGATGTGATGGGGGAGGGTAAGGAGAGCCCAGTAAGGAGGGAGTGACCCCAGGGGACAGCTGGACGAGGGCAGCGCCTGTGCTGGGGTGGGAGATAGAATTGGAGGCCAGTGGTCGGCCTCTAACCTGGCCTTGTGACCCCAGGCTTTGTGCCCTGCCCTGAGGGTCTCCAGCAGCCACTGACCACTTCCTGCGCCTTCTCTTCACCACAAGGGCCCAGCAAGCCCAGCTGTAAACACATGCCAGGCACAGATGAGATGGGGCTGCCTGGACTGCTGCCATCCTAATGGCTCACATTTATTGGGCACCATCTACATGCCAGGCACAGGCATGCTGTGATTTCCTTCCATGAGGAGTTCCGTGATTTCACCTGTATTTTACAGATGAGAGTAATAGGGTCCAGAGAAGTTTGATAATAGCTAGAATAGGCCAGACTCGGGCCTCTAACCCACGTCTATTCTATCCTTAGACGCTCCGAAGTGATCTGGGATGGCTGGAATGTTCCCAGGCCACCTGGCTCCAGCCCGCCCCTGCTGTGGCCGACAGCCCCATAAAGCGGTTCAGCCACGTCTACGCGGCACCCTCTGTACCTGCTGGGATAACACTTAGACCCCCTCCCCTGGTGCTCTGAGTGCCAGCCATGGCCTCCCCTCTCCCCACTCTGTCCAGCCCAACCGAGCCTCCTGCTCTGACCCTGACAGCACGCTGGGCTTCCCTCATGTCTCCCACTCCCTCGGGCCTCCCAGACCCTAAGCTGCCACCGATGTGTTCCCCCAAATGCCGCCAGTGGGGTCTCGACACGGTCTAGTGGGGCCAGTTCTTCAATCTCAGAGCAGGGAGGTATAGACACCTCGTCCCCTCTCCAGCGCTGATGGTGCTGCAGGGCCCACCTTCCCGTCCCTTCTGTCTCCAGCTCTTCCCTCCGTCCCTCCCTCTCATCAGCAGCCCTTGCCCTTGGCTTTCCAACACAGGGACCGAAAGCCTGAAAACTCGTTGCCTGACCACTCCACCTGCCATTCGAGCATCCATCTGCCTTCCTCTTTCGCGGTCATGCCCTCCGTGGGATTCTGGACGCCCCACCTCTCCTCTCTAGCTGTGCCCACCCCTGAGATTCACTGCAGCCATCCTCTGCCTCTGACCTCCTCCTTCCTCCTCCTTGAAACCCCCTTCCCTTCTGTTTCTGGAACAATGCTTTTCCTGGTTTTCTACCTAAACTGCTTCTGTGCCGATCGCTGGCTTCTCCCACGTGGCCCGCCCCAGGGCTCATGCCAGGCCCCCTCTCTCCCTCTCTCAGGGCTATTCGGGCCTTAACTTCTCTCATAATTATTTTTCTGATAGGAAACATCTGCGAGGTAGCCATTGTTTTTGATAGAACCCGGCTTCCTGTAGTATTCTGGAAGTGCATTTGCTTTTTCCTTTCCCCACATCAGTCTGTACCTTGGAGACCTTTCTGCTAAAGGTGCAGCTCAGCTGGCTCCCCTTGCAGACGTGAGGCAGCCATGGCTGGGTCTCGGTTCGGGGCTGTGCTCTCTCGAGGGCCCCGTCTGGGCCCCCAGCCCCTTCCTCCAGCTGCCCACCCCCACAGATGGGCCTCGCGGACAAAAGACATGATAAATCTGGCAGCACCTTACAACTCAAAGCTTTCAACTTTCCTCTAACAACTTTCAACTGAAAACTTCTTAGTCCCATTTCCAAGTTACTTTTCATCCATTACAAAACCCACAAAATTTTCAAAGGGGCTTTGAAATAAGAGCACCTAGGAAAAAAAAAAAAGCCCATCACAAATGAAGGTCTTTGAAAAGAAAGAGGCCCTTTCCTGTGCTTCAGTTCCCTCTGATATCAGTTTCCCTTTCATTCCGCTGAAAGGTGCAGGGCAGGCCTGGCCCTCAGCAGACGCCTGTGATGTGAGGGAGCGAGTGGCCCAGACGGACAGACGGGGCTGAGGAGGAGCGCGGGGCACCCGCTCGCAGAGCTGGGATGGGCCTTTCATCGCCTCCCCGCCCCCGCCCCGACAGCCGTTGCTCCTTGTAACCCGCGTGGCCTGCTCAGAGGCCCAGCTGCCCTGCGTGACCCCGCTCACCTTGGCCTTGGTGGCGGCACAGCTCCCCTCTGGAGCACGGCGCCCGTGTTCATTCTTACCAGCAAAGTGGGCGGGAAGGGAGGCACGGCAAGACAGCCTCGCTGCGGCCTTTGATGGGACATTTCCCACATGCCGTCCCTGCAGGCAGTGACACTCCGGGACCACCCCTCCACCTCCCAGCCTCAGAGCCCGTGACACGGCCACCCTCGCCAGGGTCAGCTCCAGACTCACAGATGCACAGCCGACAATTGCCGTTGTAGTGCCTTTGTCGTTCTCAGATTTGAAATCCTCCGTGAGTCTGTTGAGGAACGGTCCTCTGTGCAGGTGTGGGGCTGAGCTGGGAGCGGGTGTGGGGACACATGTGTGTCCCTGGCTGAACTATGTGCTGGTCCGGCCTGGCCCTCAGACGCCTGGACTCTGAGCACCCAATATGAATTCTGAACCAGGCTCCCAGGGGACGCAGCGGGCTCTCTCTGGGCCAGGGACCGGCCTGGCCACTCTGCCCCATGAGGCCCTGCCAGGCCCTCCCTAGCGGGCATCCTGGGATTAACCAAGCCCGCCTTGGGTGCAGGACTCACCCTGGAGCCAGCAAGAATCCCCAAATGAGCTCTGGCTGGCTGTCTGCATCTCCCCCAGGGGGTCCTTTCTTCAACAAACACCTAACACTCCTTTTAAAACTCCTGTGGTCTACCCTTCGAGTCGTGGGCCTCGGCAGAGGATTCCTGATTTTTTTTCACACAGACAAAGGCTTGCCGGGGAGAGGGGACAGTTCTGAGTTCTGAAGGCCTCTGCCGTGGGACTCGCACGGCCGACTCTCCGAGCGTGAAGTTAACTGAGAGCTCGGCAAGGCGGGCCTGACACAGACATCTTTAGCGACCTCATTAGAGCCTGAACAAGAGAGGGGATTGTGGCAGGGTAGCCCCAAGGTCAGGCAGGACAATGAAACAAACAAGGCAGCACAAATGTCCCTGTGAGACAGCTCCTCAGACGGGGTGGCACCAACGAAGGAGCTAAAATACTATTGCCAGGACTTCAAGACTTCACTGAAGCACGTCAGCACCCGAGTGTGTGTTCAGGAGTGGAGCCTAGATTCTGACGCGGTATGGGACAGACCAGCTCTGCGGTGGAATATTCCAGAAGCATGCAACGAGGGACTCCGTGAACACCTTCCCAGCTTCCCGGCCCTCTCTCTCTCTCTCTGCTTTCTGCTTGCTCAGGCTCTCTGTCAGGAGAACAACTTGCAGCCAGGCAGGGCCCTGAGGGAGAGGAGTAACCTCTGGCCACAGTCCAGCTCAGCTCCCTCAGTTCAGAATTGAAGTGGTTTGAGTTATTTTATTTTATTTTTTTTTAAAGGAGATGGCATCATTCAGCACCAGTCCATCTCTTCAGAGAGCTTGCTGGTAGTGAGTTGTCCCAACTCACTGGAGGTCCGGGTGCAAGAGGGAAAGCGGTAGAAGGGGATGGGAGTCACAGGGAAGCAGCCCTCTCGGGGCAGGTAAGTCTCTCTTCCTCAGGAGTGACAACTGAGGACGAGCAGGGTGGCGGGTGACCAGAGCAGCAGAAGGCCCTGGCCCTGCTCTGCAAGGGGCTGGCGTGACCACTCTACCGTATCCTGGGTGCTTAGACCTGGCTCCGCACGGAGACGGCTGAGAGATGGCATGCAGGGTTGCCACCTGTGGCTGCTTGCTGTGGGCCCCTGCGTCAGGTTGAGGGGTCCCAGACCAGCCCCCTCCACTGATGCCCCGTCCTCAGCGGGTGCCCAGACTGCCCGGTCCAAGGCTGCCTTCCCTTCACCGCCGAGTGAGGCCTCCTCCCTGCCATGCCCTGCTGCCTGGCTACCATAGCTTCGTCCGTCCCGTGCCGGGGCTCATTGGCTCCTAGTGTATCATTCATTCATTCATGCATTCATTCATTCCTTCACCCCACACTTACCGAGAAACTAACCCGTGCTGGACACACAGTGGTGAATAGTCTATGGCCTAGGAGAGCACACAGGCTAATGGAGGAACCATAATCAGAATGATAACAGCTAACAGCTGTGGAACCCTTAGATGTGCCAGTTTACAATCCTCAAGGCCTGGGGGTTGTTTGAGGCCGAGGTCTGGCGGTTCGTCTCTGTTCTGTACTGAGTCGGCTCAGGCAGCCATAAAAAATACTGTAGACTGGCTGACATAACAACAGAACTTATTTCTCATGCTTCTGGAGGCTGGAAGTCCAAGATCAGGGTGTCAGCATGGCTGGGCTCCGGTGAGAGCTCTCCTTGGTCTGCAGATGGCTGCCTTCTTGCTGTGACCTCACACGGCACAGGGAAAATTCTAGTCCCTCTTCTTATAAAGACACCAATCTCTTCATGGGGGCCCCACCCTCATGATCTCATCTTAATCTAATTATCTCCCAAAGTCCCCATCTCCAAATACCATCACGGTGAGGGTTAGGGATTCGACACAGTTCAGCCAGTTGCACCTGGAAAGCATGCACACAAGGAGGGTTTGGAAAATGCTGGCTGAATGGAGTGAACCTTGGTCTGCTGGCTGTTTCTGGGCTCCACCAGACCCGGGGGGTGGGGGGTATTTAATAGAGGGACACCCACGGGCCTGACCAGCATACGATGGGTCTGCCCATGAGCCTGAGCTCTCATTTTCTGATGGTTTGCTTTTTTCCTCTCACAACATAATCTCCATGATCTCTAGTCTTTCCTGAATGCTGTTGGAAGGCTTGTTGTATTTATCTCAGGAGAATCTGTTGTGCCCCTGTGCAATTTTCCATTGTCATGGTTCATTTTAATTTCCTCTAAGGCTGTTGGCCACTCTTCTTTTCAGAAATAGCTTGTTCCACTTAATAAAAGCGCTTAAATATGCAGACACGAGAAGTTTCCTTTGCTTGCTCCTAAATATCACAGTAAGTGGAGTGAGTGCCGCGTACCCTGCCTCATGCAGTTAGGCTGAGCACACGCCAGGTGGCTTCCCAGGAAGGAGAAGCTTGGAATGAAAGGTGCAAGGATAGAAACAGGATCCAAGAATTTCTAGGGGAAACCCAGCCAGTCTGGACGCCACACATTGCATTGTCTGGCTGACAGCACGCAGGTCTCCCGAAGCGCCTCCCCTCTCCAGAATGATCAGGGCTCTGCGACTGAGGCCTGCTCCCTCTCTAGCTTGCCCTGTGACCTTGCACAAATCAGTTTACCCCTCAGAGCCCCTGCTTCTTCACCTATAAAGCCTGCATGATAATCCTGTTCCCAGAGACTGATTTCAGTGAAGAGCGGATGTCCCCTATTTCCAGGGCCTGGCACAGAAGCTGGGACAAAGCAAAGAGCACACAGCATTCAGGAAACGGCAGCTCTTCTGACTATAAGGGGACCCAAGAATGCAAGAAGGATGCTGTGTCCACGGCAGTCTTTCTTCTAAATCATTTTGCTCTGGGCTACTGGGGCCAGAGGATCCCCGCAGGCTGTGGATTATGGAGAAAGGACAAAGGAGAGGAAAGCAGGCTGAATCTAAATTCACACACCACACCTGTGGGGAGCCTGGTTGTTTGGCCACGGGACCAATGCCAGGGCACCATGGGCTCGGTGGCAGCTAATCCGAATTGCAGTTCAAATTCTTAGAGCTGTGTTGGGCTTGTAGTCCCAGAGAGCCAGGGGCAGAGTCACAGGGCACCCTTCTTTGGCTTAACTAACAACACTTAGGAACCAAGAGTCTAGGGTGCCCGGTGGATGGGAATAGGAAGGAGGAGGCAGGAGTCATGGACTTAAAATTCCTGATAGAATGGCAGGTCAGGAAGCCAATTCTTACCCTGTGGGGCTCAGCAGGATGTGGAAGCCTCCTGGCCCTACAGAGAAACCCCAGGCTTAGCTCTGGGGTTGGGGTGGGGGGCGGGCGGGGCCCAAAGTGCCTCAGGAGAGGGAGGTTCAGGCAGCCATGTGCCGCTCACCCTCAACACCAACTGCTGCTCCCGAGAATCACCTCTAGGGGGCTGTTCACTTCTATAAATACCCCCAAATAAGCCCGTCCCCTCACTCTGCATCCAGGGTCAAGCCCTGACATCACAGCGTACATTGCTCAGGCAGGGGTAATTTATAGATCCACTTGAGGTCACTGGTAAGTTGAGAGCAGAGATAGGGGAACCCTCCCAACCTGGACCTTGGTCACAGCCAGCCCGTAGCTCTCCTCTCTGCGTCTGTGTCCCTGTGAATACTAGACTCCAACCACCCACAGGGTATGCATTCTACAACCCTGCCCCTGGACGACACACAGGTTTACACGTGCATGCACGTTCACAAAGATGCACAAGAGCACACACACACACTTGCCTACTGACACACACGTACCTTCTCCACTCCCACACAAACCCACACGGCCCCAGCATGCTCGGGCTTGGGGGGGCACTCCAGCCCCCACAGGGTAGGGGATGCCAGCAGACGCCCCCTGCTTGCCCCACAGAATCTTTTTTTCTCCCACAGCTCTGAAACACAGAGTCCCCCATGGCCACTTTGAGCTTCCCTCCCAGACACTTTTTCCTAAATCAGCTTCCAATCTGACTCATTCCAGTTTTAAAACAAGAAAACATCAACAAACATGATGGAGGGAAACAGATGGTAACAATTACAGGAGGGAGAAAACAGAGCCGTTCCCTCTAGAAGGGGCAGGCAAACATATTGTCCCCAGACAGTGCATCGCCCCCCAGCTGCCCCTGTGTGAACCCAGGTGCCGGGCTCCCCGGGACCGTCCCCACCCCAGGGGACGGGCCAGCCCTGGAGGGGCCATGAAGGCCTCCGAGCACCACAGGGCAAGGCCCCCCAAACTGGCAACAGCCTGTTCTCCAAGGAGGGAAGTCTGGACGTTCCAGCACATTCCAGGCTACCTCACTACCTCTGACGTCCTGTCTAAGGCCCGAGATGTGGGTGGGACGCTTCCTCCCCTGCTGTGACCGGCCCTGACTGCCCTTCAGGACTGCAGCCGCCTGTCTCACCTGCCAGAGCCCCTGAGGGCAGGACAGGGTCTCTCACTGTGGGTGGTGGCGTGTGCCAGGCTGCCTCGTTCAAAGGCAAATCCTGCCACTTACAAGTGGGATGAGCTGAGCCAAGCCAACAGACCTCCCTTTGCCACCGTTTCCTCACCCCTAAAATGGAGATAATTCTAGAACCTACACCATATGAGTATGAATTAATATGTGCAAAGGACGGAGGACCAGGCCCAGCGCACATGGATGTCCCATGGGGAAGTTGTCTTGTTGTTATGACCCATGCAGACAGCCAGCTTCTTGTCAAGGTCTGCCGAGTGGAGGGCATTCCAGGCGGGGGAAGCCACGCACTGAAGGTAGGGCCGAGAGGATAAGCCCTGCTGTTGAGGCAGGGTGCCCGAGGGCCCGGGAGCAGCAGATGGCCAGTGCCAGGGTCCTGAGATGCAGTCTGCTGTTCTCTGTCTCCTGTCATTTCTCCATCCTGCGTGTTTTGAGCAGGACAAGGGCTCTGCCCTCTGGCAGATCAGATTGGTGGAGACAGGCAAGGAAACAGGTGCATCCAGGGGAGATCAAGTGCTGTGACAGAGGGGGGCACCCACCTTAGCCCTGTGGGCCTGGGAAAGCTGCCTGGGGGAGAGGCTAAGTCCCGAGTGGCAGGAGGAGGGGTGTGGGGGTGGAAGGACGGGTAATGGGCAGTTCTGGGCACAGGGGGCATGATGCCTTTGGGGGTCAGAACAGCAAGGCATCAAGAGTGAGGGGTTCAAGTCATTACTGGAGTGCCCCAGGCAAGGATTCAATGTCTCCGAGCCTCGGTTTCCCCATCTGCCGGATGAGGATTATAGTTCCCTCCATCCCAAACCTCGTGTGAAGAATAGAAGTAAGATTGTGTATCAGAAGTCCCTAGTTGACTCCTAGCATGTGAGGTGCTCACCACAGGGGATCTCCGTGAACCCACCTTTGGGACAGGACTTTCTCCCACGGGTCTTGTCTTAGCCACGTTTACACACTCGAGCTCTCACGCAGGGTAAACGTTCCCCAGCACACCAGTGATACTGCTACGGATTGAAAGTCTGTGCTCCCAGAATTCATATGTTGGAATACTAACACCCATGTGATGGTGGGGGGCCTTTGGGAGGTGATCAGATCTCAGAGGTGGAGCCCTCACAAAAGGGATCGGTCCCCTCTCTGTTCTCCAGTGAGGAAACCGGATCAGTCAGCAGGCTGTAAGCTGAAAGAGCCTCTCACCAGAACCTCACGGTGCTGGCATCCTGACCTCAGCCTTCCAGCCTTCTGAACTGTGGGAAATAAATGTCCGCTGTTGAAAAGCCCCCCAGGTCATGGTATTTTGTTCAGGCAGCCCGAGGTAGATAACACACGCACCCTCCCACATGTTCACATACAAGGAGACACCAGTTGGCACGCACTGTAGAGGCCATATCTCCCCCTTTGCTCCCATCTGGTCCCCTCTCCCACCCCCAGACTCTGCTGAGCCTCTGGCCTATGGGAGGTGCCGTGGCCGCCCCTATTCCAGGGCCCTGGATAAGGTGGGCTGCATTTAACCACCACAGAGATCCATCACTCTGTTCTCATTGTGTCAGGCGGCAGCAGGCTGTGGAGGCTCCGGGATGAAGGGGAGGAGGGTATATTCTATCCCTTCTGGCCCCCTCCCAGGGCCTGTTCCTTACAAATGTGCATCAGGCAGCTTCTCTGTTAAGCATCCCGAAATAAAGAGGGGAGACTCTCTGCCACACGCTATTTTGGCAGCTGCTTCTATTTTAAAACGTATTGACATCCCCTCTTGTTCTCCTGGGGGGCTCAGCGTTTTCAAATTCTTTCCGGTCCATCCATATCCTGGCTTGGAGGAGGCTGTCCTGTTTGCACCAGGGGCCAGCATGGTCCTCTCCTCCTGTTTGCTCCGGGCACCCACTGCTGTTCCTTCTTCGGCTCTCTGGGTAACCTGGACAAGACCTCTCTCTCCTCTGGGCCTCATGCACCACCCCGTTGGAAAATAGCAGAGGGTCTTTGCTGTCCCCTAATGTGTGTCTTGAGCTGCCGGGCTGTGCGCCATTTAAGAGCCATTTACTTGCTCTCTGAACGCTGGTCCGGGCACGGGGGCCTGGTTTCCCCGGCAGGTTTGCCTCCCGGCTGGTCTCATCATATGGGCATACAACGGCCTGGTTTGCACTTCCATCTCTGTGGGCTTGGCCTTCTAAGTGTTGGTGTTTCTCAGGGTGCGATGATATTCTCGTGCCTTCCTCTGCTACACCTGCACGCGACCCTGCTTGCACTTCTGGACCTAATTATTGCCCAACTGCCAAGTCTTCAGCACCTGTAATTCCAGACCCCACATGTTCAAATGCCGAGCAGACGTCTCCACTGGGATGTTTTGCCTGCACCTCAAACTCAGCCTATCCTCCTCCCCAGATCTGCTCCTTCTGCCCTATGTTGGGCTCCAGACCTGGTCCCAGCCCCCACTGTGACGCAGGCAGGAGCAGGGACTGAGTTGTGGCGGCCCCTTCCCGCCACTGCTCTCCTCCACCAGCAGCCTTGCGGAGGCTCTCTTCCGGGGTTCTCCCCGCAGCCTGCCCCTTAGTCTAGCTTCCACCCGGCCCCCCGGTCACCCGGTGGGGGGTCCACCCCAATCTCTTCGCTGTGTTGCAGCCTGTTTTTTTTTTTTTTCCTAAAATGTAAGTATGACCATGTCACTCTTCATCTAAAACTCTCCAGCCCCATAGTCTAAGGGGTGAAGTCCAAACTCCCCGATGTGGTTCCCAAGCCCTGCGGGTCTCCTGGGCCCCATCTCTTATCACTCCTAGCCTGCTCCTTCATCCTCACCAGCACTGCCTGGCTCATGGTCGGCAGCTTCATGTCTCCACACCTTGGCCTAGGGGTATGTACTGAGCTCCCCTTCACCAAGGCTCACTCCATCGTATCCTTGAAGACTCCGCTCAGGCATCCTCTCCTGAGAAGCGTTCCCTGAACAGCTCCCTGTCCTGGCTGGGCCACAGGTATCATCTCTGGGCTCCCAACACACCCACGAAGATGGAGCCCCGTGTGTTCCTATTTGCTCGTCTGTCCCCACTAGGTCATGAATTCCTCGAAGTTGAAGACTGCGCTTTGCCTTCGGGAAAGGGTCCGGGACATAGTAGGTGCTCAGTAAAGGTTTCAGGGGTGAATGAAGCCTTACTAGGGAAGCTTCTCCATGATGCTCTGAGAGGGTGGGTCTTTATGCAGTTGTTGGCTTTACCAAGGCCCCAGAAAGGCCTCCAACTCTCTCTCTCTCCCTGGTAGGGTTCCAGGGCGAAGTGTGTTTTCAGTCCTTTCTAATCAAGCTGTCAATGGGGAACCCCGACACCAGCATTGATTTTTCACCAAAGGGGAGGCGGCTTCCCCTCTGCATTCTGCATCCTGGCCGTCAGTTCATGTGTTTAGACCCCAGTCTTCTGTCCTCATAGACCAGGCCCACTTTCGGGCCACTGGGACCTGGTTTTCTAAAATCAGGGTCAGAGTTCCTGCCACTGAGATGCTTGGATTTCTAGAGGAGCCTTAGCCAATGTCCACACAGATGGACTCATACCCTTGATCCATTTCTTCCCACCCCTCTGGGAGCACCCACTGGTCTCAAAATAGCCCACCGGCCCAGGCTGGAACCAGACACTTAACACTGTAGGAGAAGCGAGCCCTAGCTCTCCCCTTAGCCCTGGAGATGTGTCCAGGTGTGAGCCTCACCTGCTGCAGAGACCGTCACAGACCATTTCATTCCCATTTTCCTTTCCCTTCTTGCAGGGGATGGGCAGAGGAACAGTCACTGAGTCCGGGGACCCAGTGGCAGGGGCTCTGGCTGGAACCTGCCACCTGCAATTGAGAGGCCACCCTTCCTCAGCTGAGTGGTTGCAGCTGCTGGGTGTATGTCTGGCTGCTCTGTCTCCCAGGAGCCAGGTTCAGGTCTGGTTCAGGGACAGGTAGCAGACAACACAGCCGGTGTGGCCAAGGCCCTGTATATATGTGCTTGTGCAGTGCCCTTCTCTGCTTGCATAAGCCATGTCCCCTGCAAAATGACATGTTCATGGAGGCGTGCCTGGGATGGTTAATTTTCTTTGTCAACTTGGCTAGGCCATGGTGCCCAGGTATGTGGTCATACACTATGCTGGATGTCTCAGTGAGGGTATTTTGGGCAAGATTAACATTTATTATTTATTTATTTATTTTTAAGTTTTTATTTAAATTCCAATTAGTTAACATACAGTGTACTATTAGTTTTGGGTGTACTGAGATTAACATTTAAATCAGTGGACTTTGAATAAGTAGATTGCTCTTCCTGATGGGGGTGGGCCTCATCCAATCAGTTGAAGGCCTAAATAGAACAGAAGATTGACCTCTCCTGAGCAAGAGGAGATTTTGCCAGCAGACAGCCTTTGGACTTGAACCGTAACATTGACTTTTCCCTGGGTCTCCAGCCTGATGGTCCACCCTTGCCTGCTTCCATCATCACATGAGCCAGTTCTGTAAAATAAATATTCAGTCTCTATATGCATCCTATTAGTTCTGTCTCTTTGGAGAACTCTCATTAATAAATCTCATTTATCAAAATTGCACCTTTCTTGCATAAGGACTAGTGGGCATCGTGGAAGGGAGATCTGTCCCTCATATGGGGCATATGTATTGTATCTTCATTAAAAGTTTGGGCATGCCCTGACTTGAAGGGTCCCAGGTCCTGGCGAAATGGGCCCCTGGTGAAATGGGTGATGTTTTTTTTTTTTTTTAAAGATTTTATTTATTTATTTGAGAGAGAGAGAATGAGAGAGAGCGAGTACATGAGAGGGGGGAGGGTCAGAGGGAGAAGCAGACCCCCCGCCGAGCAGGGAGCCCGATGTGGGACTCGATCCCAGGACTCCAGGATCATGACCTGAGCCAAAGGCAGTCGCTTAACCAACTGAGCCACCCAGGCGCCCATGGGTGATGTTTTTATAGCAGAAGAATCACTACTACATCCCAGGTTGTGACTTTCCAGGGCAGGCAGTCTAGCAGGCCTCCAAGTTTTCAAAAAAATGTAAACCTGGCCATGCCACTCCTGTTTCAAGCTCCTCAGGGGCTCTACATTGTCTTCAGGGCAAAGCTTGAGCCCTGCCACGCAGTCCATGACTACCCCCAGGACCAGGCCCCAGTCTGGTCTCCAGCTTCATGCCACACCACACTCCTCACATGCTCTTGAACCCTCCCTCCCCACCCCCACCTACTCTTTTCTTGTCTCTCTGCCTTTGTATTTTCCAGTCCTCACTGGAGTGTTCTGCCACCACCTCTTTGCTTGCCTAACTGGAACTTAAACTTTAGCACAGGTGTTACCTCCTTCAGGAAGCCTTCCCTGACCACTCCCTATGCCCAAGTCTGGGCTGTATCTTCCTCCTCTGGGCTGTGATAGGGCTCAGGGCTGATCTTGATCTTGAGACTCCTCACAGAGTATTGTCTGTTTCCTCCTCCCAGCTGTGAGTTCCTTGAGAGCCTGGGCTGGGACATAGTTGGCATGATAAGTATTTGTTGAATGAATGAGTGAGAGTACAAATGAAATGGTAACTTCATATGGTTTCTCTTGGGTTTTTCCCAGTTGAAATGCTCTGGTGGGTCACAGACTCATTTTTGCACCATTTTCATGGACAGGGTAATGTTATTGCCAAGGCTCTAAAGTCATGTGTCAGCTCCTGGGTATTGATAAATCTGGTGAAAAGTGCTGATGATCTAAAATAAGAAAATGATAACAAAATTTTATTGAGCATTAACTCTATTAAGTACTGAGCTAAACTTTTTACTATCTAGTCTAATCTACTCCTCATAACTAGGTTCATTAAGTAAGCCTCAGAGAGGTTACTTAACTCGCTCAAAGCTGCACAGCTAACAAAGTGGAGTTGGGATATGAAAATCTGTGTACTTAGCTGCTGAGCTTCAAAGGCTAGGATTATTTTAAGTCTTGGCAATAGTGCCTAGGTGAGCTATATAATCTGTACCAGCTGGAGCCCCCACCCCATATGGACCCCATAAAGGAACCCCCAGACATGGCTGGCCACTGGGTGTAGATGCCAGGTGATACCCAGTCTCTCAGGCAGGACTCTCAGCTCCTCTCAGTTCAGGCTTGGGTCTGTGTCCTGTGGCCCCTCCTCCACCCTCCTGTCGGCCCCAGGACCCTGTTGCCTGGACAAAAACAGAGGCTGTGCAGGTAAAAATGAGTCAGGATCTCTCTGTGGCTGAGGTCCACCTTGGGAGATGCAGTTAGTGGGAGGGCAGCTGCAAGACAGCTAGAGGGTTTTCTGTTTTTTTACCAAAGCACGTCTGAGTGGGAGGGACTCTTCCAGGGATCTGGGTCGCAATCACAGTAAAAGGGCGTCTACAGCACTCCAATGATGATAGGTTTTATTTTTAGGAGCTCAGCAGTACCTTGGGGGGTAAGCCCAGGCCAAGCTGGGAGAGGGGATGTGGAGCCGGGCCCGAGTCCTTTGCTCTTCCAAGGGCCATTCTGAGTGGGAGGAGCCAGGAGGTGCCGGGTGAGAGAGGCAGGTGGGAGAGGCTAGGGCTAGGCCCATTTCCCTGTCCCTCATGTCACCCTCTCCTCATTTCCATTCACAGCCTCTGATTTTCTCAGCAGAGAGGTACAACTGGAGAGCTTTCTAGAGCCACTGGCCATATTTTGAACAATTGGGAGATTCAATGACTCTCTTCTCTCATAGAAAACATAGCTGATTTGGTCAGGTTATGGATTCAGGGAAGATTGTAATATTTCAATCCCTGATTTATTAATGTCTCCTTATTTTCAGGGTTCTCCAGAGAAGCAGAACCAATGGGAGATACGTGTGTGTGTGTATATATATATATATGAATGAAGAGATTTATTATAAGGAATTGGTTCATGTGATTATGGAAGCTGAGAAGTCCCAAGATCTGCAGTTGGCAAGCTGGAGACCCAGGAGAACCAGTGGTGTAAGATAAGTCCAAAAGCTAGCAGGCTTGAGGCCCAAGAAGAGCCAATGTTTCGGTCTGAAGGCAGGAAAAAACCCAGTGTTCCAGCTCAAGCTGTCAGGCAGGAGGAGTTCCTTATTCGTGTGAGGGTTAGCCTTTCTGCTCTATTTAGACCTTCAACTGATTATATAAAGCCCACCCACATTAGGGAGAGCAATCTGCTTTACTCATTCCACTGATTCAAATGTTAATCTCAGCCAGAGACACACCCTCACAGACACATCGAGAATAATACTTGGCCAGATATCTTGGCCTCCCTTGGCCCAGTCCAGGGGACACATAAAATTAACCATTACACTATCTACTACAAATTTCACAATTACATCGCCTCTTGTTGCAATTTTTGTATGAATCTGTGCTCTGGGTAGGGAGAGTCCAGGCAGGGGAAAAAAAAAACACCCAAAACAATAAGAATACTAAGCAGGGCTTGAGAATTCCTTCCATGATTACAGAACTTTTCCGCTGGTTCTGCCTTGCCAGTAAATACTGCCCAATCCCAGGAGAGGCAGGGTCTGCCTCTCCTCCACCCCCGCCCCCAGCAAATCAAATAAATAAGCCGCTTCCCAGCCACATCTGCTCCCACATCCCAGCATATGCTCTGCCTCGCTTGCTTCTTAGCTGTTCAAACTAAATGGGCAGTGTCTTCTGTGCTTCCAACACCCTTGGGTACTTCTCCTGGCCCGGCCTTCCCAAGCTGCTGCTTCATGCATTACCCACAACATCAAAAATGTTCCACTGGTGGTTTCAAGATTCCTAAAAAATAGATTCAAAACATCTTTAATACTCTCTGAAGAAGCAATATATCACAGAAAAAGCTGTAACCTTTAGTACTGCTGATATTATCCAGACTGAGGGCTGAGTAGCAAGGTAGCTGCAGCCAATGGGCATTCTGCAAGCCTGCTGCTGGAGGGCACCTAGCCTGTCTGCCCACTGTTTACACTCCCGAGAAAGGAAGCTGCCGACTTTCCGAGTGTTTGCCTAATGCCCTTTTATATAACCTGGGAAAGAGTCACCCTACTCGAAGGCGATAGTTCCCAAAAAACAGCCATCCCCTATTAACACAACATCCCCGAAAAGAATGCCGACCGTTTCTACAGCAATAACAAGTCCTGCCTGGAAGACCCTTCCCTTCCTTTTCTTCCTGTCCCAGAGCCAGGAGCACAGAGCTCTGGCTGAGCCTTCCAAGGCAGCCAGACAGAGGGAAGGCTCAATGAAGTATTAGGTATGCGAGCTTCACGGTGCCCCAAAGCCAGCAAGGAACTCCCTGCCCCCAAAGGACAGGGAGCGGGGTGGGCGGCAGGCCCACACGGGCCTCCCCGTCGGGTGACTCCCGCGAGGGCCTGCAGCGTGTGCCCTGCCTGACCGAGGAGGATGCGGCCGGGGAATCAGCTACTTGGATTTGCCAGGTTGTTTACCCTCGTTTCTTTCTGAAGGTTAATGTTATGGGCAATCAAAGCAAGCTGAGAGGAGGAGACGGAGAGGCAGAAGAATGGAAATCTTCAAACCAGGAAAAGGTTTCATTTACTTTTGGTAAATAAAAGTGTGTTCATATTTTCACAAAGATATTTCTATTTCGCCAGCTTGCTCTTCAAGCGGCGCTGGGCAAACACGCTGTGATGCGGTCACACCTCTGATCCAGAGAGAAATGGAAAACGGAGACCCAGTGTAGGGATTCCCTGTGGTTGTCCCTTAGCCTCAGAAGTCAGAACAGCTTCCCATAGCAGATGCCCAACGAGGCTCTCCCATCCTCTGCCTGCCTTGGTCTGAGTGGGGATCCTGTCGTGAGCCACCCCAGGAAGAGCCCCAGAGACCCCCCCCTGCCCTGGCCTCAGCACGAACCACAGCACCCCCCCTCCCACCCTCTGTGTCCTTGGACAGGCCACCGGCCTTCTCCCAACCTGTTCCCCGTTTTTCTGGGGGGGTCTGTCTCACAGTCCACGGGGTGGCAAGAGTGATGGATGCAGAACCCGCAGCCCGGGTCCCTCCAACACGAGAGCTTGTATTAGCATTCTCATCATTCTAGAAAATGTCTTCGAGAATTGTTTGCTTGGTGATTGAAACTGTGTTTCTTTTTAATAAAATCTTGATTTGAAAAAGGCCTGAAGGCACCTCTGTTTTCTTTATTCAGCAGGGCAGGGAGTGTGGCGAGGGCGACATTTAGACGCCCAGCGTATGCCTCCCTCTGACCTGCCACGCTCTGTTCTCCTCCTTCCATCTTTCCCTCTTCCTCCAAGCTGAAGAGAGGTTAGATGAGGTAAAGTAAGAGCTCTGAGGCTCCCACCAGAATAAGGTGCACCCAGGCTGGCTCCGGGGAAGAGGAAAGAAGAGAGGCTGGTGAGAAAAGAAGGCCAGCTGCTCCCGGGGGCTCCCTGGACCAGAGGATCAGCCAGGGAGTCTGTGGGGCCTGGGGGATAAGCTGGGGGCATGCTGCCCCTGGGGAGGCAGGGCTGGAGCAGGCCTGGCTCAGAAGGTGGTGCAGAGGGGTCCACAGCCCGGCAACCTCATCCCCATCAGCCTGAGGGGACTGGCCTTGGGATCCCCATCAGCCTGAGGGGACCGGCCCTGGGATCCCCATCAGCCTGAGGGGACTGGCCCTGGGATCCCTCACTGGGAGGAATTGAGGCCTGGAAGGCCAGGGGCCACAGGGAGCCTGGTTCCCCAAAGAGACGCAGAGGTGGGTCTTGCAGGCCCTGGAGCCGGGGCAGGAATGTTTGCTGACAGGGGATGGAAATGAGCAGAGGCTTATGCTGAATGAGGGGACGATGGCCTCGCTTTGCTAAAGGCCAGTGTAGCTGAACCAGACTGATGTGGCCACTTCATTTTAATCCCCAACCCTCGGCGCCAGCCACGTCCACAGTGACCCCAACGGGTGCCTAATCATCTGGCTGCAAGTGCGGAGTGTGCTGGTGCCTGCAGGTGTTGAAGCCACCTAGACCGGAATAATGGGTTTTGTCCGAGGAGCCGGGGAGTAGGGGTGGGAAGCCCACGCAAAGCGCAGTGTCGGCAACGCCCCTCCCCGCCCGGTGCGGATGCTCTGCAGGGTCCGGGCACTGGAGGAAGCCTGGTCCCACAGAGCCCAGGACCTCCTCCCTGGCACGATGCCCCTTTGAATAAGGCAACTCTCAGAGCAGAATGCAGAAGAGAGAGGCCGCTGGGCACGGGGGCTCTCGGCCCTGGGCCACGAGCATGGCCTTGTCTGAGGGTGTGCTGACCTCAGTGAGCTCTGCAAGCTCCTCATGGCTCCGAAATCAAAAGCAAAGCTGGGGGAAGGGGTGAGTATCTTCTCTAAGCAAGGGCCACCAGGATGAAAGCGTTCTTAGCAGCAAACACGAAGGACTGAGAAAAATACTTTGACTAATCTGCTAATTTTATCGAGGCATAACAGGGTTTTAAGCCATGCTAGACTTTGAATAAAGCCACACAGTGCTAGAGGCGTTGAGCAAAGCGCATGGATACGGAAGGGCCCGGAAGGACGCTCTGCGCCCAGAGTGACGTCCGAAGCACCAGATAACCCTCTCAGGCAATTGTGTCTTGTTTTTCTGTGGGGTGGGGAATGGAACATAGCCTGGGGCTCACAAGACCCGGCTGTGACTCCTGCTGTGCCCCCGAGGGGCCCCAAGTCACCTTAAGCCTCGGTCTTTCCAATTTTAAAATGGGATAATGACACCAGCCTCATTCAGTCATTTATTCACCGACTACTTGAGTGCCTGCCACATGCCAGCATTGTTCTAGGAACCTCAGAGATGGGAATGGAAAGCAAACCAACCCCCACAAGGACCCCATCCCACCGTCATGGGTCTAGTGGGGTTGAGAGAGCAAAACAGAACAAGATGATTTAATGCATAGTAAGTTGTTGGGCAGTGGTGAGTGCTCTTAAGAAGTGTGAGGCAGGGTAGGGGTTTCTGAGTAACGGATGCAGTGCTGGATATGCTGTTTCGTCCCTCCAGGTCCACTCCAGGCTTCTTCGCTCTGCTCCGAGCCCTGGAAGGTGACTCCTGAGGACTACATCAGTGGGCACCTTACCGTCTGGCTCTGGGCGAGTCTGGCCAGTGGAAACGTCCACAGGAGATGATCGGGTGGGTATTTACTCTGGCTCAGTCTTTTGGGCTGAGGTTGGTGGTAGCTGCGTTCCGCCACTGAGGGCCACGTCTCCCAAGCATGGCTATCTCCAAAACTACAGCTCTCCTTCTGCGTTCTGATAACCACATCCCCCTCTCTTGCCTCTTCAGGCCCAAAGTCCCGGCTTCTCCTGTTGCTTGCCCTGAGGTACTTCACCACCCCTAATCAGAAGCACACTTAGGTAAGCAGACCCTTCATTAAGCAGTCTTCAATTGCCCCCTTGGAGCGTGCCATCTGTTTCTTGCCAAGACCCTGCCAGGATGTGACTTCAGACCAAGTGGTCAGGTGAGGCCTTCCTGATGAGCACTGAGCTCTAAGGGCTGAGCACTGAGTCTTCATCTGCAGACGCCTGGACTCAAGACAGTGTTCAAGTGGTGGATGCGTCCTCAGCATGTGAGAACGATAGTAAAGTAACTAGGGAGGCTGAGGCACCCTGAGAAAGACTCAGAATGGTAGATGAATGTGGAGGAGTAGCCTGGGTCAAATCTTGTAGTCAAGGGAAGGAGTTTGCATTTTTTTGAGTAAGGTAGGGTTTTTGAAAGATTTTGAGTAAGATAATGACATGGTCAGGTTTATGTTTTAAAAGAATCACTCTGAGAGCACACTTATCATGATGAGCACCGAGTAATGTATAGAATTGTTGAGTCACTATATTGTACACCTGAAACCAATATAACACTGCATGTTAACTATACTGGAATTTAAAAAAATTAAAAAAGAATCACTCTGGGTGATGTGTGGAGAACTGACTATGGGTGGGAGGAGTGGAGTCAGGAAGACTAGTTAGGAGGGAATACCAGTGGCCTAGCTAGAGAGAAGGCGGCCCGGACAAGATGGCGGCTGTGGACGCAGTGTGAAGTAGCTGGATTTGGGATCTGCACTGAAGGGAGAACCCATTGGATTTCCTGGGATATGAGAGTCAACGATGACTATGGTTTCCAGCTTGAGCATCAGAGAAGAGAGTTCTTGTGAGGCAAAGGTGGAGGAAGGTCAGTGAACACACTGTAAATTATAAAATGCTGGCCAGTACTAACGGGTTGAGATGAAGGTGTTCAACACTGGGGCTAGAACCTCACCCAACCTCAGAATCCTGAACAGTACTCCTCTCTTCCTCCTTGGGACATGAGAACAGAAGCCACCAGAGCCTCACCCTGGTTAGAAAGATAAGACTGACATGCAGCAAGAGCAGAGGTCAGTAGAAGGCTTTGAGTGACAGGTGAGAAACGTCTCCCAGGGAGGGGGACTCTGGGCCTGGAGAGCTGCATGGAGGAAGGAGAGGGAGGATCTCCTCTGCCTTCCCTAGACTGGAAGCTGGGGCTGTGAGCTGGATGAGGACAAGACTTGCAGAGGAGGATGGGGCTGGGCACTGAAGTCTGCCCTGGGAAAGGCTATCAAGCCACCAGGAGCAGAAGGTGGTATTATCTCAGGGCAATTGGAAGAGACTTTGGGAAGCTCTGAGGGTTCCACCTTGTTCTTGGGGTCCAGAAATAAGTACAGGGTGGGAGGAGGAGCAGCAACCCCTGGAGGTGGCCACCCTGGAAGGTGGCCATCAGCAGAACCTGGTGACAATTCAGATAGAAGGTAATGTGAGCATCTGTGAGGAGGCTAACTTTACAAAAGAGTAAAAGATCCAGAGACAGTTTTCTCCGCTGTCAAATGGGAATAATAATAATGCCTACCTCCAGGCTCGTGAGGATCAGATAAAGTACCTGAGGAGGACTGGTGTGCTGCTGAGCCACAGTACATTTTCCGTGGACACCAGGTTCGCTGGCTTCCCTGAAAAGTTGGCCAAATGGGACACCGGGCAGGGGCTGAGCTTTGGAAGGTGTGCAATTCCAGAGCCAACGGGGGCCTGGAGGGCTCAGCAGACACGGACAGAAGTAACCCGATGTCTTGGGTAGAATTTTGATGGAGCCTTGTTTTGTGGAGGCAATGCTGGCCTGGGTCTGGGGGGAGCCGCAGGCCCAAATTCCCGTTAGCTACGTCCAGGGCACAGGTGCCACTTCCCTGTGGGAACTGCACAGCCCACGTCCTCCCCTGTGGCGTGCTGCTCTAGCCACGTGGGCCCCTTGCTGTTTCCTGAGCCTCCTGCCTGAGGCTGCTGTGCCCTTCCCTCAGGCATCTGTGTCACCCACTCTTATCTCCTTGGGGTCTCTGCTCAGATGCCACTTCAGTGAGGTCTGTCCTGACTCTGTTATTTAAAATTGCACATCCAACATCCCTTATTTATTTTTCTCCATTGTACTCATAAATATTATGTGGGTGATTCAAGAGAATGTGTATTCTCTAGTTTTGTGTACAGTATTCTACACCTGTTCATTAAGTCACAATTATTAATTGCATCAAGTCTTCTATAGCCTTACTTTTTTGGGGGGAGGGGATCTGCTTGTTCTGTTGATTATTTAGAGAATGTGTTAAAAATTTTCCACTGTGAAAAAAGATCTTCCATTATGCTTGTGGATTTTTTGTTTTTTTCTTTCCTTGTAGTTCTATCAATTTTGGCCTTATGCATTTTGAGGCTCTGTTCCTAGGTGCATACAGTTGTATCTTCCTGGTGAACTGAGGGTTTGTTTTTACATTATGCCCTCTAGTATTGCTTTTTGTCTTCAAGTCTACTTAGTCTGGTAATGGTGTAGCTATATCTGCTTCTTGCACAGTGTATCTTTTCTTTTTCTGTCTTTTAACTTTTAATCTTTCTGCATCTTTTATCCTTTAATGTGTTTTTTTATAAAAAGCATATAGTAAGAATTCTCAGATTCAATTTGAAATGCTTGGTCTTTTAGTTGGAGCATATCCATTTGATGTATTTACGTTTAAATTTATCGTTTTATGAAATGCTTTCTATTGGTTTCACTTGTTCTACATTCTCCCTCTTTTCCCTTTGCTTTCTTTTGGATGAAGTGTTTTGTATTATTTCACTGTACTATCCATAGATATTACCATCTGCATCCTTGACTTATTGAAGTCTAACATCAATTGATAGTTATACTCTCTTCCTTGTCAATTCAAGAGCCTTAAAATAATTTAGCTCCATTCCCCAGCCCCCGCCAGCTTTGCATTTATTTGATTCCCCTCTATGTGTTAAGGTCCATATGAGAGTACTTTTTATTGTTTTATAAGCCAATATTCATTTAGATATACATTTTTTACTTTTTTTTTTTTTTTTTTTGCTTCTTTCCATTACTACCTGAAACTCCAACTTTTAATCTTGAATTAATTTTCTTCTGCTTGAAGAACATGCTTTGGTATATTCTGTAGTGTGCATTTTCTGGGCACCGAGTAATGTCTCAGCTTTTGTTTGTCTGGACATTAAAAAAATACCTCACCTTTGTTCTTGAAGGTTATTTTCACTGGGTATAACATTCTAAGCTGGCAGTTTTTTTCAGCACTTTAAAGATATCATTCCATTGTCCTCTGACTTCCAAAGTTACATGTTTAATTACTGTATCTTGAAAGTAATCTTTTTTTCCTGCTTTTTAGAATTTTTTGTCTTTTGTTTTCTGCAGTTTTACATGAGTGCCTCAGCAGACTTCTTCTTTATCTTGCTTTGAGTTTGTAGTGATTCTTGTGTCTGTGACAATGTCTTTTCAACTGTTTGGGGATGTTCTTAGCCATTATCTCTTTTTTATTTTATTTTTTATTTTTTAAAATTTTAATTCTTGTATAGTTACCATACAGTGTTATATTAGTTTCAGGTGTACAACATAGTGATTCAACACTTCCATATATTACTCAGTGCTCATCAAGATAAGCATACTCTTAATCCCCTTCACCTATTTCAACACCACCCGCCCCCCCGCCGGTAGCCATCAGAGGGGAGGAATTTTCTGTAGTTTGAGTCTGTTTTTTGGTTTGTCTCTCTTTTTCCTTTTTTCATTTGTTTTGTTTCTTAAATTCCACTTATGAGTGAAATCTTATGGCATTTGTCTTTCTCTGACTGGCTTATTTCACTTAGACTTATACTCTCAAGATCCACCCATGTTGCTTCAGATGGCAAGATTTCATTCTATTTTATGGCTGGATAAAATTCCATTGCATCTTCTTTTCCATTTATCTATGGATGGACACTTGGGCTGCTTCCGTAGTTTGGCTATTGTAAATAATGCCACAATAAACATAGGGGTGCATATACCCCTTCAAATTAGTGTTTTTGTATTCTTTGGGTAAATATCCAATAGCGTGATTAATGGATTGTAGGGTAGTTCTATTTTAAATTTTTTGAGGACCCTCCATACTGTCTTCCACAGTGGTTGCATCAGTTTGCATTCCCACCAAGAGAGCATGAGGGTTCCTTTTTCTCCGCATCCTCGCCAACACTTGTTTCTTGAGTTTTTTATTTTAGCCATTCTGACAGGTGTGAGGTGATATCTCATTGTGGTTTTGATTTGCATTTCCCTGATGATGAGTGATGTTGAGCATCTTTTCATGTGTCTCTTGGTCATCCGGTTGTCTTCTTTGGAGAAATGTCTGTTCATTTCTTATCCCCATTTTATTTTTTAGTTTTTTTAAAGAATTTATTTATTTATTTGAGAGAGAGAGAGAGAGCACATGAGAGGGGGGAGGGTCAGAGGGAGAAGCAGACTCCCCGCTGAGCTGGGAGCCCGATGTGGGACTCGATCCTGGGACTCCAGGATCATGACCTGAGCCGAAGGCAGTCGCTTAACCAACTGAGCCACCCAGGCGCCCTCTTATCCCCATTTTAAAAATTGGATTATTTGGGTTTTGGTGTTGAGTTTCTAAGTTCTTTATATATTTTGGATACTAACTCTTTATTAGATGTGCCATTTGCAAACATCCTCTCCCATTCCATAGGTTGTTGTTTAGTTTTGTTGGTTACTTCCTTTGCTGTGTAGAAACTTTTTATTTTAATGTAGTCCCAATAGTTTACTTTTGCATTTGTTTCCCTTGCCTCAGGAGATGTGTCCAGAAAGATGTCGCTATGGTCAATATCAGAGAAATTACTGCCTGTTCTCTCTTCTAGGATTTTTATGGTTTCCAGTCTCATGTTTAGGTCCTTAATCCATTGTGAGTTTATTTTTGTGTGTGGTATAAGAAAGTGGTCCAGTTCCATTCTTTTGCTTGTTGCTGTCCAGTTTTCCCAACACCATTTGTTGCAGAGTCTTTCTTGTCCCTATTGCATATTCTTGCCTCCTTTGTCAAAGATTAATTAACCATATAATTGTGGGTTTATTTCTGGCTTTCTATTCTTTTCCATTGATCTATGTATCTTTTGTTATGCCAGTACCATACTGTTTTGATTACTACAGCTTTGTAAATAACTTTGAAGTTTGGAATTATGATATCCCCAGTTTTGTTTTTCTTTTTCAAGATTGCTTTGGCTATTTGGGGTCTTTTGTGGTTTCATACAAGGATTAGAACTGTTTATTTTAGTTCTGTGAAAAATGCTGCTGGTATTTTGATAGGGATTGCATTAAATGTGTAGACTGTTTTGGATAGGATAGATATTTTAACAATATTTGTTCTTCCAATTCATGAGCTTGGAATGTCTTTCCATTTGTTTGTGTCATTTTCAATTTTTTTCCATCAGTGTTTTACAGTTTTTTTTAAAAAAGATTTTATTTATTTATTTGAGAGAGAATGAGCGAGAGAGAGCGAGCATGCACAAGCAGGGGAGGGGCAGAGGCAGAGGGAGAAGCAAACTCCCCACTGAGCAGGGAGCCTGATATGGGACTTGATCCCAGAACCCTTGGATCATGACCTGAGCTGAAGGCAGATGCGTAACTGACTGAGCCACCTAGGCGCCCAGTGTTTTACAGTTTTCAGAGTACAGGTCTTTCACCTCTTTGGTTAAGTGTATTCCTAGGTATTTTAATATTATTATTATTTTATTAATTTTTTTGTTTTAAGTAAACTCTACACTACACATGGGGCTCAAACTCATGACCCTGTGATCAAGAGTTGCATGCTGTACTGACTGAGCCAGCCAGGTGCCCCTATTATTTTTGTTGCTATTGTAAATGGAGTTGTTTTCTTAATTTCTCTTTCTGCTGCTTCATTATTAGTGTATAGAAATGCAAAGGATTTCTGTGCATTGATTTTGTATCCTACAACTTTAGTGGATTCATTTATCAGTTCTAGTAGCTTTTTGATGGAGTCTTTAGTGTTTTCTATATACAGTGTCATATTGTCTGCAAATAGTGAAAATTTTACTTCTTCCTTATCAATTAGGATGCCTTTTATTTCTTTTCTTTCCTTTTTTTTTGAGAGAGAGAGAGAGAGAGCTTGAGTGTGAATGGGGGCGGGAGGGCAGAGAGAATCTTAAATTCATGGGCTTAAGACATAGGCTCAATCTCAGGACCCTGAGATCAAGAGTTGAGCCCAAATCAAGAGTTGGATGCTTAACTGACTGAGCCACCCAGGTGCCTCTGGACGCCTTTTATTTATTTTTTTTTGTTGTCTGATTGCTGTGACTAGGACTTCCAGTACTATGTGGAATAAAAGTGGTGATAGTGGACATCCTTGTCTTGTTCCTGACCTTAGGGGAAAAGCTCTCAGTTTTTCCCCACTGAGTATGATGTTAACTGTGGATTTTTTATATAAGGCCTTTATTATGTTGAGCTGTGTTCCCTCTAAACCTACTTTGTTGAGGGTTTTTATCATGAATGGATGTTGTACTTTGTCAAATGCTTTTTCTGCATCTATTGAAATAATCATATGGTTTTTTTCCTTTCTCTTGTTGATGTGATGTATCATGCTGATTTATTTGCGAATATTGAACCACCCTTGCATCTTGGGAATAAATCCTACTTGGTCATAGTGAATGATTTTTTTAAAAGATTATTTATTTATGAGAGACAGAGTGAGAGAGAGAGAGAGAGAGGCAGAGGCAGAAGCAGGCTCCCTGCTGAGCAGGGAGCCCAGTGTGGGACTCGATCCCAGGACACTGGGATCATGACCTGAGCCGAAGGCTGATGCTTAACCAACTGAGCCACCCAGGCGCCCCTTGAATGATTTTTTTTAATGTGTTGTTGGATTTGGTTTGCCACTATTTTGTTGAAGATTTTACATCCATGTTCATCAGAGATATTGGACTGTACTTCTCTTTTTTTTGTGGTGTCTTTACCTGGTTTTATATCAGGGAAATGCTGGCCTCATAGAATGAATTTGGAAGTTTTCCTTTCTCTTCTATTTTTTGGAAAAATTTGAGAAGAATAGGTATCACCTCTTCTTTAAATATTTGGTAGAATTCACCTGTGAAGCTGTCTGGTCCTGAACTCTTGTTTGTGGGGAGTTTTTTGATTACTGATTGAATTTCATTGTTGGTAATTGGTCTGTGCAAATTTTAGCTTCCATTTTGGGAGGTTATATGTTTCTAGGAATTTATCGATTTCTTCTATGTGTTGGCATATAATTTTTCATAATATTCTCTTACAATTGTTTGTATTTCTGTGGTGGTGGTGGTGATTTCTCCTCTTCCATTAAGTGGTTTTGTTTGAGTCCTTTCTCTTCTCTCTCTCTCTCTGAGTCTGGCTAGAGGTTTATCAATTTTGTTGATCTTTTTGAAGAACCAGCTCCTGGTTTCACTGATATATTCTATTGTTTTTTTAGTTTCTATATCATTTATTTCTGCTCTAATCTTTATTATTTCATTCCTTCCGATGGTTCTGGGTTTTGTTTGTTCTTTTTCTATCAGCCATTATCTCTTGAACAATTGCTTCTGGCCCATGTTCTCTCTCTTCTCTCTCTGGAATTCCAGTCATCATATGTCAAACCTTTTCACCAAAACCCCAATGCCTCTTACCTTTTTATTATTATTGTTATTATTTTTTCTCTTGTCTCTCTGTATTCAATTTTGTGTATTTTTTCTAACCAGTCTTTTAGCCCATATTCTCTCTTTGGTTGCATCTGTTAAAGTCATGATGAGTTCTTAATTTGGGGTGTTATATAGTTATTTACACTTGATTTTTAAAAAAATATATAGTTTTTGGTTCTGTGTTGAAAACCATTTTGGCTTTTAACACGTTGATCATGGTAAGGTATAGTAATTTTAAAGTTTGTTTCTGATTACTCCAATATATCTGGAGCCCTTGTGGCCTCTGTTTCTATTTTTTGTTGTTTAGACTGGTATTTCTTCATGTTGTTTCCTTGTGTCTGGTTATTTATTTATTTTTTATCACATGCCAGATTCTGTCTTTGCATATTACTTTTAAAAATAATTTGAGGCCTAAGATGCTGTTATCTTCCTTCCAAGATGGTTTGTTTGCTTCTCTTGGGCACCTGAGTGCACTAGCAATCCCAGATCGATTTAATTCAATTTGAAGCTGAGAGGCCCAGGGTGCAGCCCTAGGGAGTTCCAACCCAAAGCAAGTGAAGGGGTCACTGGCTCCCACTGCTCCCTTGGAAGATTCTGGACTCCAATCTTGGTCCTCTGATTCCACAAGGCTGTCAAAAGTCTTGCTCAGCCCTCAGCTGTCCCTTCAGAGCTGGCAAAGAGTCCTGGGGAAAAACCAGCCCAAGATGCTTGGCTCACCAGCGTGGGCCTCTGTTCTTCCCCAAACTTCGATCTGGCAATTCTTCACTGTCCTCTTAGCTCTTCAGAGCCTTCAAGACTCATTGCCTCCTTTTCCAGTTGTGTGCAGCAGAAGGATTGGTTAGAAGTTCTTAGTCAACCATTTTAAACATGGCACTCACTAGCACTTGTTCCTATATAATATATTATATATTTTTGCTACTTATATTTTTGTTGTTCTCTCATTCACCTGAAGGTAAGCTCCATGAGGGCAGAATTTTTGTCTGTTTGTTTATTGCTCTATCCATAGCAGCTGAAACTGTCCTTGGCACATAGTTGGTGAATGAATGCGTGAATCTATTATCTGACTCTACAGCCACAAAGATTTATCCAACAAGCAAGAATCTGCATTTCTATGTTTGTAGAGTAAGGTGACTTGGGCCACGTTTCTGCAGTGAGTTGAGACAGTCAGGACCCGGGGTTTTTGAGTAGTATTTTAGGGCACTTGCTCAGTGCACAGAGCTCCTTTGCTATCCCAGAACCAAGGACAGGGCTGGAGTGGGGACAAGGAGCGACCTGTCCATCGCATAACTGATGACACTGAGGATTTTGGGTTCAGAAGCCACGCAAGCCCCACAGGGCAAAGGCAAACAGAGGGCCTGCAGGGAAGTGGAAAATCAGGGAGATGACTTTTTTTAAGCCTGCCTTTCCATGCAGCTCGTTCTTTACCGCACCCCCCAAAGCACCAATTTATGGACTTTATTCAGGCAAAAAAAAAAATGAAGAAAATGTCCATTAAACTGCTCAAAGAGTAGCAGATTCTCCCCAAAAGCTCTCAGATGGTGACGAGATAAGAAGCTAGGAAATCAGTTGGTTTTCCAAGTCACACCAGAACAAAGACAGCAGGGTGCATTCGATGCTAGGAGGGCAGCGAGAGTCTGAGTAGGAGCTTAGGCCAGGCCACAGGCTCAGCAGGCCCAGTGAGTGCAGAGTGCGGGGGCACCCCACACCACGCCCACCGCACGCCTACCCGACACCCAGTGGAAGGGTCTGTAATTCCAAGCACTGGGAGACAGGACTTCGTGGCAGGGAGAAGCCAGAGGATGAGGACTCTCTACTGCCCCTGGCACCATGTGAGCCCCAAGGGATTGTCTGATGTACTTGTCACGTCGCCAGCACTCATCTGCACAGCCCACCCTTCCTACCTGGGTGATAGACCTCCCATCACCAAACCACTGGATGTAATAGTGAGGACCATGGGACTCTGGAATCACACAAAGGTGTGGGTTCAAATCTAAACCGAAGTCTGGTTTATATCTGTTCTTCAGATGAGTGGTGTGGTCTCGGGCCCGATATTCTACTTTGTGTCTCAGTTTTTTTCGCCCATAAGATAGGGGATAATCAATACCACCTCCTAGATTTTGTGTAAATATTATACCAAATAAACAGACAAAGTGCCTACTAGAGGGTCTGGCACACAGTGAGAGCTTATTAAATACTTACCATTGTTATCTTCACTTGTCCTGAATTTCTCAAACCCTCCCGTTTCTCTTACCCCCGGTTATTACAGATACATAGGCCACCATCATCATGAGTTTCTGCATCTGCTTCCACACTGGGGTCCTTGCTTCCTGTCTTATCACCCCACAATACAGCCAGAGAGAATATTCTGAAGCGCACAACAGATCACTATTCCGATAGACCCTTCAGTGGCTCCCCAGTGCCCTTAGGATCTGGTCCATACTGACATCTCCTGCTCACATCTGACTATTACCCCCTCAGTAAAAGGATGGCACTACCATCCATCCTCCAAAGGCTCAAGCTCTTTCCTATCACAGGGCCTCTCCAGAGAACGGTCTTTCCCTCTCTGGCCCACTCTCACCTGGATATTTCCATCTCATCTTCCAGGTCCCAGCTCAGCTCCCAGTCCCCACCACTGGTGTTGCTGACTCTGTCACACCTTGCTCTAACAGCCTCACACCTGTCTGTAACCACTCCCGGACCTGGAGAGTGGGCTCTCTTAATACGTATTTGTCAAACGAATGGATAAATGGTATCAGGAGAACAGGTTAACCGAATCACAGATGGAAGAGAACTCTGGAACTGAACTCACCTCCCAGTCAAAGAGTCTTCTGGAAGCGCTCTTACACAAACCTCTTTGTAATTATTCTATTCCTGTTCCTAGCACAAGGCTTGCTAAAACCCGTAAATATTTTGTTTCCTAATTGCTTATCTGCACCTTAATCACATAGTAGTTTTATTATTATTGTTACCATTATCGTTATTATTAATGGTGATAAATAAAACAGTGCGCAAAAGTATTTCCAGCAAAAAACAATTGGGTGATTTAGAATTTTTAATTAATAAGAATTGGGGTTTGTATTGAGTGCTCCATGTGAGAATGGATAATCCTTGGGGCCTCCCCCAACGGGTTTGGTATCTAAACGCTCCATATTGTAATTTCCATCCTAAGGGGCCCACAGCACTTAGAAATTCATCAGTTCTCTGGTTATCTGGTTCCTATCAGCATCGCTTTCTCCAAATGAATGCATTTCAATTAAAGGAAGAATTTACCAGAGTAAATGCACGGTGTGTATTTTGTGAATTATAGCTCTAACTTTGAATAAACACAAAACAACAAACACTTTCTGAGCATCTATGCCATTGCAGGCACTGAAGATAAGACAAAGAGGAAGAAGCCCAGGCCCTGCCTCCGAGGAGACCCCGGTTTTGCTGGGGAGACGGGGTGTACACAAACCGGAATGATCAACGGTGATGCAGGGCAGCAGGCGAGAGAGCTCACGGGGCGCCTGGGAGTTCCTAGTACAGACAACAAACTAGATGCGCTCAGGAGGAAACAAATAAAACCCTAGAATTCACAGCAGATCCTGCCATTTTAATGTTTACAGACACACTTTGACTCCCTTCTGTATGTGGTAACATCTCCCAAATTATTTCTGCGTGTCGCTCCCCCACCACAGCAGGGATGGAGACAGACATTGCGGTGTGTGTGTGTGGACAGCACGAGAGGCGACATTTCTGGCCCGTGACGGATGACCTCTACTGGTGACCTGGAGACTCCCCGCCCTGCCCTCCCCATTCTGAGGCAGTTCAGGACCCTATGAAAGAGAGGGCTGTGTGAGAATCTAAACCCATCACACAGATAAACTGGGGAAGGACAGTGCACATCACCACAGAGCTTCACTCACAGGAAGAAGCAAGTCTGGGGCCCTTTAAAGAATGAAATACCAAGTCTATGTATAATTAGATAGGATTTGATTTTAAACATTCAGTTAAAAATAACTTTCCCCTTTGGTCCAAGACTAAAAAACCAAAATGGATCACTGGAAGTCTCCACCTGTCTTTCTGCATTCCCCGACCCCCCCACCCTGCATTTTTCAATCATTTCTCATCCCTCTTGGCACGCCCCCCGCCCCCCTCCCCCCAGCACGGGCCAGCAGGAAGAGACTCTTCTCTGGGGCCGGAAGGACCCCCTTTCAAGCCCCACGCTGATTTCTGTCTCCCGTGTGCTCTGGGCGGTTGGCCGGCTGCTGAGTCACCTCTCCTCGTCCGTGGGTGGAGCTGCCCTCACTACTCCGGGGGCGGCTAGGGGCCAAGAGGGCATCTGCCACTTGGTGCAGGCTCAGCAAGTCCCTGGCTCCCTCCCTCCCTCCCTGATGTGCCTAACAGGTGCCCACTCCCCCGGGTGCCCAGACCCCCATACGAGACCCTCCCCGGCCCCTCTGCTCTTCCTTTGGTTTAGCTTTAAAAAGAAAAATGGATAAAATCAACTCACACCATGCAGTGAATGATTTGTTCCCTCAGGGGGTGAAAAGTGCTAATTGTGTTTTATAAGAAAAAAATTTCATAAAGTGAACCTTTAATTGTTAAATTGGTCAGGCTGAACACAGAACTTTGGGCAGATCCCTTAAGATGCTTTCAGGCAATGTTTAACGTGGTGCCTTAGATGGAGCAGCTAGAGGGAACGGAGAGTCAGCTAACAGAAAGGCCGCGCCAGACCAAGTCACAGAGAGGGCAGCCCCCCAGGGGGGCCCCCAAAAAACGAGGCCACGGAGCCCTCTGCACCTCACAGCAGAGTCTGCCAGGGAAGAGGCCTCCAGCCTTCCTGCCACCCTACTGTGTGCAAGGCCTGGCTTTGCAGCCGAAGCTTGTGTCACCTTCCTGAGCGTCTAAAGAATGTTCTGGAGGGGCGCCTGGGGGGCACAGTCAGTTAAGCCTCTGACTCTTGGTTTCAGCTGAGGTCATGATCTCAGGGTTGTGGGATCGAGCCCCACGTCGGGCTCTGTGCTCAGAGTGAAGTCTGCTTGAGTTTCTCCTGCTCTGCCCCTCTCTCCCCACCTGCCTGAACTCTCTCTCAAATAAATAAATAAATCTTAAACAAAAGAATGTTCTGGAATCTCTCTCTCCCCTTCATTTCACACACACACACACACACACACACACTCCCACGCACATACTCACAAGTTAACCCTGAACTTCACCCTCTATATACTCTAACTTGTCTTTCTTTTTTTTTTTAAAGATTTTTATTTATTTATTTATTTATTTATTTATTTATTTATTTGAGACAGAGAGAACGAGAGAGAGAGAGAGAGAGCACATGAGAGGGGGGAGGGTCAGAGGGAGAAGCAGGTTCCTTGCTGAGCAGGGAGCCCGATATGGGACTCGATCCAGGGACTCCAGGATCATGACCTGAGCCGAAGGCAGTCGCTTAACCAACTGAGCCACCCAGGCGCCCCTAACTTGTCTTTCAAGAAAAGTTTCCCCAGGGGCGCCTGGGTGGCTCAGTCAGTTAGATGTCTGTCTTCAGCTCTGGTCATGATCTCGGGGTCCTGGGATGGAGCCCCACATTGGGCTCTCTGCTCAGTGGGGAGCCTGCTTCTCCCTCTCCCTCTGTGCTCTCTCCCTCTGTGTTCCCCCCCTCAAATAAATAAATAAAATCTTAAAAAAAAAAGTTTCCCCAGTTCCTAGACTTGGTAGAATTTCACGGTGCTGAAGTAGCTGAGGAGGAAGGTTTTGGATAACTTTTTTGCTTTTATTATGGTTCCTCTTTTTTTTCAGGTCTGGAAGCTAGGATATGTGTCAATTTACAAGGACACTTTAATCAGTAAGGATTTACATGTTCTGAAAACATGACCAAAATTTACTTTATAGCTCAACAAAAATGGAGAGAAGATGAAGGGTGAAGGCTTCCTCCATGTCCTTCACTAGGCAGCAGTCCTGGGGAGCCAGGGACCATGTTGTCTAGAGGGTCTGCAGTGCAGCATGGAAGTCACCAAGAAGAAATAGGGTCATATTGTCCTTCAAGTGCTGGAGGACTTACACTAGGTCTTATTGGGTAAGGAGGTCAGGTCAGGCTGGATCAGGTTGGACTCTTGCAGGCAGGGTGCTACTCTCAGCAGATAGTCCTAGGACTCTCCTGTTTCACCATCAGAGAGGCCTGGCCTTGGGTCTACAAATGGCCAGAGGACAACCATGCCTTGGGTGCAGCCCTGGGTGGGGGCAGAGACACCAGTCAGGATGGGGACCTCATGCCAACAGTCAGCCAAGGAGCTGAGAAGAGGTGGCACGGGGAGGAGGGGAAGGAGACAGACTTCAAGGAAGGGGTCCTCGCTAACTTCAGAGGGGTGGGGTGGAATTCACACATATTTTAAGTTCTCCTTTCTGATCCCATGTCCGCTCTTGCTATTATATATACATATAAATACGATGAACTCAAATGACCCGAAGTGACTTGGTCTCTCCATCTTGCAGATGGGCACCCAGTGCTCCAGGGGCCCGAGTCCTCAGGGCACATTCAGTGTCAGAACCAGAAGGAAAAGCTCTCAGTGTCCACCTCCAGGGCTCCTGATGCTGCCTAGAAGGGACGCTGTGTCCCAGGAAATCTGCCACTTTCATCATCGTCAATTCTTTCCTCTGGTGACACCTGTGTCCCAATGGGACCACTTGATCAGGAGGCCTTGTAACCAGCAGCAGCTGCCTCAGTTACGGAAAGGAGAAATGATCTTCCAGCTGTCTAAATGTCCTGGGTCCAGTGTCTCATGCTGGATGGCAACAGGGGCTTCTCTGGGGCTGCCCCAGCCCCTGGGCACTGACGACCAGGCCCACATAGGACTGTCCACCAGGTACCCAGGCCTGAGCCCATGGGATCGACTTCATAGTGCCGTGGCCACCGGTCCCCCAGGAGGAGACGAGAACAGTGTCGGGTGACCAGAGGTTGCCCCACCAGACCCACTCCTGCCCTGAGCTCTGTGATGAGCTACGAACAGACTCCTTCCCTCTGCAGCCACATCAGGGCCTCTGCTAATAAGTCCACCAGGGCCCCACAGTCAGGAGGCTGCTCCCCAGGGCCAGACCCATGTTAGACAGACCTGGGGAGGGGAGTGGGGAGGGGGCTCAGATGTATTCATTTGGCTTTCCTGGACTCCAACACCAGACAGAGGATATTCTTCCCTGGCCACACATCTTCCAGCTCTCTTTTTCAGAAAACCACCCAGGAGAGATTCTTCTTACAAACGCTTCAGAGCCCCCCTGTAAACGAGCACTGGATGGGAGACCTCGAGGCTCCACCAGCTCTAGAATCCTTGATTTTTGTCATGAGCCACAGAGCTCGGGGCCACCAGAGGTCCCTCGAGAATCCAACAGCCCAGGGCCAGGCTGACTTCTCTGGGGCACACCCCCCTGTCTGGACCCCCTCTGTCAAGCCTCACAGCCCAACCCAGAAAACTCCTTGACTGCTGCTTGGAGGTGGGGGTCTGGCCAATCCTGCTGGGTGACTCTTCTGGCCCAAATCACCCCCAGGCACATAAGAGCTTGCAGCAGGCTAGAAATTCGCCAGTTTCAGGTCCTGACAATCCTGCCCACCTTTACCTCTGACCACGGACCTGCTTTCCTCAGCCCTTGCTTGTCCTGGAGTGGGGGTCCCTGCCCTGACCTTGACCTACCCAGAGAAGACGCATGGTCCAGCCCCAAGAGCCCACCTCAGATTGCCCCCCACCAAGCCTGGCACAGAACTCTGCTCACTCTATATTCACTGTCTTATTCGCTGATTGGCAAGAGCCATGATGTCATTTCCTGAGAAACTGGAGGGGTCCACAAGCTGCAGAACCACCCGAAAGTCCAAGGCTGCCTGGGATGGGCCGACCCTCTCCCACTTTCTGATGTCTCTAAGCCAGTGGGATATGGCCCCCAGGGGCCTGGCCTGGGAGCACCTGAGATCCGGCCTTGCACCCCTCCACGTCATTCCCTCTCACCCAGAATCAGATCCTCGGGGCAGAGGACCCCAAATGTGAACAAGCATTTGCACTTAGAACAGCTGCCTAGAGCTATCCCTCTAGCCGGGGCAGGGGCGGGGGGGGGAAGGATGGGGGGGGATGGGTACCTGCTTATCTGCCACTGCTGTGGCTTTGCTGACTCCCTTTGTGGCTTCCCAAAGGCACCCCACTGACCTCGCCCAGGCCCCGGGGCAGGGTGAGGAGGAGGCTTCCCGGATGAGGTGGACATGCTGACTCAGGGTCAGCCCGGGGTTGACCAGGACAGAATGTCTCCAGGAGGCCCCTGTGCAGCGACCACAGCCAGTGCTGTTACTAAGAAAAGCCCAAGGAGAAAGGGTAACACAACACGCCCGCCTCGGACTGGCCCTGCAGCTGGGGGGAGGGGCGCCGATGACTCAGGAGGTGCTCCAGGAGGCACAGGGACAATGTCACGTCGAACTGTCCGGCACGGCTGTCCCCTTGTCTGTTAGGGTGAAGAGGCTCTGAGCTCCGGTTGCCTCCAGATTCTGCAGAAACTAGGTACAGCCTGGCAGGCCTCTAGAGCCTCAGGGCAGTGGGCATCCTGGGCTTGTCAAAGGTGCAGAAGATCAGGGACACACTCGGGGACCTTTGCTGTTGCCTCTAGCCTGGGTGAGTGGATTTCTCCAGGGCTGTCACTGCCATGGCCACTGGGCTCTCCCGCCACCCAGCCTCAGCCTGGCATTTGGCCTCCTCTGGACCAAGGACCCGAAAGCATCCTTCACTACACGGGAGTGGCAGCTGTGAACTGGGCCTCACTTGCACCTGACACTGGGGAGGCTCAGGTGTGTGTCTGGCACGGCCTGTGAGAGGTTGAGGCATAAACAAATGACGTGCTAGGATACAGGGTGGAAATTCCTGGAAACGATTCAGAAAAGTCATCAGGCCAGATGGTGTGGTGTGCTGGCCAGAGAACCTACCAACTCAAGATGCACTATTTAGTGGGGAAGTTGTTATGAACTGAATGTTTGTGTCCCCCCAAAGTCATATGTTGAAACTAACCCTTAAATAGGATGGAATTAGGAGGTGGGGCCTTTGGGAAGTAAATAGGTCATTAGTATGGAGCTCTCAGGAATGGGATTAGTGCCCTGATAAAGGAGACCCCAGAGAGCTCTCTAGAGCCCTCTCTGCCATGTGAGGATACAACAGGAAGTGGGCAGTCTGTAAGCCAGAAGAGGACTATCATCAGGACCCTCCCAGCCTGGCACCCTCATCTTGGAATTTCAGCCCTGAGAACTGTCAGAAATAAATTCCTGTTGGGGTGCCTGGGTGGCTCAGATGGTTAAGTGTCTGCCTTCGGCTCAGGTCATGATCTCCAGGTCCTGGGAGCAAGCCCTAC
>NC_138378.1:106877142-106974174 GCF_054177405.1 Leptonychotes weddellii
GAGAGAGCACAAGTAGGCAGAGAGGCAGGCAGAGGGAGAGGGAGAAGCAGACTCTCCACTGAGCAGGGAGCCCAATGCGGGGCTCAATCCCAGGACCCCGGGATCATGACCTGAGCCGAAGGCAGCCGCTTAACCGACTGAGCCACCCAGGCGCCCCAGCCTGGTGATGGGTATTAAAGAGGGCACGTATTGCATGGAGCACTGGGGTGTTATATGCAAACAATGAATCATGGAACACTACATCAAAAACTAATGATGGAATGTATGGTGACTAACATAACATAATAAAATAAAATAAAAAAATAAATAAATTCCTGTTGTTTACAAATCGCCATGACATATTTCTTCCAGCAGCCAGAACTGCCCAAGACAGAGGTGCACTCATGCTCTTCACTGGGAGGCTCAGAGCTGAAGTGCCTTCCCCCACACTCCAGTGGGCTCGCCCAGAGGAATTTGTTCTTGTTCCAGAGCTCTAGCATCTGGAAGGAAATCACAAAGAGGTGGGTGACTCAGCACTCACAGACCCTGGCTTGGCCTTGTATTCCCTGGGGACCGAGGTGGTCCCTAAAGGGTCTGCCCTTATCTGAGGCACAATTTGGTTAAAGAAGATCCCAAACCTGCCCATGCTTCCCTGCGGCAAACCAGAGAAAGTGAAGGCCTAACAGATGCACCTGCTCCAGTGTGGACTTTCGCTCCTTTACAGCCACATAAATGACTTCATCTCTTTTAACTGCCATTAACAAATTATTAATATAAATTCACACATCCACAGTGAAATCACTGAACTCAGACATTTTACTATCAAGGACGTTCCACCCAACCAAAGCCCCTTTAAAATGTGTGGGAATTTTTTCAGCCAAGCAAACCGTGCCTCCCCACTTGCTGAGCCCCCAATAGCCCTGGAAGGCCTTTACAAGCTCTTTTACCCTTTGGAAGCTTTTTGTTCAGATTTCAAGTGTGTGGGTGTCTGTAAGTGGGAACAGTATAGTGCAGTGGTTGGGAGCCCAGACTAAAGGGCCAGACACATCCACACTTAAACTCCGACCAGTGTGAACAGTAGCTAGCTGCAGATGAACTTCTGCAGGCCTTCGTTTTCTTGTCTGCGAAATGGGAATAACAATACTTATGTCATGGGGTAGGTGAGAGGTGTAAATGAGATGGAGTGAGGTGCTCCATACCGTGTCAGATACACACAGGCATTCAGGGAAGGATAGCTGTCACTACGGCTGCTACGATTTCCCCTAAGTGAAGGGGGACAGGGGTGAAGGTGGCCTCTTCTGCTCTGTGACTCACACAAGATGGTGATCAGAAGCCAAGGGCAGACTCTGGCAGGGAGGGTCCGGCGCGAGCCATGCCTTTCCCGTCTCCCAGCCTGATGGAGCCCACCCTTCCCTGAGCTCCCTTCTTTCTGGCAGCATCTCCCACCCAGAGAACCTCCCTTTTAAGAAGGTTCCACATGTCTCATCCGGGGGTGAGTGGGGGCAATGTCACCAAAAGGGCAAAACTGAGCAAAACCTGAGCTGGTGGAGGAACAGGGCTCCCTTCAAAGGAAGGCCCCAGAGCCCTGACAGACGCGCGTGGTGTTTAGCTTGGGGTCCCGCGGGCGAGGACGCTCATTAGACCACGGACGGAGCCACGAGTGCCTGGTGCCAAGGCCTTCCCGCCTCAGTGCTGTGTCTTTAGCACCTCCAACCTCTCACCGTCTCTCCGCTCCATGTTCTAACAACACGCTATTTAATACAGGCCAGTCTGAATAACTTGATTCTTCCCTTAGATCTATGCCCATAAAAGGACACTGTGTTGTCCAGATTGCCCATAATTCATTATGCTGAATTCCCTTCCATCTGGAGGCTCACACAGTTGTTGAAAAGCTGTCGCCATAACCTATTGTCACTGCAACCTTTCATGAACCAGCCTACATTTTTATGTCAAAAATTTATCTTAATGGCCTCACAGCTCTTACCTCCAATTATTTTGGTGTCACTGACCTCCAGCTCAGGCTGTGTTCCAGCTAATATGTGGGGACAAATTCCCTCTTCACTCCTACCCTGGCCCCACACTGAAAATATGAAGAAACCTTGCGGTTCCTGTGGTATATCCCCTCAAGTGGCAGGCGAGTGCCACACTGGGGAATGGAGGGGCCAGGACCCCTGGGGGACACGCTAAGGAAGGCGATGGGATGACAAAAGGTGGCTGAGCCCACAGGAGCTCTATGTAACCAATGTGTGGAAGGAAGCACAGAGAAGGGACATGGCGCCCAGCGGAGCCTTGCAAAGAGGTGGGGCTCATTTTTTATTTATGTATGCATTTATTTATTTTTGAGAGAGAGACAGCGAGCACATGAGCAGGGGGAGGAGCAGAGGGAGAGGGAGAGAGAGAATCTCAAGCAGGCTCTGCACTCAGTGCTGAGCCTGACGCGGGGCTCAATCTCACGAACCTGAGATCACGACCTGAGCCGAAATCAAGAGTCGGATGCTTAACTGACTGAGTCACCCAGGTGCCCCTTCCCTTTGTTTTTAAATTTAAAAAAGTATGGGCGCCTGGGTGGCTCAGTTGGTTAAGCGACTGCCTTCGGCTCAGGTCATGATCCTGGAGTCCCGGGATCGAGTCCCGCATCAGGCTCCCTGCTCGGCAGGGAGTCTGCTTCTCCCTCTGACCCTCCTCCCTCTCATACTCTCTGTCTCTCATTCTCTCTGTCTCAAATAAATAAATAAAATCTTAAAAAAAAAAAATTTTAAAAAGTATGATACACATTTCCCGTCCACAGCAGAAAGTGCTAGAGGAAAAAAAAAGTCGTGGGTACTATTAAGCATGAGTGCCAGTATTCTCATTTAGACTTCCTCTTGTTCTCACGTTTCCAAATTACATATGCATACATGCCTGCGTAGATTTACATCTGTGTCCACACATAAATATAAAAATATTTATATATGTATACAGATATTGATATTTCCTATATTAAATGTATATATCATATAATCTACATTTATACATACTTAAAGATATCTCACTACTTTAGAAGCTGCTGAGGGTTGAAAAGCTGGCTGAATAAACGGACATTTCCTTCCGCACCTTCTCTTGTTATTACTGACAGGAAAAGCCCTGTCTTCTGCATTTGGAGAGCTCCTCGACATTTTCTTTTTTTGTTTGTTTGTTTTTTTTAGGGGGGAGATAAACTATTTTTTTTATTAACATATAATGTATTATTTGTTTCAGGGGTACAGGTCTGTGATTCATCAGTCTTACACAATTCACAGTGCTCACCATAGCACATACCCTCCCCAGTATCCATCACCCAGCCACCCCATCCCTCCCACCCCCCACCACTCCAGCAACCCTCAGTTTGTTTCCTGAGATTAAGAGTCTCTTATGGTTTGTCTCCCTCTCTGGTTTCATCTTGTTTCATTTTTCCCTCCCTTCCCCTATGATCCTCTGTCTTGTTTCTCGAATTCCTCATATCAGTGAGATCATATGATAATTGTCTTTCTCTGATTGACTTATTTCACTTAGCATAATACCCTCTAGTTCCATCCACATTGTTGCAAATGGCAAGATTTGGGGTTTTTTTTTGGTGGCTGCATAATATTCCATTGTATATATATACCACATTTTCTTTATCCATTCATCTGTCAATGGACATCTAGGCTCTTTCCATAGTTTGGCTATTGTGGAGCTCCTCAACATTTTCTACAACTACCTGTGAGGTTTTCAGGGGACCTCAGTATTTTCCCCACTTAATAGATGAGGAAACGGGGATCAAGGCGTGCTGAAAGGCCAGTGGGACACCTGGGCCTCGAACCCAGAGCTTGAAGCTCCGCGAGTATCCCTGTATCAGCTTCAGGCAATTCTGCAGGATGCATTTTTCTCCTCCTCTGTTCTCTGAGAAGTGTAACATTCCCGACTTCTCTTGCCCCTGACTGCCCTGGGGTAGCTGCTTAAGTCAAAAACGCTCCTTAAATAGGAAAGAATGCTAGGATAGGAATCTGGGGGTTTTTGTGACCCTTCCCCAGGCAAGCTGGCCTGAGCCATTGCAGCTCCCAAGGGGCCCGATGCAGGGTCTGGCGTTCCCAGGCCTGCCCCCATTTCCCAGCCTTCTGGGTCTAAAGGAGGCTGCCTCCGTGATCTAGCAAGCACAGGCACTGCAGTTCTGTACCCTCAAGCCTCAGTTCGATATTGGCCATTTTGAGCAATTGGGCTCCCTGTGCCATTATTGGAGGGAGGACAGCCCATGGACCTGGCATGATGGAGACTCCCAATCATCAGCTAAGTGCACCACAGCCCAGGCCTCTGCTGGAGCCTTCCCCTGGGCCACCACGGGGCCGCATGCGGGCGCTCTGGAGTCTTCTCTGTTGCAGACCCTGCTACCCTCGTGAGCTTGTGATCTGTCCTTGGAGAGGGGCACTGAGTTCTTCCTGTGACTGTGGCGGGGGGTGGGGTAGCTCCCATGCAGGCGTCTGTGGCTGCAGGGGGAGTCGTGCATCAGGGAATGTGGGTGCAGACAGGACAGGGCTGTGTGTGCATATGCATGGCAGAAGTAGGAGTGTGCACATGTGTGTGCAAGCCCTTCAGTGAACGCCACCTGAATTTGCATTTTTGCCAGAGGCAAACACAAGAATGTTAAGGTCTTGCACTCTTTCTTGGAGCCAGACCAACCTGAGGTCAGAACGTTGGAAGGTCACTTACTTTGCAAATGATTTTGGCAAATGAACTTCCCTAAACCTCAGTTTTCCATCTTAACAGGGGGATAATAATACCTGCCCCATAGGCTTTGATGCAAAACGGATGCAAGGAGCTTACGCAAGCCTGGCAGACAGTAAAGATTCAATAAATGCCAACCATCATCACCCTTGCTCTCATTGTCAACCTCGAGTGTGCTCGGTCTGGTTATCCTTGTCCCCATGACAGGATGCTTTTTTCCCTGTGCCCTGCAGAGCCCCCCAGCTGATTTCCCACAGAAGCAAGAGCTCCCTGTATCAGAAGGGAGCCTTGCTCCTGGCACCGGGCCCAGAGGCAGTGGAAGCCTCTTCTCTCTTCTCTTTAGAAGGACCTGCAAGGGCACCGTCCTGGATTGGCGGCATGTCAGGGCCAGAAGGGACCTTACAGAAATTTGTGTTAGGGACAGGTGAAGGGACACATGGCAGGTTTGCAGCAGAGCCTGGAGGTTTTGGACCTCGATTCTAGGACCATTTCCCCCTCGTGTGCCCCCCATGCCCCTATCATCCAGGCATTTGAGCCCCTGCTCCTTCTCCTTTTCCCTTATGCAGCCTCCTTCTCCCTGTTCTCCGCTGGTCCCACCTGCTCCTGCCAGGCTGGTGACTTCTGAGCCACTCAATGCCCTTCCCAGTCTCCACCCTAAGCCATCAGGTCCCCAGCCTCCTTCAGGTGGGCCGCCATGTCTGCTGTAGCCAGAAGCCTAATTACCAGTGGCCTTACCTCAGTCCTGACTTTCTCCTTGCCTAGTTCTGCCTCTGCAGCCAGACCGAGGGTCCCTGAAGGCAGGTGTGCTGGCTGAGCAGAGGAAATAACACGTCCATCAGAGGCTGGGACCTGCGCGGATCATCAGAAAAGACAGATCTCTGAACACACAGAGTAGGAGGTGCCACCTCTTCCCAGCTATGTGCCCTAGGGTAGGCTTCCCCATCTCCAGCTCCCATCTCCTCCTTTATAAAATGGGGAAATGGTAAACACATGCTTAATTGCACCTTTTTAAAAGGAAGCCTCCCCTAAAAATGTCTTTCTAATGTGTGGGTCTGGATTTCAGTGGCAGCCCGCCTAACAAAAGCAGGGCCCCCTGTATAAAACAGCAAGCGATACGGCTCCGAAAGCTATTTTATTTCCCTTTCCAGTGGGAAGAGACTTTGCCATTAGTTCTCTTTGATTCTCCATGCAGCCCCGAGACTTCCTGCCTCCCCCAGGCACCTATCTGGCTGGGCTGGTACCAATCCAGAAGTACCATTTGAGTCAGTGCCATGAGTAAGAAGGAAGAAAATCTGAAAAATGGGTAGAATATGCACCAGGAATCTACTATTTATGTATGTCCTCCTGGGGGAGCCTGTGTCTGAGATGGAGCCAAGGATTTTGCCATTCTAGGTAAGAGGTGGATTTGCCCTAGCCTCGAAGTCTTTCTGGCTCCCTTATTTAGAGAGAGATGCTCACGGGAGAGGAATTAAAGACACACTAAAGAGGTACATTCCTGCTCGGGCAGGGGACTTCCCCTAACACGCTGTATTGCTGCTAACACAATCTCATCTTCCGTCACGGAGGAGGATGACTCAGGGTGAGCTCTATTTTTTGCTTAAATTTAAGCCATGTTGTGCACAAGAACCGTGTGGCCCGGCCCCTGGTTAATCATGGTGAATGTCCGAGCGACTCTGCCTGGTTACGAAATGGGCTCTTTCCTCTCCCAGGGACACAGCCACCAGGACACCAAGACCTGTGCTTGGGGACGGAGTCTCACAGGGGCTGATCTGTAGCTGGAGCCCGCATGAGAACTGGAAAAAACCCCGGCAGAATGAAACTGGCATCATTTAAATGAATACGTTTTCTACCTGCTAAGAGCACTGAGGGCTGGGGACGTAGCTGGCTGGCTGGGTCCCAGCAGAGGGCACCGGGGTGTGAGGCTGCTACCCTGCCCTGCCCTGGCTGGTGGGCGAGGGCCTTCTGTGACGCGGAGCACGGCTCAAACCACCAAAGGGCCCAGCTTCTCCATGGCAACCCCAAACTGCCTGTTCATTCCAGAGGCTACGCTGGCAGCAAAAGTGGGGCCATGGAAGGGTGTCCTTGTGACAAACAATGGGAAGCATGCAAATGGTTCCTGTTGACCATCGTCTGCCTTCTGGGAATGCCTCCGAGGATGGAGCCAGCCAAGAGATGGCCGGGATAGCCACGGGGAAGCAGGGGAGAGTCATTTACAGGCAAGGAATCATAATTTATGGGAGCTCATTTACTGACCCGGCAGCCTCCCTGAAAAGGGGTGAGGATCTAGGTGGAAAGAGTGAGTGGGTTAGGAGCACGGGGGAGAGGGATTTCACAAGACTGGTGACTCCAGGGTAGCCAGACTGACTCTCCTGGCTGTGTGTGGGACAGCGTCCCTCGGCACGACTGAAGACCTCTGTCCCCTCAGTCAGGATGCTTCTCCCCTCGCCACGCAGATACACGCAGTCATGCCCACGGCCTGGCCAGTGGCCACCGCCCTCCACCCATCCCTGCCTGTTCCTTCCGGCTCTGGGTTTCTGTTCTCACTCAGGTTGGCCCAAGCGTCTGCCAGGCTCCACCCAGCCCTGGGTACAGACGCCTGCCCACCTTCCCACGCCCTGGCACAGAGAGGGTGGGGAGGGAAAGGGGATGAACTTTGGAGTCAGACATATTTGGATCTGAACGTATTGTTTGGATGTAAGTGGCCTCGGGCAAGGTGAGGTGCAGGGACTTCAGGTTTCTTATCTGCCCAGCAGAGGCAAACACATTTGGATTTGGAAGGGTTCTGTGGGGGGAACAGAGGGATGTCTTATGAGAGAAGGGGTTCTTCTCCCCTCCCTGCATCGCCCCCTTTCCACACCCACTACCCTCCTCTCTCCCGGCCCGTCTGCGGGGCCCTCTTTCTGGGCACCTGCGTCAGAAGACCAAAGCTGGGAAAAGCGATCACCGAAGGGCACCCTGAGAAGGTCCACCAGGATGTTCTGAACACTCTGTCTCTGTTGTGGTAAATGATGACTTTAATTTACAAAGCAGATGAATACTAAATCTTCATGAAATTAAAAACTATATTATTTATGTGAGCGGAAACAGAAAATGTTCCGTAGCTAGCAGTGGTCCTGCTTTGTAGGAGGAACACAAAAATAATTAAAACCACTCGTGCTTCAGTAATAAATAATGATAATAAATAAATGTCCTGACCTTAAGCGAAAATATAAAATTAAAACCCATTTGGTATGTAAATTCATTCAGGACGTTATCGAGTCTCGCAGCCTAAGACGGTGTGGGACAGAGGAAGCGTTCACTACGTGAATTTTGAAAGGAAAATCAAAGAACAACAGAGTTGTGTGTGTATTGACTCATTATTCTACTTTAATTCCATCTAATACTGTGTGGAGCCTTGAGGCTGGGACATTAATTTCCTGCTTTTTCTGTTTCACCAATTCCTCATGGAGACCAGGAGAAAGAATTTCAATCCTGGAGGCTGAAATCAGGGGAAGCCAGAAAATTACAGGAGAGGTGGGGAACTCAAACCGGAAGGCAATTTTTAATGTGTTTACAGAGAGAGACGCTGAAGAGAAGCCAACAAAGAACAGCGAGGGTGCTGTTGAGCCTGGGGAAGGGAGCTCCTGAGGGTTTGGGCCACAAATCATCAAGGGAATGAAACGTCCCTGCTCTTGGGTTCAGGTGGGGACCCACTCCAGGGCCTGGAGAAGCCAGGAAGGAAGGAAGTCTGCGCTTGGCCTCTGACTTCAGGAAAACACCGATCAGTTCCAGATGGTACACGTACCCCCCACACCGCCCTGCCCCTGGCCCTGGCAGCCTGGCGCCTGCCTTGACCATGAAATCACTGTGTGTTCCCTGAAGCCTGCGGCTCCCCAGCCTCTTCCATTGGGCAGCCCAGGAAACTACAGGCCAGGGTCCCAGGCAGGAAAGTCAGAACCTTTCCACCACTGCTGCCAATAATCGTAAGGGCTCTTCATTTGTCCCCTCCTGCAGGGCCTGCCACACCCCGCCTCTCATTTCCTACCTCATGGGGTGGGCAGGCAGGGGGTTTCCACCTTGACAGGCAGGGAAACTGAGGCATGGGATCTGGCAGCATGTGGGTGGCAGGGAAAGGCTCAGAGTCCTTCTCTCAGATGGGCGCTCTTGTGTAGCGGGGAGGAGGAGCCAGAAAGGAAGGCTTGAGGACAATGGGCCCTTCCTGGGCAGACCTGGTCTCAGGTGTGCCCTGATTTCTCACGCCCCTGATGCTTCCAGTGGGGGCCCTCCCTTAGAATTTCCTGCTTCCAGGCTGCTGCAGTCCGAGATGTCTAACCTGGAAGAAGGGGCTCAAGGGAGGCCTTTCCTAGGTGTAGACAGTGTGTTTCAGAGTGTGGGTTCTTAGGTGCCATTGGATCAGCAGACAGGGGCAGGCTCACCGGACCACCCTGGTCCTGACTGCACATCTTCTATGGGGGGAGGGTCTGATGTCCTCCCATCCCTTCTCCCCCTTCACCACTGCCCGAAGGAATGTGGGAGAGGCCACCTCCACGGGAGGGAAGGACCCACATCCTCTGCTATGCCAGGGCACCCAGAATCACCAGCATGCTGGGGAGACAGGGCCTCAAGGAGAGTGAAAGGCCTGTGGGTCTCTTCGACGCAGACCCTGGTGTTCACTACTCTGGTTCAACCCACTGCTTGTCCCAGTGGAAAAGACGGGAAAAATCCAGCCCAAGCCTGCCGGCGTCTGCTTGGCTGCAAACCATCCAGGTTTTGTAAACACAGCACCAGGATAAATGACTGACTTTCTCCACTTTTGAATCTCAGACATAAGAACTTGTCGAGCCATCAACAAGCCACTGGACAAGGCTCCCTGATGACTGAGATGTTCTTTCTCCGGCTGGGGAGACAATCTGCCCAAGTACTCCTGGGAGCTTGGGGCATGCCCCACACAGGAAATCTGTGGCCTGCCCCAATTCAGCCATCGTGGTCAAGATCCCCTTCCACGCCTGCTGGCTTGTTTCCCTGTGACCCCGCCATGGGCACAAAGACAAAGCCCCTGACAGGACCAGTGTGGCCGTCGGGGGAAAAAAAGTCTTACAAACCTATAAAACCAAGTGCTGTAAGTCCCCTAAAAAGGCTTCCAGATCAGGCATTCAGTTCCTGGACCAGCTCACTCGCAGGAGGTCAGGGAGGCTCCCACACCCTTTTGGGGCCAGAAGACAGATCCTCTGCTCCCAACAGATTTATAAAGTCTTCTGCTATTGACTGTCTCTGAGAAGCAGTGAGGGTGCCTCGAGGTCTCTGTTCTCCCCTCTCTTTTGGGCAGATAAGCCACACCCCTGGCATGTCCATTCTAGAAAGGGGACTGATTATTTCTGCTAAAAAGCCTATGTGAGCCCAAAGCAGGGGCTGACTTCAGGACAAGCCTGGACTGCAGCCAGGCTGGCAGGAGCCTGGACACATCTCTGTGTTCCCCAAGATGCCACGGGGCCTGCTACCACGTGGATGCTAGGCCTCTCTCTGGGGTGGCCCCTGTCCCATGCCCCATGTCAGAGTGTGCCTGGGAAGCTGCCCGAAGATGCAAGCGACAACTCCAGGAGGCTGACTCCTGGGTCTCTGGGTCCAAGTGACCTGAAGCTTTGCATGGGCAGCTTGGGGCTCAACCCGGGGATCAATTCCCCTGGAACTAAAGAGACACCTCCACCCTCCGCCACCACCCAGGAGCTGCCACTGTGCAGCCTAATGCCCTGGGCCTCTAATACCCTCCCGAGCCCCTAGCTGTGTCCCCTTTTGTGAAGCCCACGGCTGTCACAGGCTGGCTGGGCCCGCTTTCCCCTGATGAGGACAGGACCCCCTCCCCAGGGAGCTTCCCTGATGCCTCTCTTTCCGTGGCAGGGAGTGGGCAGAGGCTGACTCAAGTCGGTGCTCAAAAAATGCCCACTCATTCACCAAACATTTACTGAAAAGCTTCTGTGCTCCCAGCCCCGCGGGCCCAAGGACAGCTCAGAGGCTAAGGTGGACAGGTGACAGAGGAAGGGGTTTGTGGGGCTGTCAAGAGTCTTCATTTCCCATTCAGCACTTCCCGAGGCCTTATATGTGTCAAACTCGGTGGGGGACAGGGGGAGAGGGAGACCAAGGTCATTCCACCTTGGGAGGCTTGTGGGGGCGGGGGGGCAGGAGGGGAGAAGATGACAGGGCCAGGTTTTGAGGGAGGTGTGAGCGTTCTTTGGTTGGAAGGGGCCACAGAAGGAGCGGGGGCAGAGGCTGACCTGGCGTGAGAAAGCCAGGTTGCTCCTCAGCTGATGCCTGGCAGGGTGGAAGGGTGTGGGACGCAGATGAACCGTGGGGAGGGCCAGTGCCATGCCCTTGCTCCTTTGAGTCCACTCCCCAAAGCAGCAGCTAGAGGGGTCCAGTTCGGAAGCCCCAGGGGCGCCGGCCTCTCATAGCTCCTTGCGAAGTCAGGCACGCTTCTCCCTCCGGCCCTCTGCACTGTGTTATCCCTCCACCTGGAATGCTCCTGCCCAGACACCCAGGTGGCTCCCACCTTCTTCAGGTGTCTGCTCCAGTGTGGCCTAAACAGGCGTACCCCACTTTCTACCCTGGCACGCTCTCACTTCCTTCTTGGCTTAATTTCTTTGGGACTCAGGACACCACTTGACATTTACTTAGTTATTGTATTAGCTATCTCCAGTCATTAGCATGTAAGCTCCATAAAGGCAGGGATGTTTGTTTTGATCAGGCACGCAGTAGGTGCTAACTACCATTTGTTGATTTAGTGGATGAATGAATAAATGAGCATCCTTTGGCTGGCCCCCATCCCCACCTCCACTGAATCAAGGATGCCTTGGTTTGCTGCTAACTCAGAGTGCAGTTCGCCCAGCTCTGGGCCTGGGCACTGGAAGTGGCCGGTCCCAGAAGGGCTACTTGGGACCCCTGGGTTCTAGGCAGCAGGGACTTCAGACGCGGCCTCTACAGTCTAGAGACTGAAATGCAGCCTCTCTGTGGGTGGTGATCTCAGTATGCGCTTGGCCACCCTGGGCCTCACAAAGGTCTGGAGAGGAATGAAGAGCCCGGGCAGGACGCCTGGAGTTGGATGGAATTTATTATTTCGAAGGCTCCCTGAGTTTTTTTTTTTTTTTTTTTTAAAGATTTTATTTATTTATTTGAGACAGAGAGAATGAGAGAGAGAGAGAGAGCACACGAGAGGGGGGAGGGTCAGAGGGAGAAGCAGGCTCCCTGCCGAGCAGGGAGCCCGATGCGGGACTCGATCCAGGGACTCCAGGATCATGACCTGAGCCGAAGGCAGTCGCTTAACCAACTGAGCCACCCAGGCGCCCCGAAGGCTCCCTGAGTTTTAAGGTTAATGCACATACTTTGGGGTGGGGGGGGCAGATGCAAAAAATAAAACCCCAAACCTAAAGGAAACAATCTGGGGAGAGCTGGAGGGGAGGCGTGAAATGGACGAAACATATGTGCCAAAGCCTGAACAAACAGAGCGGGTGGAAGGGACATCCCAGTCTAGGGCCTTTGAGAAAAATCACCATTTAGAAAGCTGCTTGGGAAGAGGCAGAAGGTTCCAGAATGTGATCTTTCTTCGAGGCTGCATCCCTCACTGGTACCAAAGAAGGTAAAATATAAGAGGAAGCTAAAGGTGACAAGAGGCAAAAGAAGCCTGGGGACTCAGAGGCCCAACCATACACTTAGCTCTGCCACAGATGCTGTGTGATATATTCCTTCCCTCTTTAGGCCTCTGTTTTTGTCTGTCAAGCGAGGGGTTTGAACACTGGGCCTTCCAGCTAGCTGCTCCATTTCTTGGTATTTAAACAGCCTCCTTCAGAACAGCCAGCTGGGCTTTCCCAAGATGCCAGCTGTGTGCCCTTGCAAGTTATTACAGTACAGTAGAACGTAGAATGGAAGTTCCCAGTTGCTCAGTGCACAGCTTGTGCAGCTGTACATGGTAGTCTCATCTGCCTGGCACTGCAGACACTAGTACCCTTTTTAAAAGCGATCAAACCCTAATATTTGGGAAGGCTCCTCTGAGAGCTGTTCTGGGTAACTGGGGTACTGGATTTAGCTTCTAGACTGTGTAGTGTCCAGATGGCTGCTGGATTGGGCCCGCTTTGCTCAACTCAAATTTTCCTCTGAAGCAGAAAGGAAAAGCTTGTTTCCCTGCAGGTCCCAAATGTGCTGTCTGCCTGCTGACCCTTGTGCTGTGTCCAGCAGGGGTTTTAGGAGTTCTTCTCTGGAATCCTGAGCCACGGCTGCTCAACTTGGCTCCTGCTTCAAAGGTGACCTGGATTGACACCTGCCATGTCTCCCACCTCCATCTGCAGCAGCGTGGAGAGGAGCAGAGTTGAGACAGGTCCAGAGCCGAGGCAGGTGGGCAGGCGAGCGGGGTTCCAGGGTAGCCCCCCAGGGCCTCTCCCTCTGCCCGGACACACCCAGGCCGCCCTATTAATAGACCAGCTGCAAGAACGCTGCCTCCTTCCCAGTTTCCATTTCACTTGTACTAGATCTGGCTGTCCCAGTGGGGACAGCTTCCTTGCAAAACAAACAGCAGAATCAATATTTCCTTCACGGGGGGAGGTATTGGGTCTTCAGGCAGGCCAGGCCCTCTCTCTACTCCTGCTCACCGGGTCCAAGGAAAGGGGCCCACAGGCCACTAGGCCCTTTCCTGCCTCAATTCAGCAGATTACATTAAATGAACAGACATTTATCGAGCATCTTCCATGTGTCAAAGCCCACTGGGCATAGGGAGAGAAGGATGAATAAGACAGTTCCTGGGCCTCGAGGAGCACATGTGTTGCAGGAGACAGACACATAAATGAAGCTTATGGGCCAATGTATCATTGGCAAGACAGAGTAAGGCCAGGAGACGAGTGTCTGAAACCCTCCATCTTTGGGCACAGTCTGTGCATGACACACAGAGGAAGCAGACTCGCATGCCCTGCAGCATGCACAGCGGGAGCGTGAGGACACTGTCTCCGGGGGGGCTGTCCGGGGGGGGATCCCCCTACCCTCTCCAGGCCTCACAGCAGAGTTCTGGGTGAGGTGGCTCCTCCCAGGACTGCAGGGGCACCTGGCTGGGCCCAGTACGATTGCGTCCAGCGTCCTGCCGGACAGCCCAGGACAACTCATAAAAGGTCCTGGGGAAGCCTGGTAAAAATGCAAATCCAGGCTGCCACCCTAGAGATTCCGCTCCATACACTCTGGCTGGGGGAGAGGTGGTGCGTGGGAACCCGCCCATCAGACAGGCACCTGGGGGATTCGGAGCAGGAAGTCCTCAGGTCACACTCTGAGAAGCACTGCCCGGGACGTGGGCCCCTTGGGCCAGCTCCAGGCCACCTGTGCCCCGCTCAGCCCCTGTGCACCCGCCCTCGGCAGCACTGGTGTCCATCAGTGTCTGGTGAATGACACGTTTGTCGGAGAATTCCCTCAGAGTGAGAAGGGAGGGGGGTGCCGAGCTGACCCAGGCCCCCCTGACTTCCACACCACAAATCTGCATGTCCAGGCCTGGCCCCCGGGGGCGTGCCCTGCCATTCCAGCGCAGACGTCTTTCCCAGCTCAGCACTTAACTGACCTCGGCGTCAATGGAGCTCATGTGTGTTCTGTTTTATCAGGATCCTGGGTCCAAGAGAAATCCAAATTCCACATTCCCCAAAGATGTGAACACATCCCCCCACCTATACTCACTACACCCCCATTACACTTTGCTCAGGTGTACCAAGAGGTCTGAGGGTGACCGGAACAATGGCCCCCAGGCAAGTGGCCAGAGCTGTCGGCGGGTTCTCTCCTGCTGTGTAGGCTGTGTAGCTGGCTGGCTGGCTGGCTTGTCCTGACTCCCCCACTGGGCTCCCTGGCCTCACCCCCGCTGAGTCCCGGCTGGGCACCGAGTGGCCCTCCGAGAACAGCTCTGACTGACTAGTCTCCAGGCCCCAGGCTGTTCTGGAGCCTGCCCTGTGTGTGTGGCTGGCCTCACAAACAGGGTGCCACCTGGTGCGAGGTAGAGACAATAAAGGTGGAACCACTCAAAGGAAGCCAGTCAGGAACGTGGGATTCAGAGCGTCTCTCTGTTTCAAGGGTTATGGAGACATCGGGCGCACGTGGTCTCATTTCTGTTCCATGTGACCGCTAAGCAAAGGATCATGGCAATTGCCCCGTCTCTCCTAAAAACAGCTCCATGACCCCAGCCTCTGTCCCCGGGGAGCTGAGGCAGGACTGGTCACAAATATCATGGGGAGTGAGAAGCCCAGAGATACCATCATCACAGCATGGAGAAAAAAAGCATACATGGGGAAACAGAGTCACCCGTGGCTGGAGCATGTGTCTCCAAGGCCTTGGTGCCCCGGAGAGGCTTGGGAGGCCCACACTGGGGGCACCCTTTGGAACTGGCAGGAGGGGGCGAGTTGAAGGTGGTGAGGGATGCTGAGGCCCCACGATGCGGCCTCCTTACCTGGCCTGCTCCCAAGTGAGCGAGGGTGGTTTCCCACCAGGAAAAGGAGAGGCCTGGGCCTCATGTGGCCTCTTATCAATATGGCCTCCCTCCTGAGGCCCGCTGTGGTCCAGCTTTGTGCCAGGCTATGGGACGGGGAGGTCAAGAAGGGGAGCAGCCCTGCTTTTGGGTCATCAGGGAATGTACAGAGGGGACAGGTCAAGCCCAAACTGCACGGCAGGGATGAGGATGTCAGAATTGTCCGTGGTTTCTGTGAAGATTGACAGAGGGGTGGGCCGAGGATGGGGTTCAGAGGACAGGGTGGGTTGGGGTGAGCGGAGGGCAGGTGAGAGGGCTTTTCAGAAACAAACCACTACAGGACAGGCTGAAGACATCTGAGAGAAATGTCACGACAGGGCCAGTGCCCAAGCTTCTTCTCTGAGCCCCTAAATAGTCAATCAATAAAAATCGAGCCAGTTTTCCTGTCCTTGTGTCGTGATTCGGTGCGCAGCAAGAATGAGAAGGACCACAGTGACTTCAGACCCTGGACACGGAACAGCTTAGCCGGCATGTGGAGAAGTGCTTCCTTCCCCCAAAGTCTCCATTAAGCTCTGGAATATGGGTGACACGTACAACGAGGAGGACACGGCGCAGTTAGAATTCTGCCAGCAAACATTCTAAAATATTCATGAAACACAGGATCAGGCCTGACTGTTAACACTGCAACTGGTTCCCTCCAATAGAGTGACAAATGGGCGCCAAGCACTGTCATCTGTCCCTTTGATCTTTCCAGGTCCCGCCAGGGAGCAGAGTGGGGACTCGGGCAGCCTGGGGACGCTGCAGAGGAGGGGGCCGGGGTGGGGGAGAGCAGAACCCTCCAGGTGGCTTCTATTTCCATGTAAGCAGGCGAGAGAACAGTGGATATCTTTAGATTACGAGGCAAAATAACGGACCCTCCAAGTCCTACTCCATCAAAAGTGATTAGTGGGGGGTCCTGGGGATTCCAGTCCACCGCACTGGCCCCCTCTGTGGAAGGAGCATTGTTAGATACACAAATCCCAACAAATGGCATAGGCAAAAAGCAAAATGTCTAAAAAAAGTAAATTGGCCTTCGAAAGAAAATAAGGAGGAAAAGAATAAAAATGAACTCCGGGCTTTCTTGGTTAAGAGCTTCTTCAGAGCTTCTAGACACGTTGAGGGGACCACAGTACAAAACTGCTGCAATTTAACAGGACGCCTAATTAAAGGGAGCGACATGAAGGGCCTTTTCTTCCTACTCTGGGTTGGCTTCTTTCTGTGCAGGGTTCAAAAGTATGACAACTGGAGGACAAAGAGTTATGTCCCCAAACAATGAGACGTAGCATATCGGCTACTGAATTACTGGTTTTTATGTCCTTCTGTCCAACAAATGTTGCTGAAGCTTTTTATGTGCCAGCCGCTATGCCAGGAGCTGAGGTCGCGGCGAAGAAGAAACTGGTGGAGCCGGGGGGAGGGGGCGGGCAGGGGGAGAAGAGAAGGTTCAGACAAGGGAAACACAGTGCAGCGTGTGCCCAGGCAGTGGGGCGCACGGCCTCCCGAGGAGGGGCGGGTAACCCTCGCCCCAGCTCTTCCCCCCCCCCATGTTGGCGAAGAGGACATTCCCTGAGAGTACTCTCTTACTCTTACTTTAAAAAAGGAACGCTTTCAGGGAGCAGGGCATGGGGAGTGACTGTGGAATGGGTCTGGGTTTCCTTCTGGGGGTGACGAGAATGTTCTGGAACCGCAGATCAACGATGGTTGCCAAACCGTGTGAGTGGGCAAAATGCCGCCCAACTGGACACTGGAAAACGGTGAATTCTGTGTTTATGTTTATTTTACCACCATTTTTCAAAAGTAATGTTTTCTGAGGTCACATTCCATTCTCTGCTCACAAGGTCAAGCGCTGCCCGACAAGCCCTGAGTCGGGGGCTGTTTGGGGGTGAGGGGGAGGATCCTGAGATAGTGAAGCCTGCCCAGAGGCTTGCCACTTCGTCTCCTTCTGCTCAGTGCCGGCTCCTGGCTGGGCTTCAGCATCGCCGGTGACAAGGGCCCACCAGGCCGCATCATAGCCACCCTCCGAAAGGCCACGGAGAACTGCTCCCTGCAGCACGCGTCTTCTGGAGCTCTGCCTGGTCTAGTTTTAAGTTCTCCAGTGGCAGAGCGATGATGGTGCCCCTCCTCCTCTTGAGAAGCGTCTGCTATTCCCACAAGTTCATTTCGGGGAAGGTGGCCGGTCTGGGAATGTGGCACAGTCTCCTTCCTGTCACCCCTCGATGCCTCCCAACGCCACCCTCCTGTTTCCAGGTACACGTGGGTCCCCTCCTCTTGGGGGAGGAGGTTCACCTGACAAAGATCTGGGGAGGCCGCTGGGGGCAGCAGGGGATGGGGGTAGGGAGGGAAGGGAGGAGGTAGAAATGGAGCCTGCCCTGGATTTGGCTGCGACCCCGAGCCAGATCCTTCCCTTGGATCTGAACTTAGCCACCAAGCATTATACTCATTGTCTGTGTTTCCCCTCTTCCTGTGACTGTGCAAATATTTAGCTTCACCTTCGTGCAGCCGGCCGCCCATCTGTTAACACGCTGGCCAGACCGGGGCCTGGTGGCACGGAACTGACCCAGAAGTAGGTATAATCCTCTCTTCTAAATGTGCTTAATACCATCGATAATCTTGTCACATAAATCTCCCGGTTAGCAGTGAGCTGTGGCTATCGCTGCTAGACTCCAAGAATCTTTCAGTAACAGATTCCACCTCCTGTAATCCATCTCCTTTCTTATACCGATTTCAGCTGCCATGTTGCTGAGTGCTTGCGAGAACCACCCCGGCCTTTAAAGGCACTGTTTCTTGGAGCAGTCTCTTGCAGGCTAGGCCAGCCGAGCCAATCCATGCATTCGTCTGGCCTTCCTGAAGGCCCCTTGCTGTCTTTCTGTGCATCTATACCCATGCTCGTGGCCATTCCTACCGTGGGGGTCTAACAGGTACTCTGGTCTGGGTCTTCCGCTTTCTCTCCTTGTTTGAGGCCAAGTGTCTACACCAAGTGGTGTTGCCCTTGACTTTCTCTGCCCCCCCGCCCCAGGCATCCCCCAGTCTCCCTGGCTAAGGACTTGCTCCAGCACTGCCAATGTGGGGTTATGGTGTGGCCAGAGGCTTGGAAGGATGTGATCAGTTCAAATAGTTTCTACGTTTCTCCAAAGAAATTAAACCCAAGTTGTTAAATCACTTCCAAGGGATTTAGTTACCAGCCTAAACACCGCTGGGCAGAGCCAGTACTCCCCAAATGTAGACGCTCTGCTCCCAGAGTTTCTGCTGTTTTAATCCCCAAAGGGCAAATCTGGGAGGAGTGTGCCTTTCTCCAGGAGCTCGGTACACAGCTCTGTTTCCAACTCCTAAGTGATTAAAGAATAAATATCCTCCGAGGAGCACTGACGCCTGCCCCAGGATGGGCTCTGGGCCGCCAACAACAGCTGCATTCACAATTGGGCTGCAATCTAATTTCATACCTAGACTCAGGGGACCAGCTGGGGAAAAGACACAGCACAGGCCCAGCCGGCTGACTGGAGCCTGCCTGGGGATCGCTTGTCTCCTGCAACAGGCCTCTAAGCCTTGGCTTACACTTGGCTGGTTTCGTCTGGGTGGCTGTGTGGGTTTGCAGAAGTCCTCTCCTTGCCCAGTGCTTGCCTCGGAACTCCCTTGCTGCAAACCCCACAGTCAAAATGGCCTCTTTGAGGATGAGGTGTGGCCAAGACCACAGCTCCAGCACGTTCTTCTCCTTTTACTTACAATGAGTCAAAGAGGGGTAGAGACGGTGGGGAAGAGAATTTCCCTCTGAATTAAAGCCAGTGAGTGTGTGGTTGTTGGATTTAAAGAATTTCCTTGATGGCGCTCTGCATTTGATCAAGAGCCTTCTGCCGGAGGAATAACCAGCAGAATCTGTCCATTCCCATTTTCTCATGCCAGCCATGGCAAAAGTCTTGCCCCAAACTCACAAATCTGCCTCTCTCTGCAAACACCAACACGTGTGCCCTCCCACACAGAGGGGACGCTGCCGTAGGACGGGAGGGGGACGTTGGGAGCACCCGGCTTCTTGCTTTACTCGCCCTTGGAGAGTTTTCCAAACTGGAGTCCATGTGTCACAGGAAGCAGGTGGGTGGTCATTAGAAAGCCCATGGAAACAGTTTTTGACATGGAGGAAAAAGGCGAGATGGTATTTCATATCAACTCAGCAGTGAGGTCAGCAGGCCATCCTGCGCCTGGATTACACTCAGAGCATCAAGAGCATCCTTTGCGAAAAACCAGCCCCCATTCAGGTAGGCCTTCTTTAAGGAGCTAGGATGAGATACTTTCGTGGAGCGCGGCAGTTCCCTAGGACACTGCGACAAATCACCACAAACTGGGGGCTTAAATGACAGGAATTTATTCTCTCAGCTCTGGAGGCCGGGAGTCCAAAATCAAGGTGCCATCAGGCCGTGCTCTCTCTGAAGACTCTAGGGAAGAGTCCTTTCTCATCTCTCTCAGCTTCTGGTGGCCGCGGGCGTTCCCAGTCTGTGGCTGCGTCACTCTGATCTCTGCGTGTCAACCTTCCCTCTGCTTTCTCTTCAAAGTGTCCTCGTCATTGGACTGAGGGCCCACTCTGATCCAGGGCAATCTCATCCTGAGAATCTTACCTTCGTGACATCTGCGAAGACCCTATTTCCAAACAAGGTCACACTGGGGGGCTCCGAGTGGACCTATATTTTTTGTACAGGGGCCACTATTCAACCCACTACAAGGAGTGTCCCTGAAATAAAATCCTGTCTGTCTAACCCTGCTTTCTCACGGATTCAAATGTTTTAAAGAAGAGAGGAGTTTCTCCGGAGGACGCCTATCTCAAGAACACAGCTCAAATCTCTACCTGGGGGTGCTGGGGGTGCCAGGAAATCTCAGCAAGTTTACTAGTGAGCGTAGGATGGACGGGGTTGAGACACAGAGCCTAGCCCTCCCCCAGTTGCATCCTCAGTCCACTAACCAGATGGCTGACGGGCACCCTGAGAAGTCTCTGTGGGGCAGGGCAGCCTCTGACAGCTGAGAAAGCAACTGCCAGCCTCCTGGGGGCCCCCTGATACCTGAATCATCAGCACCCCTAGACCTTTCCAAGCTCCACCCTGCACCATCCCTCCTGGCTCAGTGTTGGGGCTCAGCAACGTTAAATAACAATAATAATAATAACACGTCTGAGTATGATGCTTTAATAGCCAATCTGTCATTTTCCTACTTTATTTCTGAGATTTTAAGAACTGTGCCCTTCCTGCACGAAACAACAGGGTGCATTTATATTAAAAATGAAACTAATTAAAATGTTTGAAAACCATAAACCACACCACCATAAAGCAGCAGCAGCCCTATTTTTCCAGTCTAAAAAGATTTTTCTTCCTCATTTTGTGGCCTGCCCCGATGAGCAGGCTGCCGGAGTCGGGGAGGCGCTGGAGCTTGGAGCCTGGGGGCAGGGGTGCTCGCTCGGAGGGTGGCCTCTGGTTGCCCAACTCGGGCATGGCGTCCGGGGGAAGTGAGGCGGGGGCAGCAAGCTACCCCGAAGGTCATCAGAACTCAATCCACATCACGAATGCTTGTGTCTTGGGAGAGATTCCAAAGGCTGAGCTCGGAAGGTGCACTCACAGTGGTTCTTAAACACGCTGCCACAGTGCTGAGTGGGGTGTGCGTGGCGGCAGCATGGGGCCCCCGTCCCTCATCACAAATGCGCTGTCCAGAAGAGAAGGGCACCGGGGTGATTCTCTGATTGGGAAGCTGCACTCACAGAAGGTCCCTCCCAAACCACCTGGGCCATCCGAACCTCCTCGGGAAACAAAGTGTACACGTTTGCTGAATGACTAAAGAGAGAGGACCTGAGGGATGTGCCAAATGCTGGGTGGGGTGGGGAGGACGTTCACTGGAAGGCCAGACGTTTCTACAGGCTGTGCCAAAGGAGGGGCCTGGCATCCTCGGAGGAACACGGTAGAAACCAGTGAGATGTCATTGTGTAAATGCTCATCCTTTGTATTTTTTCCGATGAGCATCCATTTCTTTAAAAAAATCAGCCCCTAGGAATTTATCTATAAAACAAAACTCATGTCACCCACACCCCCAGGATTTTCTGAACACATCTCATTTGCCCAGTGATGGGTTAGGTTTTTTGTTGTTGTTTTTAACCTGGAATTTCCCTAATTGATATACTAATCCTGCAAAGTAGTATTGTTGTTGTCCCCATTTTACAGATGAGGAAAATGAGACCACAGAATGGTTAAGCATCTTACCAATGATGCGAGCCCAAGGCTGCCTGTCTTGAAGGCCTGTGCTCTTTCCAGGTCATGCTCTGCTTTGCATGGTACTGTGGGCTCGCTCGCCTGCTCTAGCCAGACTCACCGGCGTCAGAGGTGGGTTTGCAGCTGATGTCTGGCTGAAATGTGGGACACGAGGGGTGCAGAGGTACAGAGGTGAGAGATAAGAGGCTAGCAAGGTGGGCCTTAAGCCACTTTATCTTCAGGCCAAGTTTGGGGTATTTGCACATTTTTTAAAGTAGGCACCATGCCCAGCATGGAGCCCAATGCAGGGCCTGGACTCACCATCCTGAGATCAAGAGCTGAGCTGAATCAAGAGTCAGACGCATAACCAACTGAGCTCCCCTGCCAGGGGCCCCTGCACATTTTTTAAAGCGGTGGTGTGACAAGATCAGATTTGCAGTGACGGGAGAATGGATGGGAGGAAGGCGCAGACTGGAGGTGGGGAGATGGGTGTGGCGGCTGTCTCTGTTCCCTAGGTGAGCTTCGATGGTTTTCCAGACTACCGCAGTAGGTGTGGAAATGGAGGGAAGCAGATGGACTCGAGAAACATCCGAAGGTGAAGCTGGTGGCAGTGATGGGGACGGGGAAGGAGAGGGGATTCCAGGTAGCTGGGCTGCTGGGCAGTGGGGGGACCTGGCCCGGAGCCAGGCATGTAGGGGAGGAGCAGGTTTGAGCCTCAGGACAGGGAGTTTAATTCTGGGCACTTCATATTTGCAGCTCCCAGAGGAGGCAGGCATCCAGGCAAAAGACTTGACAGCGAGAAGCATGGGCTTTGAGCTAAGAAAGGGCTGAGTTCAAATCTCACTTCTACCACTTAGGAGCTGGCGTGTTGAGCAAACTCCCCAGGCTTTCTGAAACTCAGTTTCCTCATTTGCAAAATGGGGATAATTGCAGGCTTACGACATGGGGCTGTTGTAAGAACAGAGACAAAACATGTAAAGCTCTTGGCACCGTGCCTTGGACCTCTACAAATGGTTTTAAAAGCAAAACAAAATAAAAGAAGAACAACAACAACACAACTCTCACAACAAGCCCCAACAAACAGAATGTGGCTTGGAGCCCAGGGCTGTTCAAGGCACTGGCTCTGGATTTGAGATCATCAAATACAGGAGATGATTTTTCATTTCAAGGAAGCACAGTAATTGCTTTGCAAAATGCCTTACTTTGGGATCCTTTTAATCAGTGAGGAGCTACATGCATTTCAAATACATAGTTAATGTATTTGCAGGCTCTTGACTACTCTCACTGAGATGCCACGTGAAGAACAAGAAGCAGTCGTGGAACCTCTCTGAAAGGAGACTATAGTACCACGGAAAAGTGGAAGACGATTTTCAGAAGTGTGCAGCTCTTTTTTTTTTTAAGTAAAGCAAGTGATTTCCATGACTACACTTTCTTCTACCCACAATATAATTTGATAATTCAACACTTATTTCCTAAGCACAGAGCAGGCAAGTGTGAGGTGCTCGCGATGTGAAACCCAAGGCAGGATCTTATGTCTCAAGGACCCACTTTGTACAGGGAGGGAGACAGAGAGGAAGAGACCACACGGTGAAGACCACGTAATAATAATAATGGTAGATCACACGTATAGTGTCTACTAGACACTAGAGATGGCTGGAAGGCTTTGTATTATTAATTCATTTACTCTCCCCCACAACCCAATTAATAGATGGTATTATTATCCCATTTTCTAGAGGAGGAAACCAGGCTCTGAGAGGGGAAGTAACTTGCTAACGGCCACACAGCTAGAAAGTAGAAGAGTCGGGCTTTGAACTTGGCAGCTCAAATCTGGAGTCTGGGCTCCCAGTCCCATTACGGTGCAGGCAAGATGTGTAAGTACTTACAGGTATCCCAACTAGGTTTGATTAATGGGGTTGGCCAACCCATGACCGTTTTTGCCCTCCGCACAACAACCAAACCTTTGGCCTCGACTGCCCCTCCAGCTGCAGCCCCTCCCCTTCTCTCTAGTCACTCCTGCCCTGGTGTCTGACAGGTCACATTTGAAATGCTGGAACAACACCTCTAATTACAAGGGGGAGTTACTCATTTACCAATGACCAGCTGCTTCAGAACTGCCCACAAAGTTGGCAAAGGTCACAGAATTTCTTTAGCCGCCAGAGTCCCTAGACCGGACAAGGTCAGGGAGAGGTCCTTCTCAAGAGTCCACGCCAGAGACACAGGACAAGGGTAGACCGGCTCTGCCCAGATCCGCACATGGGGCAAAGACCTGGAAGCTTCCTCCCCTACTCTCCTTTTAGATTTTCCTGGGTGGGTGGGTGGGGGCAGCCACTCTTCTGTTCTGAGCCAAATTCTCGGCTTTGATAACAAAAGTAGTACCGGACCCCAGCCAGGAAGCCCTGTGTATCTTTCATAGGACCATATGGAGACCCCAGGGGTCTGAGCTCAGGGGAGGCATGGCTTCACAGCAGGTGACGGATCCTTCAGGCGGCAGTGCAGGACCCACAAGCCCACTGGAGATGGGTATTGGCCAAGCAGGGCTCGTTCCACTAGGACCGAAGCTGCTGATGCTTGACCAGCTGTCTGAATGTGGGTGCACTGGTGCTCCAGTCTTTGCCACTGAGGGAACCGGAGGTGGGCTTGAGTGGTGGCAGGAAGGTTGCTGCTGACTCAGTCATGCCCCCAGAGCCCACCTGGGCCCTGGCTGGGAAGCCAGACTTCCAGGGATGGGAGGTAAGGGACACAGACTATCTGGACTTGGGAAAGGTTTTCAAGAAACACCTAGACTCTCGTGCTGGATGTGGCAGTTACTAATTTCTTCGGGGAGGAAGAGTCTGTTAGGAAGCATAATGCTCCTTTTACAGAATATTCGGACCTGCCAGGTGCAGACTTTCCCCATAGCCGTGGGAGCTGTTGGATCAATGGGGCCCCATCAGCCTGGTGAGGGAACTGCTGGGATCTCAAAAATGGATCATCCCGAATGCCCAGCACCGGTTTCTTTCTCAATTATTTACAAGGAACACGACGTGGTGCAATGGAACCCAATTCATAACGCCTTTTTAATGCCCTTATAACACAATATTCACAATATTCCCTTCTAATCCAGCAGATGACAAGTTGCCACCATTGAATTCCCATTAAAATGAATTATGGGTACAATATATTTTGCCCAATATCCTCTCCTCAGCCTAATATTATGGGGGAATAAAATCACACCCTCAGCATATTCCTGATATGGGAGGTGACGGCAGCGTGAGTCTGTCTGTTCTGCTCCCGGCCGGGTAGACGGGTGGCAGGCCCTGGAGCTCAGTCAGTGGGGAGCTGCTGTGGCTCAGATCCTTCCTCCTCTCTGCCTTCTTCTTGTCGTGAGGATCCCACTCACTACAGCAGCATCGTAAGGAGGTGGCAAGCGCCCTGTCCTGCGTGGGGCCAGACGGCGTAAGCCTGGACCCTGCATCACCTCACTGCGCCATATAAGGAGGATGTGCAGGGCACCTGCCTCATACACTCATGGGATGCAGGGGGTTAACACGGGCAAAGACTCTCAGAGCCCTGGCTGGCTTGTAGTGAGGACTCAATAAACATTAGCGTCGGTGATGCTGATGGCGGTGGTGGCAAGGCCAAGGACATGTCTAGGGTCTCTGCTGGCTGGCAGTCCTGAGTTGCTTCCTCCCGCGGCTTCTGAGTGCACAGGGTTAAAGCGCACACTTGTGCTGGGGAGGCGCACGTCTCTGGCTTGGAGAACCCTCCCTGCTGGTGAGACCGGTAACCGCTAGTGAGCCCAGCACATTTGAGGCTTTACTCGCAGCCCCAGCTCTTGGGGATGGCAGGGAAAGTGAGCACACTTGCCCACCAACTCGCACCACCAACAGTGCATTATGGTGGGGACCCCTCAGTGACACCCAGCCCCCGACCGCCCAGGCAGCCCCCCTGCCCATTCTCAGGAGCTCCCCCTCACATTGCCATCAAGCCCCTGTCAGTGTGCATTTGACCTCACGCCCGGCCACCCTGACCAGCACCCCCATTTCTCTTCATACGGGAAATCACTCAGTGCCTCAGCTTTCCCTGAATTTACACAGATGTTTCCTCTCTCTTTTGACGGCATGGCATTTATTTATTTTTAATACTTTTCATTGTAAAATATATATGCTATACTACTTGCCATTTTTACCATAACAAGACCTGCGACAAACGGTAGCCTTTTCGTTCTTCTCTCTGTTCCCCTCGAGCAGTGCTGAGCTCACAGAGAAGACAGCGTCCGTCGTGAGCGGCCAGCCCGTGATGCTACGGCATCTCTACTCCCCAGCCCAGGTGTCAATCCAGCAAGACGACGGAGCTGCCCCCTTGAGCTCGGGTATTGCCCCAAGCTCACCAGGCCATGCCTGTGGGCAGTTGGGATGACCTAGAATGCCCTTCCAGAATGAAACCGGCCAAAGCATTCTGAAAGCAGCCACTAAAGTGGACACCAGCCATGGACTCTGTCGTGGACCAAAACAAGAAACCCCGAGAAAGAGGCTGTGGCTTCAAGGCTCCACGGTCTCCCACGTCCTGCATCTGAGCACAGTCTGTACCGCACACATGGCTTGGATGTTAAGGAAAGAGGGTCAGCTGACCAGAGAGAAAGGGAACAGAACTGCAGCTGGGCCCTCTAGGAGGAATGGGGCTGCACCCCGAAATCCTACACGCGCTTTGGTCCTAGCCTTCGTGATGGTTTCAAATCGCTGATGAACAAAACTGCTTCGGTGGGGAGCCTGCAGCTCTCTCTTTAGGAGGTGCTGTGAGTGTCGGGGAAATTAATGGCAAGATGTTCAGCCAGTGGCTCATTCAACAGATTTCACTGAGTGAGCTCCATGCCCAGCTCTGGAGCTAGGCTGCCCAGGGACGAGTCCCAGGCTGCTGAGTGATCTCAGCCAAGTCCCCCGGCTTTTCTCGTCTCTAATGGTGGTAATAGTAGGTACCTCAGAGGGCTATGATGAAGATTTTAAAAGTTAATGTTGGGAAAGTGGTTAGAACAGTGCCTGGAACAAAATAATTCCTACACGAGCACCTTAAATAAAATAACCAAATAAATGCAACAGGCTGCCAAGAATTGCAGGCAAATGGGAATAAGTCCCAAGAAAATACTAATGTTGAAGAGGAAAGTACTAGTGCTGAATAAATACTAATGTTTGTGATCCCATGAACCCAAACACTTTGGGAGAGACGGGAAGGGGCGCAGGACCTAGGGCTAAGGCCTTGGTATGTAAAATCCGTACTGCGATCCAGGCCTCATTGTTGGGACACAGGTCCCATCTGCAAGCCCGTGAAGGCTTCCTTCTGGCTCCCCACGCAGGTCCCATCTTCATCAGCCTCATCATGGGCATCCACAGAAATTACTCATTGTTTGAAGGCTGATCTGCCACGTAGGTAGAGATTATGTTAAAGGCATTCATCCTCTCGACTCCAGTAATAGGGGCTAAATAAATGAGTACAAATTTATAAGCATAAATTCATTCATTCTGTCCTTACACACTTACTGAGAATCTCTATATGCTGGGATCACACGGAGGCTATTTCGATGGCGTTCACTGCCTAATAAAGATACAAATGAATAGATGGGTAAGTACCATATATTATAGGCATTACATAGGAACATAAACAAAAGTGTTATGGGAACAAGAGAAATAATAGCATTTTTTTTCCTCCACCACAGAGGTAGTAACATGTAGGCTGTCAGTTGTTGGATGAACAGGAGTTTTTTTCTGGGTGGGCAAGAGTGAGGGGCAAGTGCAAAGGCCCTGGGGCATGAGAATTCTACTTACATCTGGGGAGTTGTGGCTAAAATGGGTGGTAGGGGTGAACTCTCAAGTGACCCATGGTTTGGGCACCCAGTGTGTTGGTGGATTTCCCTCAGCCAGAAACACAGTCCCACGAAAACACAGGAGTGTGGCGGTAGTAATCTATGATCTGGTGTTGGCATTTAGGGAAGCAAAAGATAGCAGAATCCCTGTACACAGCAGTGAGTGCTGAAATGAATCAGTAACAGGTAGACTGTACTTACAAAGGTCACTGCAGCTGTTTTTGGCAAACCAACGTGCCAGGCAAGGTCTGGGAGATGGATGAAGGCACCCACACTGTCACTAGGGAGCATTCCACACAACGGATACAGTTGTGTTTTGTTTATTTTTTTATACAATGAGGAAATGTATTAGCTCACATATCAAGAAGCCCAGAGGCAGGAAGGAATGCACATTAGGGCTCTGGTTCCATATTTCTGGAATTTTCTTGTTTTTTTTTTTTCCCCCCATTCCTCATGTGTTGGCTTCATCCTCAGGTTGTAGCATGATGGTTCAAGGCAGCATGTCCAGACATGACAGTTTAGAGGAAGAAAGATGGCCTTTTTCTTATGACTCTTCCTCAGAGGGAAGAAAACCTTTCCCCAAAGTCCCAGACAGCATTACCCTCCTGTTCCATGGCTATACTTAGGTCACATGACCCTTCTTAAACCAACAATGGCTAAGGGGATTGGGATCACCAACACCTGGCTTAGAACCATCATAATCCCAGTAGGGGCTAGGGTTCAATTTCCCTAAGGCACGAGAGGTGGTGGATACCTGACCAGAACTGAGATTCTGTTAGGAGGGAAGAGGGGAAGAAAATGCACATCAGGTAGACAGCCAGCAACACCCCAACTCAAAGGTTGTTTTGTCAGGCCTGGAGAGGTTCCCCAGCTTCTGTGCTCCCACAGCGAGAGCTACCTGACTCATCTGCAGTCTTGGCCACCTTCCTATTCCTATCCCCACACCCAACCCGCCAGCTTCAGGGCCGCTTCTAACCTGATGAAGGAATTCTTTAAGTAGTATCAAGAATCTGAAATCATGTTCAGGGCCAGTCTAGTGCTGAGGTGGGTTTCTTTTAACCTGGTAAAAGGCTACCCTGTGCTCAGAAGGTTTCTCTGCTGCTAGAGGAGCTTCCCCAGGGTAACCTGAAGGCTGTTCTAGAATCACAGAGAGGCTCACAGACGAGTCAGGGCTGGGGCCCAGGGCTGGCCAATGTACCGGGAGAGGTGGGTAAATCTACTCTTGATGAGGGAGAGAAGCCTTCAGTGTGGAAGTCCCTGGCCCACATTTTACAGCCAGCTGGAAGCAGACCAGCTTGGGATAGCCATCGATGAAGCCGGGCTCATGAGTCTGTCCTTCTGCCCCAGCTCCTCTCAGTCATTTAAATCCATGTTTTTAAAATAAAGAAGTCAACTCCGAAAGGATGAGTGATTGGGATCCTTCCAACTCTCCCCAGCTCCTCAACACCAGCCTCTTAGCCAAGGGGAGTCCTGTGGGCTTTGATTCCTCACCCTCCAGGTGCGAGGGACTCCCTCTCGCACCCCAGCTCTGTCTGGAAAGGGCAAGGAGGCTTGCTCGCTGACAACGCAAGGTGTGGCCTATGGGGAAGACTTTGTGGCCTCTAAGGACCACAGAGGGTAGGGGTACGGGTGGAGGTTAGCACGCTTAACCAAAATGCCTTGGCTTCAGAAGCGGGTCTAACGAGGACCCCGTGTGGGGACTGTGGCAGCCAGCAGCCAGGGATGTAGTCTAGGGAGGGAGGTGCTGACCAGTGGCCTTCTGCTATCGGTGTGCACTCAGCTCCATCCCCGGCCCCGAGGACTCCCCTCATGGTGCCAGAGGGTCCAACAAGAGGCAGGAGAGAGGCGGCTGGAACAGCAGGGATCCCACCCTGTCAACAGGAAAGGTGTGCGCCAACAGCCTCCGAGTACACGCGAATGCTCTGTTGAACGCGCAGAGGAAAATGAGGTTTCTTGCCTATGGGTTCTACAGAGACAAATTCACGATGCAAATGAACACGGCTACTGGAGCCTGAAGCCGGAGCAGCCCGGAGTCCTCCAGAGCCTTCACTGCAGGGCAGCCAATGGGATGCTGAAACTGATGGATAATCTGCCGCGTTACATCCGTTCAGCTCTGCAGGGACTTCACAGAGACCCTTCTCGGTGGCATTATGCTTTGGGAGGGCTCAGGCCAATTTGGCGGCCTGTGTCATGAAAGTGAGTAAAACAGGGACAGGGTCAGCCTGGGTTTGGAGGAAATTCTCCTCCCTGAAATTAAACGAAATCTGTAGATGCTGATGGTGAAAGAATTATACCGAGGGGTATTCAGCTCTCCTTTTTGTGTTTATTCCCCCGAGTTATTTTTAGCATTACAGATAGTTCCAGTTAGCAAATGGATTGGGTTCTGAAAGTTCATTTGTAATCTGGCTGTTTCGATTTTGGAACATACTTTCCCCATAAAAAACTATGTTATAAATGGTGATGAGACTTGCAGGCTAGTTCTCCAAAGCCTATTTAACCCATAATGTAGCTGAAATACTGTCCTTTCGCAATGAAAAAAATTGTTTAATTGCAACATGAGTAATTAAGTAAAACAGGGAAAACCATTAAAAGCGAATAAGAAATAGATTTATGTTCATCTTGAATGATGCTGTTTGCAGGAAACCTAATTTAATTTAAGAAGAGGCCTTTCCAAAGGCTTTTTGGGAAATTGCACGGGATTTAGCCTATTAGGGAGAAAGAGCCATTGGGCTGTCCAATTTTCGGCTACTGAATATCTGCACCACATAACAGGCTCCCTTTCCTGATTTCAGGCTCGTCAGAACGTCTTACCATGCGGATTCTCACAAGGAGAAATTCACTGGCCAAAATCAATGAAGGTGGTCTCCTTGGGGTGGATTTTTAAAATTCTGAGCCATAAATTAGCATCTGTCTATGAGAATGTCCTGGGAAGAGCAGTGTCCCAGTCCCACCGACTCTGGGGGCAGTGACAGGATCACGTGAGGGCCAAGTCCTTGCCAGTAGTGGGTTCTTAAGGTAAATGCACCCTGCAGGGTTCCCTGGGGGCCCACTGCCCCTTCTTCTCTTTGGCAACATAATCCTTGCTTGGTACCTTCCTTCAGACCTCATCAGGCAGCTCTTGGTGTAGATCGGAGGTGTGTAACCCCGGTGTATGTGTGTCATGTGGGTCCCATATTGATTTCCCACACAAGGCCATGTAGAGGATGGTAGCAGATCGACCCTATCTTTTTGGCCAGAGGCAGGTCGTGACCCTTGGCTTTAAGCACATGTGCTGGAAAGCCTCGCGGTATGTTGCAAAAATGACCACAAATCTTCCCATCCCTGAATGCCTGCCCCTCTGTAGTACCTCCTATCAAGAAGCAGGGTCTCTTTGCCTACTCCTTGAATCTGGCTTGGCCACGAGACTTCTTTGGCCAGTAGGATTTTAGCAAATGTGCCTCAAGCAGACGTTACAAAAGCCCTTGAGCCTCGCCCTCTTGCTGCTCTTGGAAGCCCGAGAGCACCGTGTGAACAAGCCTGAGCTAGCTGGGTGGAGGATGGCAGGCCCCATGGAGGAGACAGATACACACTGGCTGGCAGTCTGTGAAGCACAGATGTGTGAGCGAGGCCATTCTAGATCAGCCGGCCTCAGCCAACCTGCAGCTGACCACAGACCAATGAGGGAGCCAGCCTGGACCAGAACTGACAGCCAACTCACAGAACTGTGAAGGTGTAAGCCACTTCATTTTGAGATGATTTTTCCATAGCAAAAGCTAACTTATCTACACACCTGGCTCTAGTCAACGAGATCTCCTGGCAGCTTTCTTCTGGAATCTAGCCTGTGGCTCACCCCTTACAAATGCGGACGAATACATAGTCTTCTCCCCTCTTTCTGCCCCCTCGGTCACAAATTTAAAGTTCAAGCCCCTCAGGTCTGCCCTCCCTACACCGTAGGTTTTGAAATGGGTACTTTGGAAATCATGACATTTTTCAATGGTACACATTTCGTGACTGACAGATGGGTTTTAAGTCAATGAAGATAGAATCCAAACTGCGGCTGCAACTCAACGTTCAGGCAAAACCCATTAGCTCGGCACGAACATGCACAAAAGCTGTCTCACGGCGCATGATCAGTGCCTGATCATTTATCACAGGGGAAATCACACATTCTCATTCACGGAGCAAGAACAGTCTTCTCGATAAAATCACGCACAGTCTGGAAATTCACCACAAAAGGGACTTGAGTGATTCTCCCAACCGAGCCCACTCAGCAGCCTTTGATTTTCAGTGTGAATACAAGAGGAAAGGGAGGGGGCACCTGGGTGGCTCAGTCGTTAAGTGTCTGCCTTCGGCTCAGGTCATGATCCCAGGGTCCTGGGATCGAGCCCCGCATCGGGCTCCCTGCTCGGCGGGAAGCCTGCTTCTCCCTCTCCCACTCCCCCTGCTTGTGTTCCCTCTCTCGCTGTCTCTCTCTCTCTGTTGAATAAATAAATAAAATCTTTAAAAAAAAAAAAAAAAAGAGGAAAGGGAGGTCTGCTTCTCCTTCTGTAACTGTGCAAGAGCATCCCTTATCCATTCACGGATGCCGAGGAGCCACACAAGGGGAAGGGTCCGGCCAGGCGGGGCCTCGAGGTCATTCATACAATTCCCCATGGAAATCCCAGCTCATCTCCCCCCAAGGGGGCATCTCTCCAGAGAACCTAGAGTGTATGGGGAAAGACGCTGTGGCCGGTGCTGTCTCTCTAATGACAAATATCCACCCTGAAAGCCCCAAATGCTCATAAATGTAAAAAAAAAAAATCAGGGTGTTTGGTGCTCCGAGGGCGGAGCCTACAGGTTTCATGGCCCCTTTCAGTTTTCCTCGGGCCCCCGATACTGGCTAAGTCTCTCTCTTCCAAGCCCAGATTAATTTTCGAGGGCTTAGTTCCGAGGAACGATGGAATGTTTCAGCATGAGTGCTCCTGACCACAAGGAAAAAAGCCCCCAACACATTTCACAGACATCAGCCAGGATTCTGCAAAGTCCATTCTTTCAAGAACAAAATTGCATTTTATGAAGCCGTCCCTTTTCTGTTTCATCTGTCAGGCAGGTTTGCCAAGAATAATTTAAATTTCATGCAGCGGCAACTGCGGAGCTTCATTTCTGCTCATCGGGGCCACCCTCCTGCCGGGGGCCTGACGGCCTGCAGCCCAGAGTGGCCATGGTGGGCTGGGCGCGGGGCTGTCCCAGCTCTCGGCATCCTCATGCCTCTCCAGTTAGGGGAGGGCCCCCACCAGTGCCAACCTCCAGGGGGCCGGTTTCACCCCGTGGGTCTGGACACTTGGTCCGACTGGATCTCTGAGGCAGCTTTTAAAATTAACTTTTATTGAGTGCTTTATGGGTAGCAGGTGCTGTTCTAAGCTTTCCCACACATCCGAATTTAACCAATCCCTACGACCTCTTCACGAGGGAAGATGCTATTCTTACTCCCATTTTAGAGACAATGAGACTCAGTCAGCTCCTAAGAGGCAGAGGTGGGATTCAAACCCGGTTCTGTCTGATGTGACATCCTGAAGCTCTCACTAGCTTTGCAGTGTAGAGTCGGCAGAACCTTTGGGCTACATTTCCCCACCTCACCCAAGGGATAAATCTGCCCATTTTCTTGCAGACTGGGCTTTGCTGTCAGGTAGGTGGTTGAAGGGCTGGAGAAGTTCTGGTCACAATGCTGTGCTAACGGTTACCATGGAGAGCACACTGTGCCAGGCAGCCTGCAGCGAGCAAAGGAGCCAGCCCAGGCGGTCCGCTTCTCACTCGTCAGGGGCCCTCGGCAAGCCTCATTTCCTCTGGGCCTCAGCTTCTAACTGGCAAAACAGAGCGGCCGGAGGGCACGGTCCCTCTGCTTCTCTCAGGCTCTGGGGACTTGTGTGTGTGTGAGTGTGTTTGTGCATGCAAGCATGAGTGTGCGGGCGTGTGTGTGAGTGTGCGTGTGTATGAGTGAATGTGTGCCTGAGTGTGTATGAGTGAGTGTGTGGGTGCGCATGTGAGTGTGTGTGTGAGTGTGTATGAGTGAGTGTGTGCCTGAGTGTGTATGAGTGAGTGTGTGGGTGTGCGTGTGCGTGTGAGTGTGTATGAGTGAATGCGTGCATGAGTGTGTATGAATGAGTGTGTGGGTGCACGTGTGTGCGTGTGTATGAGTGAATGCATACGTGTGTATGAGTCTGTGGGTGCACGTGTGAGTGCGTGTGTGAGTGTGTATGAGTGAATGTGTGGGTGCGTGTGTGTGTGTATGAGTGAATGCATGCGTGAGTGTGTATGAGTGTGTGGGTGCGCGTGTGAGTGTGCATGTGAGTGTGTGGGTGCGCATGTGAGTGTGCATGTATGAGTGAATGCATGCGTGTGTATGAGTGTGTGGGTGCGTGTGTGAGTGTGCGTGTGAGTGTGTTTATGAGTGAATGTGTGTGTGTGTGTGTGTGTGTATGTGTTGCATTTGGTCACACCCTCCCCTGCCTCAGTGGCCCAGGAATCTGTGCTTGTCCAACTGGACTTTCATCAAAGACCAGCAAGAAATCCTCAGGCCACAGAAAAATGAAGAAACATAAAAATCAACAGGCCTAAGGCAGCAGCGACAGAAAGAATTGTCATCACCTCGCTTACCAGCCTCAGGGAGCCTGGGCAGCCTTCCCTACCCTGAGGAGCTGGGACTGTCCCCCACGGCGTGGCAGAAGCAGCCCCCGTGCTGAGGGTGAGCGGGTGGCCAGGCTCATGGGACTCGGGGCAGGAGAGGGGCGGGCTGTCTCTGCATGGGTGGTGATGGCATAGGATGCCAGTGGTCGCCCCCAGCCCCCAGAGAGCTGTGACACCCCGCTCCATGCCCAGCCCAGGGGGTTGCTAAGGCCTGACAGCACTAACACTTGTCCCTGAGAGTCACCTTGGGGACCTTTGCCCGAGTTCTCAGGCAGGACTGGTCCACATGTGGCACCAGACCCTTCACCGAGGGCGGCAGGCCAGTGTGTTCAAGCCCCCCTTGCCACACTCCAGAGTAGCAGGGACACGTGGCTCTGTTCCTGGCTCCCATGCAGCCCCCTCCCTCAGCCCCCTCCCACCAGAGTGGGGTCTCGGCCCTGTATACACACTGCACTTTCCTGGGAGGAAGGGGTCCGGTGGTTGAAAAAGCTTTAAAATCCCTTCACTCCATCATCAGGCTCACTAGGTGATGCAGACTCATGGTCATCACTGGATGCCTTCCCTCTGGCTCCCCTTGCTGCCATGATGTCACCTTGGTCATGTCATGCTTCCATGTCACAGACGTGAGCTCTAACCACTCAGAAACACAATTTGCTTCCCCCACCTGCTTGGGCCAGGCCTAGCTCCTCTTTCTCATCGAAAGACTTACCTTTTTCTCTTGGTGAGGTTAGAAATGATCCTTCTTCTCCGAAGGGGCATGCCCTTGTCCCCTAGGCTTCTCCTGGGTGACAGTGACAACGTGGCAGGGGTGACAACCACCATGTGCCAGGCTCGGCTATGTTCTGAGCACTGTATATATGTTTGAACTCACACAATGCTCACAACAACTCTGGGAGGCAGGTACTATTACCTATTCCCATTTTGCAGAAGAGAGGCCCAGAGAGGTTAGGTTAACTTGTCCAGGGTTGTTCAGCTAGCAAGAGATAGGGCAGAAGCCAAACCCAGGCAGGCTGGCCCCATAGTCCGTCTTCATCCACAACACTAACCTGCCTCTGCCAAGAACCTCAATGGGAGAGACATTCTCAGGTCATTTGGTCACACTGTTCAGGTCACAGACCTGGTATATCCTGACCTGTGTGTTCCCCGAGGGCCAGAGCTAGGCCTTGGCTACTCGGTAAAGATGCAGCTTGTTGACCAGGGAAACCACAGATACCTTGGTTTGGGCCTGCCTCTCAATTGAGGTGGTGCGGGCATGGGGTTAGACAAATAGGCTGGGGGACAGGCGTCAGGTGGGGGCGCCGCCGCTTGGCCAGATGACAGAGAGGCACCACGGCCCAAATTCAATGACAGTGTCCTGGACAGAAGCTGCTGCTGGCTACTCTCCCCCTTCTCCCCTGCACACCCCATTCTCTTGAGCACCTCGAAAAATCCAGGGTGGAAGCAGGCATCTTTGTTTGATTGGACCAGCTCCTGCAGGTCTGGAGCTGGGCTGGAGATGGTTACAGAGGGGACACGTGCCAAGGAGCTGGCTGTCCCACAGGCATGAACTTTCACCCCCTCTCCCCTCCCAGCCCCCCAGGGCAGTCCTCCCCGGATGCTGTTTTCTATCAGAGGCTGGGCTCCTTTCCCCCCATGTGCTATGGTTTGGGGCCCTGCCAGTGAGGGACGCTGAATATCAAGCTGCTTGGGAGCAAAGCAGGAGCTGTGTGGGCAGGACAGCCCTGTGTGAGGGGTCCTCACTGCCAAGTGTCATCCAGCACCCCAGCCTGGAGGGCCAAACCCCTGCCCCAGGTGCAGCCCCACAGCATCCCTAAAAAGGCCTCTACCCAGAGAGGGCCGAAGTCATCAAATGGGCTCCCAGGTCCAGTTTCTCTCTCTGCTGACCTGGAGCCCCCAGTGGTCAGCTCCAGAAGCTGCCATTGTCCAGATGGCCAACAGCTGGCCTTCCTGAGCGGCTGCCAGATGTAGCTGGCGGGGTGGCCGGCTGGCTCCACCAGGCAGAGGTCACTGCATCGGCGCCCAGGAGAGAAATGCAATCGGCTGGTCTGGGGGCGTCGTGCCCAAATAACCCTCCATCTCCTCTCCCCCATCCGACATTCCTTCCCTCCCCACCTCAGTGGGGAGGTGTTTTCATAACAGGAAAATAAAATCAATAAGGCACTGCAGCAAGATGTCAGCGTGCTCCGAGCTGGCCTCCAATAGCTCCATTGTCTCGGGCCTCCGCTGGGCTCTGGGCCGGCAGCGCTCAGTTATTAATGGGAAGCAGGGCTGAAAGGGAGTTTTGAAAATCACGGAGACAAAGGCTCAGCACACCTGGAGCGTGGCTTTCTCGCACCACGGCCACCTCACAATGGCCTCCACGGGCCTCCCCCGCCTTTAACTTCTCCCACAACTTTTATGAAAGCAGGGAAGAAAACACTAGACACACACACACACAGATGCACGCGCGCACGCACACGCACATGCACACGCTGGCTTGGAGAGGGCTCCTGGAGGCCGCTCTGAATGGCTGAAAGAGGCAAAGGTGGCCTGCAGAGCCCCTGCTCGGCCAAGGAAACAGGATGGTCATAAACAGGGCTTCCTGCCCCCGGCGTGGGCCCATCCCTGAGGAGCTCTGAGCGGCGTGAGGGAGACCAGCTCAGCCTGAAGCCAGTTAAGAGCCTTTGTACCCTTTTCATTTCAGTCTCTCTGTTAGGAACACAGCCTGGTTTCTGCTGTCATACCCAAGGCTGGAGCCGCCTCCGGAAAAGAGCGATTGCCCCGGAGCGGACTGCTGGGGCCCAAGGCCTGCGTCGCCAAGGAGGGTCCAGCCTTGGACCAGCTCTCACAGACTTGGTGTGTCGCAGTATCCCCAGCTGACAGGTGGGGGACAAAAGTACTGATTCATGCAGTTGGGTGAGGCTGGGGAGAATCCTCAGCAGAGTAGTTAATAAGTAGTAGATTTATGACCATTTATGCCTTACTGCTGGTCACTATCTTCTTGCAAACCCAAGTCACTGGCGCCCGAGGAGGACTTGTGTGGTCTAAAGTCACCTATTTAGGGAATCTTTATGGCCAACTTGGAGTTTGCCGTCCCTACACGCATTTAATCAATGTGGCCTAGGATGACGGGCGGCTTCAGACCGGCTTGTCTTACAAGGTAGTCGCAGACAGAGACTTGACAGCAAATGAAACCATGTGACCCTTCAAAGGTTGGCCGGCCCAGCTCCAGGGACGCCAGTACTCTGGGCAACAGGGTGGCCAGGGCCCAGGCTGTGAGCCTGCGGAGCTGGCCCGGGCCTTCAGGGGAAGAGGGGCCCCGGCGCCCAGCTCCAGCTCAGAGAGGCCACCAGGCTTACCTTGGTGGTGACGGTGGAGGCCGAGCTGGCCACGAGGCTGGTGATGGCCTCGCCACTGCCCGTAGTGCAGGGAGCCGGGGCCGTGGCAGGCGTGGGCAGCCGGGAGGGCACCCCAGGCAGGGGCAGGAGGCCGGGCCGGGCACTGAGGCTGTTGGCCGTGCCGCCACCGGCCCCGGCCGTGGCACTGCAGATGCTGGTGGTCCCATGCGTCCCGTTGGCACTCCACTCGCGGCGGTCCCAGCCCACCCGGTAATCTCTTTCGAAGCGGCTGTGGTGCCGGGACATCTTGCTGGGCCGTGGTTGCTCCTCACAGGGAAACCGAGGCCGGACCTGCTGGCACAGAGTGGAGAGGAGGCGATTTAGACCAACGGCAGCCCTGGTAGGAGGCCAGGAGGGCAGCAACGCCTGTCGGCATCTAGTAAGCACCTTCTCTGGGTGCAAAAAAGGGCTTTCAATAGCTGATAGCTGATCTCATATTCACAGCAAGCCCACGATGCATGCATGGATCATTAGCCCCACGTCACTGGGGGGTGGGGGCGGCGGGGGATAAATGGTTTGTCCGGGATCATGTGGCAAAAGTGTAGTAGACAAGATTTGAACCCAGTGTCCGTTGAAGAGTAACGCTTTCTGTTCTGCAGTGCCACGCTGCCCTGAAGGATGCGCATGTGCTCGTAGGGACTGCGGTTGGGATTTTATCCCACCATCCCCACTGTGGAAACAAGATCCTGGAAACTCCTCAACCCTATGATGGGGAGAACAGCTACATCTGTAGCCTCCCTTCCTAGTGGACAAGGCCTTTTTACGTAAACCTCATCGTATCCTTCTAGTAGCCCATGAGCTGGCCAGGCATTGCTCATCCCAGTTTATGGACCAAGTTGCTGGTTGAGAGTAAGTGACTTCCCTGAAGTCAGAGACGTAGGAAGGGAGAAGGCGGCCAGAATCTCTCACCTTCAGACTGTAGCCCAACGTAGGACTCCAGGCTGAGAAGATCTTAAGCCCCTGGACGTTAAAAGTTCTTTATAACCCTATGATTTAGTCTCTGGCACAAGAGACCCCCATGCTCCCTGTGAACCAGACATCTCCCATGCGACTTTCCTGAGTATCCGAACGTAAGGCCCTCAGAGTTGTCATGGAGACCTAGACACACCAGGATACTGAGGGCCCCCTGCATCATGAGGACTGGGATTTGCTCAGCATTACAGAGACTCCCCCCAGCTTCTTACATAGCCTAGGTCTGATGTCACCCTTGGTCATGAAGGACGTAAAGATACAGGAGAGGCCGACTCGGCCGGAGAGGCAGAGGGGAGAGGGATGGTAGAGCCCAGACACAGCGGGCAGGTTGGAGAGGGGTCTGTCCTGCACATCACATCCTCAGCTCCGGCCACTGCTCAGGCTCAGTTTTCTTTGACTCTTTTCCACTCTTCCACCACTTCCTGTCTGGGGTGTGAGCTCCTGGAGGTCCGGGGTAGCTCCTGGCTCATTTTCCTAGCCTGCAAATCCAGCTGTCATGGCGGCAGGCTCTGGAATTACTGGCTAGTGGGTGGACAGGCCACCTATTTTAAAAATTTCTATCAATCCTGATCCTACTCTGGTTTTTGCACACCAGATCTAGTTGTTGACTTCTAGCACCACTGAGCCAAGCTTGGGCCTCACCCTCGTGACCTGCTACCTCGTCCTACTTGTGTGGTTGGCGGGTCCTGGCAGTCACTGTCCCCTCCCTTGGCACCGCTCCTGCCACCAGGCGCAAGGAGCACGCCGAAGCAGAGCTGACCGTGGCCTCTTAAAGTGGATGGGGGGCTCCTTGTTTCTTTTATCACTATGCTTCACGGCTTACACAATGCCACATTATTTTTTCATCTATTCAATATTACATAGTAAAAAATAAAAACGAATTCCCCTTTGGCCACCCCCTCACAGACTTCTCTTGAGAGAGTTGTTTAAATAGCTCTCGTCACTTTTCTCCCTCCCGCCCAGGCTGCAACTTGCTCTGATGGGGCTTTTGCTCTGGCTGCTCCTTGGGAGTTGGTCTCACCAAGGTCACGAATGATCTGCTTGTAAAATCCCATGGGACACTCAAGCCTTGTCTTCTCTCACATCTGGCATGGTTGATCTCTCTCTCTCTTTCTCGAAACTTCTTCTCTGTGATTTCTGAGACATCACACTCTCTCCTTGTTTTGTTCTCCTAGGCAAGCAACTCTTTCTCAGCTCATCCTTAGGGATCCATTATTTCCTCCTCTTCTTTTCCCACCCTATGCACTCTCCTTGGACAATCTCGTCAGCTGTCACCTCTTTCCCTGATGGCCCTGAAGGCCACATGCTAGCTCCCTGTCCATCCCAAGCTCCACACCCCCTGACCCACCATCTGAAATACTGGCTGCCCCACAGGTACCTCAATACCGGATGTCCCAGAATTAACTCATTGTTCTTTTGCCCACTCATTCCCAGGAAACCCCTCTAGCAGACAGGAAGTCCTGTCTGCCCTGCAAGCCCATTTTCCCATCTCCATTCATATATTCAACAGTGCGGTCTTTGATTCTGTCGCCCCAGCTGCTTCTCAAATCTGCCCCCCTCCCTCTGCACATCCACCACCCCGACTCATTGTGTCCCACATAGATTATTTCCACATCTCCCTGCTCCAGTCTTGCCCTTTTTACCCATTCTCTACCCAACAGCCCTTGTGACTTTTTTATTTTTTAAAGATTTATTTATTTATTTGAGAGAGAGAGAAAGAGAGAGTGTGCACTGGCAGGGGTGGGAGGAGAGGCAGAGGGAGAAAGAGTCTAAAGCTGACTCCGTGCTGAGCGTGGAGCCTGATGTAGGGCTCGATCTCACGACCCTGAGATCATAACCTGAGCCGAAACAAAGAGTTATATGCTTAACCGACTGCGCCCCTCAGGTGCCCCCCACCTTGTGGTTTTTTTTAAAAGCACAAATCTGATCACCATACTTCACTCTCCTGCTTTAAATCTTATCCTTCAGAATAAGGTCCAGAATTCTCAGTGTGACCCAGGAGACACCTGAGGATTCTAGCATCACCATTCACTCTTCACGCAATGCCCGGCCATCCCAAACACCTTATAGTTTCTGAAGGCGTCGTGCCCTCTCTCAGCTTGGGGTTCAAGCCCCTGTTGCTCCTTTGCCAGGAATGGATTCCCACTCTTTCCACGGCCAAGCCCTGCATGTCTGTTATGACTCAGCTCAGGCACTGACTCTTCTAGGAGGCTGCATGGACCCACCTCCTCTGGATTAGGCAAGAGGGTCTCCCATCTATCCCCCTGGACACCTGGCCCCCAGCACCCCATCCCAGCATCAATGGCTGTGGTATATTTGCTACCTTGAGAACAGTCCCTGGCTTATTGTCTTTGTGACCTTAGCACCTAACACAGTGTCCGGGATAGAAGGGTATTCAGTACACATTTGCTGAATGAATAAACAAATGTTTATTTCTTCTTAATTGCTGAATGTTTCCAGAAGAGACAAACATGTTTGTGTGAAGGGAGAAGCTCAGACACAAAAAACTTGAGTCTTCTACCTGGAAATTCCATGTAGGTACCAGGGTAAGGAAATGTCTTATCTTCCTGGTAGGTCAGACCTGGAGCCTCCAAGGATGGCTCCGAAGGAGAACAGAATCTCTGCATGTCCAGGGTTAGCCGGACCCCACAGCTTAGGCTCCTGTTTCCCAAGATTCACCTGCAAGGCTCTTCCTAATGATTAGCACCTCAGGGCAGTTTTCCTAGGTTGGATCCTAAGTATAGCAGAGATGATGCCACAAAGTTCACCACACTGTGACCTCTCTCCAACCACCCAGGAAGACCTCCCCGCTGCCTCCCTTGCGCTTAGGTTGGGAATCAAATCACACATCTGAATTCAGGCAACTAGAATGAGTGGGGAGGAGATGGAGAACATTCCCAGATCTGGCCCTTTAAGAGCATCTTCTATTAACCTTAGCTCCCTTCACCTGCCATGGTAACCTTGGAGGTGCAAGAGGGTTGCCCCACCAGCGTTGGACTTGGCACGATTGGGACATAAATCTTCATCGTGTTAAGACACTGAGATTGCGAGCTTATTTGTTACTGAAGCCTGGCCTAGCCCGACTGATACCCTAAGTCAGCACTTACATTCCCACAAAACAACCCAACTTCACATATTGTCAAGGAAATCATCTCCTTCCAGCTGGTGAAGATGGAGATGAGAAGGGCAGACTTGTTGAGATGTGCCCACGGGTGGGCACAGCATGCTTGGAAGCAGGTCAACGGGGCCTCCTTAACCCCAAGGACGCCTCCCACGGCCGTAGAGCCTGTCAGCTCACTGCCTCAGGGACAGTCTGCTGCAGCACAATGTGGCTCCACGGCACCCATGGTCCCAGCAGCCCGCACCTCCTGCCCCCCGCCCCCTGGCCCCACTGCTCATCTCTTCAAGGCTGTGTACCACGCTAGCGAGGAGCCAGAGGGGACTCAGGCAGCCTGGAGGCCACACAGTCTGGTTTGAGCCTCTTCAAGTGTATTCAAAACAAAGGTCAACTCTTTGAATGCCAGGTTTGGGTTCGCCTTCATTCCTCAATTTAATTCCCCCTTTCAAACGGAATGAAAGAAATGTGTTGCACAGTTTACCTGGGGTGTGGCAACTTCAGTATTTCCTGCTGGGCATGGAGCCAGCGTGTCCAAAAGGTCCCATGTGCCCACACGTGCGCCCAGGGTGGTGGGGGGGAGGCCGCAGGAAGGGCTCGTCGGGGCGGGAGGAGGCCCCACATGGACAGGGCGCCTCAGACAAGACTGGTCAAGTAATTACAGACAAAACACACAGATGTGCTTCCTTGTCGGGGTGAGCACCTCTTCCTGGCAGGCTGCTGGTGAGCCGGCAGAGCTTGGCATGGGGCCCTTCATCAAGGGACGGAGGGGAGTCTGGGCAAGAGACATCCCTCTGAGTGTTGGGTGTACTTCTAGCTCCAGTCCCGAACCTTCACCCACCACCTGTCTCTAGATCCCGGAGCTCCCAGTCGCTCCCCTTTCTGCGCTCCTGATACCCAGATCTGAATCATGCCCGGCCTCTACTCCGAACCACAGCTTCCCTTTTTTCGGTTTTGCACACCCTCTGAAAAGGAGCCGTCTCCTGCTTAGAAGAAACTGTCGAAGAATTTGATCCAAAGTGTTAGGTGTTGTTTATTTTGTTTTTACATTTTCTAAAACATGCTTGGATTACCTCTAGAATGATAGAAAAGGTAATGTGAAATGAACATCTTTTTCGTCGGTACTTTGGAGTCCTATAAGAAATAGTCTGGGGCTATGGAGTCTACCCTATGCATCCTTCCCTGCCAGGAAATAGGGGCTCCACCCCAGTAAGTTCCTGGTTTAAGGCCCAGTTCAGGCTCTGGAAACCCTACAGAGCTGGACCCTCTTCTGTTCCTGCTCCAGTCAGATCCCAAAACCCAACCAGGCCCCAGGTGTTCGGGCACCTCTCTGGCCACCGCTCAGCCTGGTCGTTGAGTTGTTGGGTTTCAGAGCCTCTCTGCAAAGGGGCCCACACTCCCTGCCTGCCTGGTGAAGCCACACTCCACTGGCTGCCAGAGTCTGGGTGCTGAGACTGTCCTGTCTGCTCTGTAGGCCCAGAACTCTCAGTGACCGCTCCAGGACTTAGACCTGGGGCCCCAGGCAGTGGAAAGAGAGCCGCGTCAGGGGTCAAGAGGGCTGAGTGTGAACCCCAGCACTACCCCTTACTAGTTCCGAAAACTCAGGGTTGCCTCAGGTTGTTCATCTGGAGAGTAGGGAGGGACAGCTCTACTGCCCCCAGGACCACGAGAGAATCCAGCCTGACTCCAGTGAGCCCTCTGCACGGGGCGAAGAACCCTATCACTGGGCAATGATCAGACCCTTAAAGTTATAGGGTGGACAAAGGTAGGCCAACAGGAGCCAGTTTTCCAGGATGAGGACAAAGGAGACAGCCAACTATGAAGTTGTGTGTGGTCTAGTGTCTGAAACACACAGCCATGGATTCCCCAAGACCCCCATGCTAGGTGGATGGGACCCTGTAGGGTGCTCTGCCTTCTGGGAGAGAACAGACTTGGGTGGGACTAAGGTCATCTTCAGCTGAATACCTGTGACCAGGGGGATCTTGGATCAGGAACCCTAGGGCCTGCCTTGTCGGATCGCCTTCTCCCAATAGCTCAGGGTGCCGTGACAGACTCAGGCCCAGGTTTATGGAAGGCCTGGGCCAACTGGGGCCTGAGGATGGCCTGGAGGAGGGGACTCAGCTGACACCCAGGCTCAGCCCCAGTGCCTCGGCTGTGTTTCTGTAATTCAGTCTCCTGGACACTTGCTGGGTCCCAGATCAGCAACCCTGCCCCAGAGATTCGCCTCCACATGAATAATTCATGAGTAAATAATTCAGAGTGGTGTGTGCCATAGTCGTCAGTGTTATTTGTGCCAGGCTGGGGCATGGGGGCCACTGTCTAGGAGCCCACAGCGCTGGCCACATGGACAGGCACACCGTGCACACCTGAACACACATCAGGACGACGACGTTCTGTGCCCGGGGACACCCGCGATGCGCTCTGGAGGCCGGTCGTGGCTACACATATTGACATGCCTGTGTGCACATGCCGTACCCAGGAGCCCAGGTGGCTAATGACCCTCTCCTCGTTCATGTCATGAAGGCACGTGCAGGAGAGGACGCCGGCTCTGAGGGCCCTGAAGGTGTGATTAATCCACAGAAGGTAGGGGAGCCTGCACTGCCTCCAGACAGGGAGCTGAGGAATGAGCCACGGCCTGTGCAGCCCGACTGGAAAATGTATGATTGCCTCATTTGGGGGAGACGTGCTGCCAAGTTGGTTGGAACAGGCCGTGCCCATCTTTCTTATTTTCTTTTCCCTCTCTGCATCTTTTAGCTTTTCTTCTGAAGCAAAATAATAAATAGCAGCCAAAAGAGCATCTTGGCAAATGCAACACAAAGGAAAACTCCAGGTGCTTCTGGAGAAGCCGGCCTGGCCACGACTTGGCACGATGCTGGCCGGAGCTGGGGTGCGCCTCGGGCATGCCCCTGTTTCCTGGGGTTGCTTCAGCTCCCACTGACCCCCAGCCCTGCCGAGCCCCCACTAACTCAGAAGACTTGCCTCTGGCTGAGGCTGTAGGAGCCACTCTCTGCCCAGCCCTCTCCTCTTGGAGCTCACAGAGGCAGGCCTATGACCCAGCGATGGGCTGGCCTGTTCTGCCTCCCACGTGATTGCTGCTCCTGCAAGGCTGTGCCCCCCCACCCCAATCCTCCATGGGGCTGTCTGGGCACAGGGTGGGCACCTGGATCAAAGTGGCAAGTCCTTTCCAGCTCAGAACACACCTCGGGGTGGAGACTAGGTGAGGCGAGAGGTGCCTGGGAGTGAAAAATGCAAGAAGGACCGTGTCAGGGTCCACCCCGCATTTGCTCAGCCCTGAAAGTGAGGCCTCCTCACGTTTACCTCACCCTCCTCACCCCGGTCCTGGCGCTGCCCTTGAGGGAGAGAGGTATTGCTCAGGGGTGTGCAGGTGTTCAGCACCTCCAGGGGGATATGAAATGTGTGGCTAGTGGGTGCACACCAAGGTGGCAGCCTGGGTCCAAGCCCTGTTTCAAATCCTTTGGATCTGCTCAGATGCTAAGGAAGTTCTGGAACATTCACAGGCTAACAGCAGCCTCTCCCTGGTCCTCTGTAGGAGGAGTGACCCGAGGTGTGATTTTATTGTTAGTTTTTTCTCTTAAAATACCAGAGCCCCAGTGGGCTGGACACAGTCATCGTCACACTTCCCCTCTGCTCTGGAAGGGCCTTTCCCTTCTACCTTACCTCGCCCAGCCATGAGGGTCCTCGTGTGAACCCTCCCCTCCCACCACCACCATCAGTCACTCACTCAGCAGGGCAAGGGTGGAGAGTACCCAGCCCAGGTGCCAGGCCGGAGTGGCTCATCCCAGCCCTCTGGCTTAGTTGCTGGCAGGTTCCATCAAGACCTGCTACAGCTCCAAGGTCTGGACCCACAAGCAGCCTCTACCAAGCACTGCAGGGGAGAAAGAGTCAGGGATATGACAACTCAGATTAGACCTCTGACCTCTGCTTCCTCCCCCCAGGGGGGGCATCAATCTCTGTAACAGGAGGCTTTAGGGTGTCATCTTTATCTTTAAAGGAAGACTGGGCACCTGCTTTATTTCCCAGGTCTTGGCCCATCCAAAGCTTTGGGGGAGATACAACCCAGCAGACCCCTAGACCAGTGGGTGGACTGGCCTCAGGGGAGGGCAGGGAGGAGGCCCTGGCATAAAGGTCCGGCAGCGGTCACAGCAACAACTATATGGCCTATAGGCTCGCCGCTCTTATCCTTCACTAGGTTCTTTGCAAGCCACCACGTCATTTGCTTCTCACGACATCCCAGTGGTGCAGGCTGGGATGCACCTGACACTCGCATTTCATAGGTGAGGAAGAAGAAAACAGAAGACCGGGGCTGGGGTAGTGGTGTGTGCCCCCTAACCCACAGCGTGGTCTGCAGTCTGCAGCATCACCCTAGAAGCTTGTTGGGGTGCAGAATCGCAGGCGCTGTCCCAGCACTACTGAGTAGGAATCTGCCTTTTGCACAGTATACCTGGGGGAGGGGGGGGCGGCGGACGGTTACGGCCCCAGACATGCCAGCCTAAGATCCGCCTCTTAGCAGGACCGGAGTCGGCCCTAGCACCCAGGCCTCCTGACACTCGGCAACGCTCACCACTGCACCATGGTCCTCGGAAGGCGCTGGGGGGCAGAAGTATTTTGGGGAAAAGTCATATTCCATAATTACAGGGCTTAATACATGACCTGAAAAGACAAATGTTTCAAAATGCTTCTCTGATGATAGGTTTCAGGAAAAATGCCACGGATTCCTTTTCTGGGCACAATTGCTCACGCAAAAAGCAATCTCTCTGCCTTGGGAAGGTGGTATCCAGTGCCCGTTTTAGATGAACAATATTAAAAGAACAAGCCTCTCAATTCCCTCCCTTCCCATGTGCAACTTTGCTTCGAGAAATCTGGCTGTGGGTTTTGATGTAGTGATTTTTTTTTCGAAGAGGCGCACATGATTCAGAGACTTTTCTCATGGGACTAATTGACTAGGCATTTGTGCTATTGCTACTCCTGTAAATCATTATAATGGTGATAATGAAAAATAAAAAAGATATTGGAAATGACAGTTGGCAACATAATATCAGCATAAACTGGGGGAGGAAGGGAGGCGTGTATAAATTAGGAGCTCGTAAACATCAGGATCGATGAGGCTGCTATGGCGGGCACCGTTTGATCGTTTAGAGGGGGATTAGCCACAGTTACCGTTACCAGGAGCCATCTTTGCTCCTCTGACTCCTTGTTCTTGGGGGCTCCACGGGGAGCGGAATCACTGAAATCTGGAGCCCGCTTTCCCACGGCCCTGCAAACACACGACTGCAGCACTGGGAGCTAGACTTTGCCATCACCTCCCTTCTCCAAGCGGGCCTTCTGCTGTCTCGCAGGCTGCCTCTCAGGCATGCCTGATTATTCCAAATCTCGCAGAATTGACTAATTCAACGAGATCTCTCTTCACAGCAAATGGTGTTCATCAGTGACCCGAGCAGATGAATAAATCCCACTCGGTGCCTGGAGCCAGACCCAGCAGCAAGAGTTGCAGAGAAGAAAGACTGATGCACTCTCTCTATTTGGCTGCCAAAAATGCTCTTGCAATTTGCTTTCTTCTAGACAAGAGTCTATTCAAAAGTCTATTTGGAAACATTAGGGGACGGCCGTCACATGGCTGGCAGATCATACTGCCTGTGACAGGATATTATCTTCCTTGGTAGAGACTCCACCACGCTTTTATTTCCCTGAGTAAGTAGTGTCTGATGACTGTGGGATTGCTCAGAGGGCTGGGGACATTACAATCCCTGTCCAGAGCGCATACGGGACCGACAGCCTTGTGGAACCTTCTCGGGCAAGCACACCGCTTCCTCTTCTCCACCCCTGGTGGGACCCGGGGGACCTTCTGCTTATCCAGAATATCTTCCTGGGAAACCACCAAGTAGCCGATCATCCCTGCTTCTAGGAATCAGGATTCTGTGCCTCCTTTTCCCTCCCAAGCAACCCCCTAGGCAAGCCCTTGGGTTTATACGTTGTTCTGCCCTTTCCCTGTCGAACCGCTTCCGATATACTGACCACCTCCCTCCTCCTCGTGCCTGGCTCTGTGTGAGATCACAAAGGCTGGTGAGGACAGGCACCCAGAACCCATGCTGCTCACTGGGACTGCCTCCCGGGATCAGCAGGGGAGGGGAGGAGTGTGGGGGGCCCCTGGTCCTGACCATCTAGCCCTTGTTTTGGCTGCGATCCTGCTGACCTCTCTACCAAGGGCCAGGCTTGTCTCAGACCTCACAGCCTCTTTGGCCCTTGTTTTGGCAGCTGCTACCCTATCTTGATGTACTTGCTTCAGATTTTCACCATCTTTATTCTATGTCCGTGTTTTTAATTTAATGTAATTAAAAAAACAAAACAAAACAAAGAACCACCCAGACCAGAGGGCAGCCCGTTGCAAGGTTGTGTGTTTTATCACCACCCAAGCATGCAAACGAGGCGGCCTCTGTTGACAAGTTCACATCTCTAGTGCAGAGCTGGCTGTTTGAACAGCTTGTGTGCAGTAATTGAAACATAGATTTTTGTTGCCTTTCTATTTATTTTTAGATTAACCAAGCAGGGATACTTGGCTTCCAGGCTGCCACCTCCACCCCTGTTGGGCAGTGTGGGACCACTGGCCCCAGGTGCACCAGCAGCAAGGACCACCATGTGCCCCCTGGGGCCTCCCCCAGGACTGTCCTGGGTTTGGTCCTGCACCTGACTCTGGTTTTGCCCTTCACTGTGATCCCCAGGGCCCAAAGCTGGGAAGCCAATGAATACAGGATGCCCGCCGGCTGTCTCCTAACTCCCAGGTCCCTGAAGACTGCCCCATTCCCACTGTGCTAAACTCTCACAGAAGTTCTGGGGACGGCCAACCCCTTTGACGACAGTGGGACTAAGGCACAGAGCGGTAGGGTAGGGATGGAACTAGAACCCAGAGCTGGCATTTCCAGGGCAAAGGGGGCTCCAACAAAAGAAGGGTCACATGGCTCAGAGAAGATTCTCTCAGGGTCCATTTTCTATTTGGGCCACTTTAAAAGAAATTATGGTCTCATCGGCCTGGATAGGTGGGTTATGCTACGATGATGGCCCCAAATCTCAGAGGCTTAAACTATAACGTGTGCTTTTCACTCATGTTGCACACTCCCTGCTGGTCAGCTGGGGCCCTGTGCCAGGCTGTCCTTCCCTAGGATCCATGCTAAGGCAGAGCCTACCTCCTCCTCATCTCATTGCCAGGCTGGGCATATGGCAGGGGCCCCTCCGACGTTTACTGAGCCGAACTGTCCCGAGGGCAGGGGTGTGAGCGAGAAGGACGTGACCATGCACAAGCATCTTCAGACCTTTCTCTTCTCCTATGGAATATCTCCACCCGTACTCTGTGCCACCTCTTCCCGGAAGCCCTCCCAGCGCACCCAGACAGCAGGGATAGCCAACCCAGGCCTCCTCTGGCACCCAGCACGGCTCTCTTCTCATTCTAGATCCCACGAAATGCTAGATGTGTATGTAGCAGGTTTGTTAAACAGGCTGAACTCAGTGGGATAGCAACAGCAAACAGATTTCTTTTTCTCCCACTTCTTTCCTTTACATCTACTCTGTTGGACCCAAACAGCTTTATTTGGCGGGGGTGGGGAGAGGGCGCACTTTTGGGTACGACTTCTTTTATTCTTACTGGAGCACCACCCACCTGCAGAGGTGGTTCTTTTGCCTGTGGCCCTATGGTGGCCTCTGTGCTGTGTGAGTGTGCTTCCTGCAGAGCACCAATAACCAGCACCCTGCAGGCTGTCCTCTGGGGTGGGGTCTTCCAAGATGGCTCCTGTCTGGCTCCCTTGTGCAGTGTTCACTCTGGAAGCATGACCATGACATTACCTTGACTCGATTATGGTCAAGGTCAACTCTGGTCCTGCAGAGTCAGGCACAGTCTCAGTGCTCCCAGCTTGAGGGAACCCAAGTCATACCCTCCCCAGTGCTCCAGGCTCGGGGAAGCACCAGGGAGATTGTCTTGAGTTGATGTCAGGATGGGGGGGTGGAGGGGGTGGAGGGGTCACCTCCCCAGGAGGAAGGGAAAAGCCTCAGCACTCCTCCCTGCACAACTCTGCTCAGGGGTGTTCTCTCCTGCAATCTCAAGACCTTCCTAATTTAGGGGCTGGCGGAGGGATAGAGGGGGCCTGGGGCTATCTAGTTCCTATTTTTAATGTGGCGATACTGGGCACCTTTCATGCTCAGCCTTGAACCTTGTCTGAGTCTCCAAGAAAACAGGAACAGTCTAATTTAACATCCTGCTACAGATAATTCAATCCTTCTCTGGTTCAGTATTTGCCTCCTCCAGGAAGCCTTCCTGATGACGCCAGGTTACTCTGCTACTTCATCCTTCGGCCATGCTGTCTTCTAGCCCTTGCTCTGCAGAGTCCTGTGTACCCGATCACACACTAAGCTCTGAAAACACACAGCATTGGCCCCTTCCCACTGGTTGCCTGGGTGGAAACCCTACTTACAGCCATCAGTCATATCCTTGGCCCACAGTCACATTTGTGTAGACGCAGGCTGCACAGAGCTCAGCTCCAGGGTCTACTAAGGACAAGGGAATGGGCAGCCTGAGGACAACTGGGGATGACAGAGTCAGGGTCACTGAATGGGTGCTGGACAGCCATCTACAGGCCAGATCTCAGCTGCAACAGCCCCAGGAGTGGGAGAGAGATGCCTATCTGTTCTCAGCTCCGCCCAGTCCAGGCTGTAGGCACAAGCAGCCCATTTACAAGGGACCAGCTTTCAGCAGGCACTCAGAGCGGGGCTGACACCCCAATGTCTGGGGTCCAACAAAGGATGCTACAGAGGTCTGGGCTTAGATATGGAGGGGAGGGGTAGGAAGGGAGTCCCTGCTTGGGCCTGGGGGACTGGCGTCAGAAGCCAGCCTGGCATCATCGGGGTGGACTTCCGGGACCAGAATGAAAGGAGCTCAGTGTTACCCAGGGCAGAGAAGAGGACTGGCCTGGCGCCCCTTCCCTGGCTGCCCAGGAAATGACTGTCCCCAGGAGCAGCAGGTAGGGAGTGCCCACCCCGCAGCCTCCGGGGCCCTATGGGAAGGGCCTGGTGAACTCTTTACAAAGTCAGAGCAGAGATGCCAAATACCCTTTGCTTACATGGGCATGAGGTGGTGTCCACCTCACTCCTCACACCTGAGCTTTTGCTTGCATTGGCCTCCTGACCTGGGGGCCCTTCTCTGTTGTGCTGAGTGTTCCTCACCCAGCTACAAGGGGGCAGTGGGGAGGAGAGGCAAGGAGCATTTACTGAGCACCTCCAGCACACGGGCCACTCTGCAAGTCACTTAAGCTGTGTGAGTCCTAGCATGGCCTCCATTTTATGGGGGGGCGGGGAACTGAGGCTCACAGATTAGGTGCTTGCTCTTATCTCTGGCTTTAAGGCCAGGGCTCTTTCCACTTCATTTCTGGACCTGGACTCCCAGACAGCCCCAGCCGTGCAGACCTTTACCTCAAACTCCTGATGCTTCATATAGGTCCAACTGCATGATGGATGGCTGTTCTCTCCATCTCTCTCTATCTTTCTCCATCTCCCTCCATCTCTCTCCATCTCCCTCCTGACCACCCTGGCATGAGCCTCCATTATCTCTCACCTGGGTTTCTATTGGAATCTCCCTCATCTAGTGCCCTCATTTAGTGCATTCTTCACGCAGCAGCCAGAGTGACTCTGATAAAATGCAAGTCTGATCATCTCACTCTTCAACCAAATCCCTGCAATGGTTCTCATGTCAAAAAGCCAAACCCTTACAAGGTCCATGAGGCCCTCGTGCCCACTTCCCTCTCTCTCTGTCTCTCCTGCAACGACACAGCCCTAGTACACGGTCCTCCTTGCAGCTTGTCCAGCAGCTTAGGCCCCCTCCTACCTCAGGACCTTTGTACCTGCTGCTTCCTCTGCTTGCCCCACGTTACCTTCTCAGTGACTTTCTCCGATCATCTTATTTTAAAGTGACTGGCTCTTCCCTTGCTTTATTTTTTGATTGCTCTTAATCCTTCTCTCAGACGACACAGTTTACTTAGATTTCTCTGTCTTGCTCACGCTGAAATGCAAGTTCTGTAAAGGTAGTGCTTTATAAGTATTGATTCATGTAATCCACAAACACTCCACTGTTGATGATGGCTCTCTCCATTTTCCTGATGAGGAATCGGAGGTGCACACGGGTCAAACGACTTGCCCAAATCATCCAGGTCGGAGGTGGCAGAACCAGGATCCCCACCCAGGCAGTGTGGCTCTTAGTCACCGCTCTTCAACCACCAGTTCTGTTCACGGCTGTATCTCGGTTCAGACAGTGCCTGGCCTCTCGTCAGCACTCAGTAAATGATGAACGAGCGAATGAATGCGTGAATCCCACAACTCCAAGTCAGCGTGGGCTTGTGCTATCCCCCCCCCGCCAAGATTGAGCTATCCTGGATTGAGGACTTCTGCTGTCCCCTCCTACACTGACCCACCCCCCAGGCTGCCCACACCTAATGGATGGGCAGTGTCACTCAAGGTATGTTAAGGGCATGAACCTGTCCCGAGTCTTGAAGTGGTTCCTTCTGCCTCTGGCCATGAAGAAGGGCCAGTTCGGGCTGGCTGGATGAAACTTCTCCTTTAGAACTGTGGTGAAGACCCCCACATGGCCCAGCCCTGCTTCACCCTCTGTCCCTGTCCAGTGGCCCCCCACCCCGAGCCCTGTGAGTCTGCCGGGCAGGTGTAGGGGTGGGTAGACTTGATGGGCTCCTCCAGCCCCGAGCATCCTATTCATAATGCCCCAGCCCTGGGAGCCCTTGGAGGGCATCTTGTTCATAATGCCCCAGCCCCAGGAGCACTGGGAGGGGGCAGCCAGCGTTCCCCCAGGAGCAGACACATCTGTGATGCAATTCCTTCAAGGAAAATTACTCAGGCAGCCATTTATTAAAACACAACTGCTCCTGAGGAGGCCTTCCGGCAATGGAAATACCAAATAGCTTTGAAGCTCCAGCCATCCCCAAAACCAATGAAGCAGGCTTCTAGGCACTATCTGACTTTTAATCTGTCTGCTCTTTCCCCATCTGGAAGGGCTAATGAAATGCTACACTGTGAGGAAACCAGGAAATAAGTAGCTTCGGAGGTGAGGGACATATATTTAATTTCTTGCTTTGGCCTGCTAGTTGAATAAACCTCAAAGGAATACCAGTAAAGAGAAAAAAAATAACACTATGTGTCTATGGGGCCAGGCACCGTGCTGGAAGATCATCTGCATTTGACATTTGGCGCTCATGGGCAGCCTGGGGAGGGACACTTCATTGTGGTCCCTCTGGCAGAGGCCACTAGTTCTTCCCCGTGTCTGTGTCCCGCTCTTTCTTGGGGACCACAGTGGGACGACACTCCCCAGTCCCGCGTGGCTCTAGCTGGGGCTGTATGACTAGGTCTTGCCAGTGTGTGCAAATAGTGTGTGCAAGCCACGTGGGTCCCTCCAGATCTACACCTTCTTCACCCTCTCTCTCTGTTCCCTGCAGGAGATGACAAGGCCCAGGTGCCAGAGACACACCAAGGAAGGAGATTTGGTTCTTGTGGGGGTCACAGAGCAGACCCAGTGACCTCTCTCCCCCCTTAACCTGTGAGTTGGAAAAGAAACAAGCTTCTATTGGACTAAGCCACTACATTTTGGGATTGCTTGTTTAGCGGTTACACTGCTATGACTAACACAATCTTAATTTTATAGATGGAAAAACAGAGGTTCAGAGAGTTGAAAGTGGCTTTCCTGAGGTCACTGAGAGCCTGGATCCAGCCAAGCACGAGCTGCGTGCTAGCGAGACCTGATTTCCCTGCCTTGGGTGTCCCAGATGAAAGGCAGCCATGCTGAGCCTGTCTTCCAGGTCAGCTCCCCGGGGCTGAGCAATGCAAAGGCTGACTCCCTGAGGTGCCAGGCAGGGGACTGTCCCTGGGGGATGGTCCTCCACAGCCTCCGTCGTAGAGAGTGAATGTGGGAAGGGCAGAGGTTGGATGCTGGCTCTCAGGAGATAGTCTTCTTCAGATGCCCGACAAGCTCTGTGGATGGCACGTGCTTTATGGAAAAGGTCAACTCCAGAAAGCAGGAGACTCAGCAAATCCCCAAATAGCCAGATCCTGAGAGCGGGCTGCCCCTGAGTGCATGTGCCATCTGGAAACAGAACAAGAAATGGGCAGAGGGGGAGCGCCTCCCGCAATAGACCTGGTTCGGGCCGAGGGCTAATCCCCGCTCAGGTGGGCCCTCTCTGAGGCGGGAGTGTCCTGAGCATGCAGCTTCCAGACAGGCGGCCCTGTGGAGGCTGGGATAAGTCCTCTAGACGCCTCATGAATTTCTGCTCCTTAATGAACATGTGCACAGAAGAAGATCCGATGGAAGAAAAGGATGGGAAAAGCACAAACTTGCCAGGGAGAAATATGATTGCCAAATTCCGAGGGGCTATTTTAAACAACAGATTAAAGGGATGGAAATGAAAAACAACAAAACAAAGCACCACACCACCCTGGTTGCCTGGGTGAGCCCTTTACTCTCATTAACACGGCTTCCCAAGGCCACTGGCTCACCAACGCTGGGGACACAACACGCCGGCTGACTCCTCCAACCACTCCCTGGAGTGCCAATTACTTCCCAGGATTAATCCTTCCATCTACTAGACAGTTCCAGCAGCCGTGCTGCCGTGGTCACGGCCAAAAACAAGAGCTCCTGGATGGAAGGCACACCTACTGGTTCCTGGGGGCTAGACGTTGGGCCAAAAGCCCACACATCCTCTTGCACAAGAAGAAGGCACCAGCCCTGCTGCTGTCCGCCGGGAGCACCGATTGTGTGGGTTTTTGGCTTGGACTCGGAAAAAAAGCCCCATGCTTTCAATTGTGAGGGGCTTGAGTAAGAATGGTGAACATACTGTGTCTGAGACCAGGAATCCAGGGAGAGTAGCTGCCTCAGACGCCGGGAATCACCCTGCATGCTGGTCAGCTTGTCTTACTGTCCTACTACAACAAAAGGCACATGGAACTGCTGCCAGGCTCCCAGCCCACCAGCCAGCTCTGGCCGGCACTCAGCACCGTGCCAGGGGCTGTGAGGGGCAGCAGAGAGGAGTCGGTCAGAGAGCTCGCCCAAGGGGGCCACCATCTGGCAGGGCTGGGCCAATCCTTAAGGGGATCAGAGACCATCAGACAGTAAGTGGTATTTCTGCCTAGCGTGCACGCAAGCTCCTTGAGTACTGAGACCTGGTTCTCTCCCCTTGCCTTCCCTACAGCACCCCACAGTGTTACCTAGGCCTATGGGTTCCCTTCCTTCTGTCCATCCATTCGTCCCTCCCCTCATCCACCCAAGCATTCACCCACTCATTGATTCATTTCTCCACCCATTAATGCATCAACTATTCAGGTACTTTGCCAGGCATCTGGAAGATTACTGTAGAGTGAGAAAGGTCTGAGCGGAATTCAGCAGTAAAATTTGTGTTGTCTGATATCCATTCCTGCTTCATCTGATAATAGAAATTACTGCTTCCCATGTGCACGTGGCCCATTAGACAGGTTTCTGGTGTTCTGACCCACCCCTGGGGGGAGCACATGACCAGGCCAAGCAAATCAGTGGGCTCTATCCCCCTGGCCATAATTACTCATTCAAGGTTCTTGGCCCAGACAGACCCAAATCCCTTAGATTGGGTGGAAGAACTCAGAAAACAAAGGTCTCTCTTCCCTCAGATCATGAACTGTATGGGTGTTGTAAGCTGGAGCTGCTCCTGGCCATCTTCCCTGATTGTGAGGAGGAAGCAATCTGCAGAGCAGAGAATGAAGCCAGCCAGAGAGGGAAGCAGAGATGGGAGCCCGACAAGAGTTCTGATATTCTAGGAACTCTTGGGTCTAGCTATGTCGGAAGCTGTTGCCGAAACTTTCAGTTACAAGAGCTAACACATGCTCTTTTTTGCTTAAATTAGCCTGGGCTAGGTTCCTGTCTGCTGCAATCACAAGAGTTCTAGTATGTTCTAATACATTATCAGAAGAACTAAGTTCTGTGCCGCTTAAGAGGAAGTCTGGGATGGAAGGAAATTTCTTTGTGCCTCTCTGGGAAACAGGAAGGATTCAGAGAGAGGGAGAGGGAAAAGAAAGATGCCCAAGATCAAAGAACAGTGTGGGCCAGCACTGCCCAAACAGAATTTTCTGCAATCATAGGGATGTTCTATAATCTGTGCGATCCAGTATGCTAGCCTCCAGTCACACGTGGCTGCTGAGTCCTCCAAAACTGGCTAATGTGACCGAGGCACTGAATTTTTAATTTTCCAGACTGTTTCTGATTTAGGATGGTTCAATTTACGATGTGTTGACTTTACGATGTTGCGAAAGTGATACACGTTACTGAAAAATAACATACTTTAAATTCTGAATTTGGATCTTTCCCCAGGCCAGCGAGATGCAGATATTGTCCCGTGATGCTGGGCAGGGGCAGCCACCACAGCTCCCAGTTAGCCACTCGACCACGAGGGTAAACAACCAATACACAGACAGCCGTGCTGTTTTTTACTCTCAGTACAGCATTCGATAAGTGACATAAGATATGCAACACTTTACTCTACAACAGGCTTTGTGTTAGATGATTTTGTCCAACCGTAGGCTAATGGATGTGTTCTGAGCACGTGTAAGGTAGGCTGGGCTAAGCTACGATGTTTAGTAGGTTAGGTGTAGCAAATGCCTTTTCGACCTAACGAGATTTTCAACTTACGATGCATTTGTGAAGATGTAACCCTGCTGTATGTTGAGGAAGATCTATATATAATTTTAATTAATTTAAATACTACATCTGGCTGGTGGCTACTGTACTGGGCAAGTGTGAACAAACGCCCTTGGGGAGAAGGTGTGCAGGATCAGGGGGTAAGGGGGCAGGCATGAGGGAGACAGATTGGAGGATGGACAACTGGAAACAGGGAGATCACTGGGGACACAGATGCAAGTAGCCTGGGGAGGAACCGATGAGGGTCTGACGTGGCAGAGGAGATAGGAAGGAGGCAGATATGAGTAGTCAATGGGCAAAGCCAACTCACAGGACTGGGGGCTGGTATGGCTGCGGAGTGCAGAAGGGGATGCACGTGTGCAAGGCGAGTGGAGGATTTTGTTTTTGGATATCCAGAATCTGATGTGGGAGGACGTCAGGATGAAGGTCATTTACTAGAAAGCTGGAGGCTGGAGACAGGGTTTTGGAGCCATTGGGGGTTAGCGGGGAATTGGTCAAACTTGTAGAAAGACAAATGTACAGCAAGGCTAGGACCGTGACGAAGATTTCCAGGAAGAGGTGGACAAAAGAGAAAACAAGGACAAGAGGTGTGTGAAGTAACCAAAGGAGGTAGAGTAAGCAATATAGCATCATCCCAGTCCGCTGGGATTATCCGTGAAAGGCTCATTTTTCTTACCTACAGACATAGTTTTGAGATAACTGAAATTGATTCCTTTAAATATCCAATCTCAAACAAGAACAAAGCATTTTAGCCATTTTAAAGACAAAATGTCTTGAAATACACTGCCTCCTTCCCAACATGCTGCACAGAATGTAACCTAATAGAGACATGGGGCTGCAGAGCAGTGTCACGCGTGGGACCGAGGTTGCTGGGCAGGGGCAGGTCCGAGCACCCGGCCCTGGCTTGTGGCGCCTCCCAGCCGTGCACACTGAATTCTAGAGCTTTGTGGCTGCTTCATTTCCCATCAGCTTCCACCAAACATTGCTTGCTTCTCTTACCCTTCCAACTCCTCTCCTTACTCTTGCCAGATCGAGCGTTTGCAAAAATTTGCTTTGAATTCAGAATCCAGGTAATCAACCATATAGTCAATTTGTATTTTTTTTTTTTTTTTAAAGAACAATTCTGAATTAAAGCTCAGGGGGGACTGATGAGGAAGAACGAACAGATTCTGGGTGCGCACACTTGGTGATGCCTAGTTGTTCTGTCAGCTCCTCAGAGACGGTTTCCTATCTTTTCTCAATCTAGGCTCTGGGCGGGAGCAGTTTCCAGATAAGTGAGAATTGGTGGAAAAAGCAGATGCCCAACAGTCTTGCCAGCTAGGACCTCTTATTCTAAAAAAGATCAACAGTACACGTTGTCACATTGTCACAAATGCCAAGGACAGACACTGTGCACTGGAGTCAGTCAAGCTACAGCCCGGAAAACTAACAGAGTGACGTATTCCACGGTGTCCCTCCCCACAACCAGAGAGTATTTCTCACGTTCGCCCCCACCAAGCCACAGGCACACTCCTCCTGGTGTCTGCGAGGCACTTTTCAGGCATGATTCAGCTTCCTGTGTGCCAGGGAGCACTGGAGGTCTGGGCAGCAAGCAGCTGACCTAAGGCGACAGACAACCCCCTTGCTGGGGGTCTCAGCCAAAAGCTTTTCAACATCTTGGTAAAAATAAAACAGAACAAGAGCAGAGCCAAGTGGATCGGATGTAGAATTAAATATTCCAGCTTTGCACCGAGACCATCTGGCTTCCTTGCCAGTGAAGCTGACTTTAGGCATCTTTGATTCTCAAAGAGTGGGCCCTTGGGAGCTTGCCAGAAATGCAGGATCCCAGGCCCCACCCCAGCCTGTACTGAATCAGAATCTACATTTTCATGGATCCTCAGGGGGACTCAGTGCACCGTTCATAGTCCACTTAGGTGCTCCGCGTTGCTCCCGTGCGGGCAGTTGGGGGGAAGCTGAGCCCTGGTCTTAGTTCTGCCCTCACTGTGGGGTGAATTTGGAGATGTCCTTCTCCTTTCTGGCCTCTGTTTTCCCAAACGCTAACTGGGGTCCAGGCCAGTGGGTTCAATGATGTGCCCATGTGCTCATCCCCGAAACGAGGTCCGTAGGTACGTTTGGTGTCAACAGAGCCGTTTTCCTTTGCAGACCAGAGCCTCCTTTCTCCTCAGGGACAAATCCCCGTGGGATTTCAGAAACCTCTCCTACCCTCCCATAAGCTGTGGCATGAATCCTGACCTCCTTTGGACACATTCCAAAGCCTCCAGCAGCCCAGAATATTGAACCAAGTGAGTGTCATTAGAATCCAATACTTCCTTCTGGATTGGCGTCTATGGAGGTGCGGGGCTGGTCCGAGACCTGCCTCCCCAGCTCCCCTCAACGTGCAGCTTCTTGGAGGTGGCCAAGCCCCCCACAGGCCCAGAATCTCAGCAAAGAGCCCATGGACTACCCCTTCTCAAATACCCAGATGGGGCCCTCCAGCTTCCTTTTGTCCTTGCGGTTCTGTGCTCTAAATCTGCCCACAGATGAATCCTGGTCTATTTTATAGTGAAAACAACTCTGCATTCCAAGCACTAATGCAGCTGACCTAATATTGGTCATGAGTGGTTAAACAGGATGCCTCCTCTCGATCTGCTGGAGGAGTGCGTGCGTGCGTGTGTGTGTGTGTAACTGTGTTACATAGAGTGTCACGGAGCTCATGTTTCTGCTCAGTGCAGGGATCTACAGTTCAAACCCAGCCGAGAATTTACTCTTTCTTTGTTAAGGACATTAACCGGCCTTCCCTTCAGAGTAGCTAAACGGAGGAGGCAAAGTCAGGAAGGCAGCCCCCGCCCCCAGGCCACAGAGTGTTCCATGGGGAGGGAGGCAGGGAATCACCTGAGGACCACGGATGGCGCCAAGAGGGGGCTCAGAACATGTAGACGCGGAGACAGAAAGGCAGATTATAGGCAGGTGCTAACCAGAGGTGGGCTGGTGGGGGGCAAGAACCATGCACACTCATCCAGGCCCCACAGAGAACCAGAACATAACAGACGGAAAGGCGATGCCAGCCAGTCCAGAACAGAACAGTCTTCCACTGTGCCTGGAGAAGGGCGTGTGTGTGTGTGTGTGTGTGTGTATGCTGTTTTTCACTATTCATTAGGTAGGAGGAGAAACCAGAAGTTTGTCTTAGAATGGCGCTGTCCTTGTTTACAATGGGTCTTATGTATTTATGGATAGCCACTCTAGAGTAAACAGTATATAATTTCTTTCCACAGCATGGGCTCAGGACTTCTCCATTTCTCGATGGATCCTCTTTCTGCTCCCCTCAACAGACCTTTATGGAGAGATAGCAGGACTCAACATTCCAGGTCTGTTTTGCAAACACAAAGGTCAGCAGCCCCTTGTGGAATGCTGCTGTGTCGAGCCATTCTCTTCTCTGAGTGTGAGCTGTGAGTGTGAGATGGTGAGGGGTGCAGCGTTAGGACGTGCAGGGGCAAATCCAGTCTGGTCCCGAGGCAGAGGTGGGACAGTTGGCCTCCTTAAGTCCTCAGCCGTGGGCCTGTCTGGAAGCCTGGCTGTGCTGGGCGTCACTCTGCATCACAGGCCAAGTGCCAACCCGCCCTGACAGCCAGCCTCCAAGTATGCTCTAATTTCTGCAGCTGGGGGCCCTTGGGTCTTGAGGATGGGGTCACCCCAATTAGGATGCTGGGAGTTTCCAGAGCCATAAAGGAAAATTCACTCCTTGGCTCTCAGGTGGAGGCTGCCTGTCACCTGCGAGAGCCAACATGAGAAAATCAAGTGAAACCAGGGGTGAGACTGTGTCTGTCTTGACAAAAGGACCCAGCATTGAGGAAGGATGCTTGTCACTCTGAAGGGGCCTGCACTCTGATTTTAAGAAAGGGGCAGGCAGTCAGAGATGGTCTATGTTTTCTACATCTGGGTTTTCAGTACAAAAAGCACATCTCCAGGCAAACATTGCTTCTGAAATAGGAGATGTCACAATTTAGGGAGGCCACAAGGCAGGCTTAGGCCTTGGATATATATTTTCTTTTTGGTTCTTTTACTTCAAAAAATTTACAATTGTGATTTAATATACAAAATATAAAATTGACCATTTTCATCATTTTAAGCATATACATCAGTGGCATTAAGTACACTCACAATGTCGTGTGACCATCACCACCACCCGTCTCCAGAACTTTCTCATCTTCAGCTCTGTACTCATTAAACACTAACTCCCTATTCTTCCCTAGCCACCAGCCCATAATAACTACCCTTCTACCTTCTGTCTCTATGGATTTGACTCCTCCGGGGACCTCATATGAGTGGAATCATACAGTATGTGTCCTTTTGTGTCCGGCTTATTTCATTTAGTACAATGTCTTCAAGGTTCATCTAGGTTATAGGGTCTACCCATGACTCTAGTAGTCCCTTCCTCTTCAAGGCTGAATAATATTTCATTGTATTTTGTTTATCCATCCATCCACCTATCGATGGGCCCTTGAGTCGTTTCCACCCTTTGGCTATTATGAATAATGCTGTTATAAACATGGGCGCAAGGATATTAGAGGAGCCTTGGGGTTTGCATTACTGTTAACCCCTTGCACTCTGGTGGCAGGTGGCCCCAGCTGTGGCTGAGCAAGGCTGCAAAGCTGAGAGCTGGCACTTGGCCGCGCTGCAGAGGCAGGCTAGGGAGAGGGTGCGGGGGGGGGGAGCGAACGGGGGGACACCTGTGCACCAGACCAGGCTCAGGGTCGGAAGGATTGTGATTCCACAAACACAGAGGCTGTTCTGTCCCTTGCCTCCTAGAGCAATCCTGCGACATGCAGGCTTTAGTCACACTTCTCAGTGCCAACTCACCCACAGAGGAAGGAGAAGACAGGAGGGTCAGAATAGCCCCCTCTGCTTGGTCCGCCTGGGCAGGCTGCAATTTTTTTTAATTAACTAATTTTATGGAGATGCCATTTCCTAAAGTAACTGCTCAGATCTTAAGTGTGCAGTGTGACAAGTTTTGACAAATGTGTGTACCTGCATAACCCCCACCCCAATCAAGATGCAGGCCATTTCCATCAGCCCAGAACATTCCTTCGGGCCAGACTGCATTTTGACAGCTTCTTTTAGAGCCAGTCGATATTTGCTGCAGCAGCAACAGGGTTAGGGGACTTATAAAAAGCCTGTTGGGGGTTCTAGGTTGTGAAAACCAAGATGTCCTCAGCCCTGAGTCACCACCAAAGGCAGGGCCTTTTTTTTTTTTTCCTAATTTCACAGCTCATTAGCCACCCATAGTAGTCTGGCAAGGGAAGTTTTGCATCCCTGGAGCCCAGAGCAGACTGTGGGACTCAAGTGTCCCTCAAGTCCCATTCACTCTACAAGCCTGGCTCTGTGCGGGGCATGGGACTGGAGCGCTTCCATGGTGGGTAGGGTACACGGAGCGGAACAGGAAGAAGAATGGCATCTGGGCTGGAACCCAAGTTCGCATCTTGTGACGCTGCAGAGACATCCATCATTCGGGCTGAGGCCCATAGGAAGGCTTTCTGGAGGCAGGGCAGTCAGGCTAGCCCTTTAAGGGATGCCTAGGATTTCAACAGGAGGCCAGAAAGAGGAGAAAACTCCAGGCAGGGAGGACACTGTGTCAACAAAGGCACGGAGACATAATAAGAGCCATCATTTACGGAATGGCTGTTACACAGCAGGCATTGGGCTAGGTGTTTCACATCATTTTGTTTAACAAAAATAAAATGATGATGATGGTGGCTGGCCCACAAGAGAAATCATATGAGATGCAACGTGGCTAAGTGGCTTCCCCGGTTCACAAAGCATGGCCCCGGGACTCAGCCCTGGCTCTGGATGTTTCTGACGCCCATGTTTTGCCGCTTGCTGTGTTGTGGGAAGAAATACACTATTAACAAAGCTTCAGCCTGCTGCATGGAGGGGAGGTGGTGTAGGGACCAAGGCTGAGAGCCATTCAAGCCATTGAGGACTTTCAAAGCTCGGTGCTTCCTCACTTGGTTCAAATTTCAATTAAGATGGCGGGAGCAATACTGCATTCACAAAAGGAGCTCTGTAAACTCTGCAGTATGCACACACATCTCTCTCTCTCTCTTTTAATGTCATAGGAAAATATTATTTATTTAAAGTAATGAGGGCTAATCAGTAAAATGATTTTTTCTAAAAGCAGTCTTTTTTATACAAAATGGCCCAAAGCAGACTCAGAAAGTTGGAGGCAGAGGTGGCCTGGAATTAGCAGGACGGCCCAGGAATGGACCTTCTGGCGTGTGTCAGCATGAGGAAATTCTCTTTTCTTCGTTGCTGTAGATGCCCCCGATTCTTGCTTACACTGTTAGTCCTAAGACGGGAGGGGAGTCCTTAAACTACTCCAAATGTCATCTCCCTTCCCTTTACCCCAAATGCCCCACTCCCCCTGGAGCTGACAGGGGAGGAGCCTGCTGGGAGCTTCCGCTGCCCCTGACTTTTATCTGCTAGCCAGGGTCAAGGCTCCCTAGAAGAGACACAGAAATTGTGTCAGACACCAGGAACTCCTTGGGTTGCATCAGCTGTATAACTCCTGGGAGAGGCTCAAATATTCTTTAACACCAAATGCCACAAGCGCCCAGCCCAGACTGTCCCAGCCTCCTCCCCAAAGTGGGTGGAACACCAGCCCAGAAGGGCGCTCTCAGAAATACAGACACCCCTGGATGCAGAGTCCACATAACACTGCAGCCCCAGGAATGGCCAACTGATAGCCACATTACAAGGCACACACAGATCTGCAAACACACACACACACACACACACTCCGTCTCACTCACAAACACACACAGGTTCTCTACCGCCTTTGGTCACCGAGGCCAGCTGTATATGTATGCCAGCATTTTCTTCCCCCAAAATCTCCAAACCACTTCATGTGCACAGAAGGAGGGAAAGCAGCTCTTGAAGCTCATGAAGGAGAAGGTACTGGGTGGCAGAAAACTTCATGAGCTCCCCAAAGGCCAGGCCACGCAGCCCCTCATACTCTCAGCTTGGGGTATCTGAGACGCAAGGGAGCTCTCCCCGGGGGCCCCCAGGCCTTCTCACTGTGAGCAGAGCCCCTCCTCTCTGCCCATGTGCACACACAGCTGCAGGGCTGGCTCCTTTCTCAACAAAAGTTCATCTCTCTCCAGTTGATAGTCTGGAGCCAGGCCAATCCCCCTCCTTCCCCAGAATGCTCCTTGATTTGCAGAGGCCTCCAGTGAACCACAAACCTCCCTGCCCTGCCCCTTCTCCTGGTGCAGAGGGTGGGAGGATGATGCTGGGGATGCACCTCCTCCTGCCCGACACCCACACGCTGACCCACAAACCACAGGCCTCTCGTGTGGATGGGCTCCCCACCCCCCAGGCCTCAGCCACATCTTGTAAGCTCACCACTTCCGAGGTCCAGTCTTGAAAGAAGTATTCTAGCTTTGAAAGAAAGCAGGTTTTAGGTAAAACCTAGGAGCCAGACAAAGTCTCCCCTCGGCGATGTGAATCCCGTGATGGCCTGTTTGCAGGGGCCTCGCTCTTGACCCAGGAGCAGGGGGTGGTGCGTGGTGCAGAGGGGGTGTGAGCTCACCCTACACCTCACCGGTCTCCCTTCGGCTGCAAGTGGAACACACTGCAAACCAGAGTAGTTCTCCTTGCCAGTGAGCCTTTGCTTTGTGTGTACTCCAGGAGGAGGCCATTACAGGGAGTTAATAGAGTTTTAAATTTGTTTTTAAATTTTATAATGCAATTCATCAAATTCAGTGTCTGAGCACTGCATTCACATTCAGACCAGGCAGCATATGTCAAACTGGCCCCAGGCTTCTCCCACCCCGTTCTCCCAGATGAGGAAAGATTAACTCTTTAGGGTAACCGGCAGGCGTAGCCCCACTTAGGGCGAGAAGGGCAGCAGGGTAGGTCCTGGTCTGCAAGGGTCATTCTGGAGTTGGTCTAATGGAAAGGCCGGGGACTTAGCCGAGATGCTCTGGGCACCTCTCATGAGCAGGGGCAATTGAGGCTGCCTTTGGCCTTGGTCACCTTGTTGAGATGGCCACCTGGGAGCGACCGTGATGCAGTGCTTCCAGAAACGTGTCTGTGAGGGTACCAGGTGTCAACGAGAATTGAGCAGACACCCAGGGCAAAGGTGTGGAAAGCAATTGTGCAGTCTGCTGATCGGGGACGGATGTGAGCACAATTTCTGCTATTTTTCACCCAGAAGGATTTCCTTTAAGGACATGTTCAGCTGAACTTAGGATCATTATTGTAACTTGGGATCAGTTGCTGCTGAATTGGAAATAAGTGAGATTTATGGGACCACGGTTTTGTGAAGAACATCTCGGGTATCAGGACTTGCAGCAGATCTTCTGTATCACTAACTGTAGTCAATCTTGCCTTTTATTAAGCTTTAATAAATGACTTCGCTTCTAGGGAAAGTTCCAGAATAGACAGTGCCAGCAAGTGAAATCATACTAGTCCCAGAGCAGACTACAATAAAATAGTGTCCTCCTGGTGACAGCAGAGCCTTCAGCTGGCTGGGGTCACAGAGCCCCAAGAGGGAGCACAGGGCCCCCTTGCCCAGCACGACCTGGTGGTGGGTGGATGGTGGGGACATAACTATGGGAGCGTGATCTCCAGCTCTCCTCGGCACAACAAAGGCCTCGTGTTGGCACGGATCTGCTTCTGCTTTCAGTTCATGGAACCCCCAGGGCGGCTCCACCCTGGGCCCCAGCTGTCGGGCCCCAGGTCAGGGAGTGGTCACCAGGTGGCTCTGACTTTTAGTCACTGCTGATTGGTGGCACTGTGCTGGTAGACAAGAGGAGGGCGGCTTCAGGCTGGCTTTTGCTGAGCCCCCAGAAACAGCCCACCTCCCCCTCACTGAGCAACCAGGTATCGACTTGAGATCTGCACTTCTTAAAAAGAACAGACACAAATAGAAAGCTCACCCTTCCTTGAAGCCACACACCCCATGAAACACCCTGCACTACTTTTCAACTCTTGGGGGCCTCTGGCCCAATGTCTTGTGGCCTTCCAGATGGAGCTCCAGGCTCTCGTTCTACATAGCTTTGAACTGCCTGCTTTTAATTTCACACAAGTTAAAAACACTAGGGTGGGGTGGGGCAAGAACCCTACGTGGCCTCGGAGAGGCTGAGCAGGTTCGGAGACAGATGCTAAGGCCTGGGCCCAGGTGGGATGTGGGAGCTGGGGTGGGGCTGGGCTCGGCAGCCGGCGGGGGGCAGGGAGTGGGCCGGGATGGAGGAAGAGCATCTTGAGGTGATGGAAGTCTTTTTGCATTCAAGGGCTTGCCGCCTTCCAACTTGCTACTTATTGCATTGAAAAATATTCCACACGATTGAAGAACTATTTTCCAAAACAAAATGCTGGTATTCATCAGGAGGCGCGGGTTGTGCAGTGTGAACAATTCACTTTCGTTAAGTACCATATGGCTGCTGGTAGGAAAACGCTAACATGTTTCAACAGTACAGCTGGGGTAGGGCTCCTTTATTCACCGTGCAGATGGCTCTAATTGACATCTCTCCTAAAACAGGTCTCCAGAATTTCTGCAGGATCATTAGAGTAATTAGCTATTAAATACCATCACCACTTTTAGAGAGGGGGTCTGGTCCTTGGCAACATTCCACAGTGATGGAATCGACAGGTCCCGGTGGAGGGCCAGTGGGAAGGGTGTGCTAGTCCCTACTCCTCAGTGGTGAGGCCAGGGAAGGACAAAGACGTGGCTAATTCCAGAACAGCCCCTTGGAGACAGCTCAGGCGACCAAAGGGCTCTGGACCAGGGTTCTGGAGCTGGGCTCCTATCTTCCTTCGCTGTGCGACCATACAGCTTCAATCCCTCAGACTCAGTTTGTTCATCCCTTAAATGGGGGTAGTAACACATGCCATCCTGCTCTGTAGGGCTGACTCTGTGCAGTGCAGAGCAAATGGAAAGGGCTGGAAGGATGCAAGTGCTATAGCTGAACAGGTTTTGATGCTTATGGTTGAGGTCCGGCCTGGTCCATGCTCACCTCTTTGGTGAGTGACAAGCCATGGCCTCTCAAGGACTTGGCCACACCTGAGACACAGTCCCTGATGCTGTGACCAAGCAAGCCTTTGTTGTATGGTGACCAGAGCCACAGGCCAGAAGGGCAGATCAGGGGGTGAGGGGGTTGTGGGGATCACACTTGCAGCCGAAGCCCTGAGGACATTGCCCTCAGCCACCCCAAGACACAGTGCGCTGCCCCATCCCAGCCATCTTGTAGACTCGGTGCTCCCTGACCCATCTTGGCCTCCATGTCACACTCGTGGGTGGTACCGCATTGCGAATCGTGCTGCCTTTGTGGGAAAGAAAGCAATCTAGGGAGTGTGCATGCTCCTCGGAGTTCTTCCAAAAAGTAAATACATGTATCCAAAGGGTAATATGGATTTAGGAAGTAGCCTTCACTTTGAGCTCTTTCCCCATTGATCAAGGGTTAAGAGCGGGGCATTATTAGTTTAATTTCACAGTCTAATCAGTTTCCTGCTTTATTGATCAAAGGATTTGGAGCAATTGTAATTTGGTGAAAGCTGGAAAGTAAAATTCTCGGCTAAGGGAATCCAGCTGGGTGGCTCTGGAGCTCCGGGGCCGTGCGAGGGAATGCCTGGCCTTGTCCGCATAGCTCCCCTGACTGGGGCCACGCAATCCACAGATAAAGTGTCTGGGCACATTTCTTTCCTCTTACTGGTGAATCACTTGGAGGGCGCAGGGTCCACACCTCACAATGACTACTAAGTAGCACTGGAGATGGGGACCGGCTTTGGGAAGAGCCCCTCCCCAGACCACACTGGAGCCCAAATCCACCTCGAATGTCACTCTGAGCCCCAAACTGGCCCTGGGCTTCATTGTTAAACACCCTCTGTCAGCAGGGTCCCATCTGTGCGATGGAATTTTTTTTTTGTCACTTTTTCAAATCAGAATAGAAACAATTTTTAGTCTATAATTATCATTTCTTTTCTCAACAGACAAATGTTTCCTTTTAAATTGTAGGGCGGAAAAAGCAAAGAACAACATTTTAAACCAAAAAGAAAGACTAAAATTAATTTCCTCTTTACAGAAAAATAAAATACAACAGCTCTAAGAAGCCAGGTTTTTTTCTTTTCCCAAAAGAGCAACAAATGCAACAGCATATTCCTTGCCACCACTAATGCCCATTTTTAGGAGGCAAGGTCTTGAGGGGTAGTGGTGTTGGGGTTTGCAGACCTGTCTCTGGAGTCAGGCCTTGTACTCCGATCTCCTGGAGGAGGCTAGGCTCCTGATGTCTGAGCTCGCTTGGGATGGATGATCCAAAACCCTCCGCTCTGGAAGCGAGCTCTGGGTGGAGGGTCCCAGGAACCAGGGTCAAGGCCTGGGGTCTACCAGTTGGCCCTCAGTTTCCTCATCTCTAAGATGGGAGTGCTATTCATCTCACAAGGTTGTTGGGAGGATTCTGTGGGCTCTGTGACTCTAAACCATCAAACAAATCCTGTGCTTTCACCATGGAGTCAAGACTCACCAGACTCACTGTTAAGAAAGAAAGTCCTGCTCCAATGCTTTCTCTGCTGGCAAGCTCCTCTGCCCGCCCCAGAAAAGGCACCCCCCCACTGCGTCCTGGCTCCCGGGCTCTGCCAGCGTGCAGTAGGAGAGCCACGGCCAGCCGTGTATTTCCCGAGCGCACCCTCAGTGCCAGGCCCCAGGCCCAGCATCCAGTGCCCAGAGCCGGCAAGCCCGAGGTGGGGTGAGCCGGGGGGATCCCATGGAGGGGCAGCACGTGCTAAGCTTGGAGGGAGGAGAGCAGTTTGCATTTAAGGAGCTGAAAGTACTTCAGGGGAATTGGGCCAGAGCTTGCTCAGGTGAGGAAGCAGAAAGGCCGGAAGAGCACGTTTCCTCCGGGTGAGGAGTGTCTCAGCTCTGTGGTCCCTGTTTAGGAGGCTGGTTTCAGACTTGGCCACCTAATGAGGGGGCTGCTCAACTGTCCTGGCAGAAGCTCCATCCCCACTTCTACGCTTGGCCTCCTCCACAGGGAAGGGGGCAGGCCACGTGTTCACAAAGGCACTCTACCAATGTAGTTCTGTGTGGTCACTGCTGATCCCACTCTCGCTCCTCAGCATGAATTCCTTCGGGGGCCAACATCACCCAGTGCCGTGCTGGTAAATGTTTGCGCGGGGGGTGGGGGGGCACAAAGCAAACAGATCAGCCAGACCCTGATTTGTAGCACTGGCCACTTGTATAAACACTCCCAGCTCGATTTTGAGCTCCCAACAGGATGTCAGTGACCACGGAGCTGGGAAGGGATGTCAGCAATGGGCTCCTGAGAGCCACTGAGCCAGGCCAGCTGACCACACTCACGGGACTTGGGAACGGGGTTGGAGGGCAGGGGGTCACGAATGTGCTGGCCCAAAGCTGTGGCTGCTGCCCTGTGGCCAGGAAGACCCACGGCAGGCTGGCCGCAGGGAGCAGAGCTGCCCAGCACACCCCCACCCTCCTCCGTCTCTCCCTGCTTTGATCCACCAGATCACGTCCAAACACCTCACTTGGCATTCGAGGCTTTTTACACCTGGTGACACCTCTTGATCTCCCCAGGCCCTTCTCGTGCCATCCCTGTAGAGTCCCCTGCACCAGCCTCATGGTCTCCTCCTGGGTCCTGGTCATCCCCTGGGCTATCCCCTCAGCTTCCAGGCCGAGAGCATAGCTTAGGAGTGACCCCCTGCCTGGGACACCTTCTCTCCTGCATTCCCCGATCAAACCCTGCCCGATGCACCCTTTCTATGCAAAGCTGTCACCCCCCTGCACCTGCAGGGAATGAAGTCCACGGCACACACAGGGACACCTCCAACTTGACCGCACACGCTGTGCAGCTTCCTGCTAGAACGAAGGCTCTGGGACCTTCTGCTTCATGAATCAACACTCCCCATGGTGGGCTCCCAATTCAAGACGCTTCCTGACCCGACTGTATGTTTTGACCTTTGAAAACTTCTCAAGAAAGCAGAGGAAGGCAAGGGTTAGTGTCCAACATCTGTAGTTCCAAGGACAAAATGACCATGGGCAAGGATCTCAGTGGCTCACTTGTCATGGCCAGGCAAGGCTGGAGAGATGGCTGGGCTACACTGGGAGGGAGCTGGGAGGCTGCCCCAGCCACAGTGAGGCTCCTCTGCTAGACAGGCAGGGCCTGTGGCAGAGACACAGGATCCCTATAATGACCCCAAGCAGGTGGAAAAAGGCAAGTGGCTATGCTGTGCACCTGATAGCTTTCTAAAAATAGCGGGTGGGCCCTGGCCCCGCGGGCTTCCCTGTGGCTAGGGGCAGGGGCTGGAGCTGTTGGGTCACCAAGTTTCAGAGGAGTGAGGCACGTCACAGCTGGGTCTGGACCTTACCCTTCCTGGACAGGGCTGAAGCTGGGTTGAAGCTGGCCTGCAGCCAGATCTGCAAGCTAAGGACTGGGCCTGGCCTGCATCGCCTCCTGCCTAGCTCTGCCCACCACCTCGGGTTAGGCACTGTTCCTTGTCTGCAGTCACATGGCAGGGGAAGGGAGACAGGGAGCCACGGATGCCAGCAGGCTCCGGGCACCAGTTCTTCTTGGCCAAGGGGCCTGGGTACACAGACATTCTCCTCAAACCAAAGCACTGACAGCATTGAACAGAAATGTCATGATCTGATGCCACGTGGCATAGGAGGAAGCAAGAAAAGAAAGGAATTCTCCAGGCCGAGCCCCAGAAGTCTCCTCTGCCCTCCTGTGGGGCCGGGCTCAGGAACAAGCAGTGGGCAGGGAACAAAGGGAGAGTTCTTCTCTTTCAGGGGCAGGCTGGGCCTTCTCCAGTTCCCAGCAAGCCAGCTTCCTCTCGTTTCCTCCTCCCTCCTCCGTGTCTAGACAGGAACACTTAGCTCCCGGCACCCTTCAGGGTGCCCTGGGGTTGCACCTGGGTGCTCTGCTGACTCAGGGAAATGTTCCAGAAACAAATCCCATTCGTTACAAGTTACAGTATGTATTTGTATGGGCCAGAAGGTCAGCAAATTTTGGAGATCACTGTCACCCAGTGGAGTCCGGGAGGGTTTGAATAAAAAAAATTACAGGGAGCAAAATTACTTTCAAATAAGATCCCTAGCAAATATAAATGGCCTCCTCTCCAATCCCCCAACACACATATATACACTTGGAAAAGGCCTTTCCAATTCTTTTGCTGAGAGGCAGGGAGCCTGGGAGGCTTTTGTTTTCCTGGAACATTTTCAGACCAAATGTGCTCCTCTCTTGGCGAAGTCCCTTCCGAAACTCTGACTTTCAAACGCGGTATTTGTATTATTGGGTCTTGGGAGGGAAGCGTAGCATTGCTTACTCTGGAAAAGCTGGTGTGGTGGGCAGAGAAGAGGAGCAGACGGAACCAGAGAGACCCCCGATGCTGCCCGGCCCCAGCCCCAGCCCCGGCCCCAGCCCCCAGCCCCTCCGGGCGCAGAAGACCATGAAGGAACACCAGGTGGCCTGTTCCCCCTCACTCGCCCTGCCCTTCGCCTTGCTGGGATCGGATCGTGTTGCAGAAATGTGACGCCTGGCCCACCGGCCTGCTAGCAGCGCGGCCGCCCTGGCCCGGTGCGCTGCGTGGAAGCCACCCACCCGTTAGCTGTGAACATCTATCAGTGTGACTCTGCAGCTGCCGCCCGGCTTCTCCCCTCGGCACCTCTCACGAGTCCCCAGGGATGCGGCCGCTCCCGGCTCTCCTCAGCCCCTCCGAGCACGAGCTTCTGCACAGAGTCCAGGCCCGCCCGGCTGGCGCCCGCGCCGTCTTCTGCCCTCCCGCCCAGCTCGAGGTTTGGGGGAGTGGAAAGATGCCGATGAAGAGCCAGCGCTTGCTGGGGCGGGCTCTGTCACTCCCTAGCATGGCACGGAGCAAGGCACCTCACCTCGCTGGCGTCGGGTTCCTGCTTCTGGGAAATGGGAATACTCGAGTCTACTCTACCTACAGATGTCGTGGGGGAGACAGAGAAACCCCAGATGGAGAAGGAATTTGGAAGAGGCAAGCACGCTAGTCAAGAAGTTCTTACCATTACAGAGCCTGGCTGGAGGTGTCTAGGCCAGTCCCAAAAGAGGCACAAGCCTTCCTCCATGAATCGTCTCCTTATGAGATAAGCACTTACTTCAAGGTTCCTGTTCCCTCTTTGCTGGCAGGAATTGTAGGATCGTTGCCAAGTCCAAGCCATACAAACAGCAAATAATCACTTGGATGAGAAGCCTGTTGAAATGAGCCTTTGCTGGGGACAAGGTCGGCCGGCGGCTTGGCCTATAAATCAGCGCTCCCTCCTCAGCTCATTGGCTCTCGCAAGGAGATGAACTCAGCCCAACTTGGACATTTCACGGCTCCCACCGCCCTCCCCTGCACACAGTAGGGATTCAGACAATGCTTGCTGAACAGAGTGACTGCAGCAGCAGCTGGGAGTGTGAAGAGGCCAAGCCCTGTCCACTCAAATTGGAGATTCACCCCATAAAGCCAAGGCAGGGAGACAAATCTGAATCCGACAGCACTTTAGGCTGGAGCTGGGGCCGCCGTTCACCCTGCCAGCCGTAGCTAAAAGGGATTTCAGGGGGTGGGGGAGCCGAGCGAGGTTAGAATTAACATACTTACTGTATTATGTTGCAGCAGTGATAAGACTAAAATTTTGGGATTTTCTTAATGAGACTCCTGCATTCACTGGTTTTCCTTATCAGCACTGGCAAGAGCCATAGTTTAGCATTTATGTCCTTTGCTTTAGAATGGAAGAAGGATCACAAGAGGAATTCGAAAACTCACTGTGGGAGAATACCTCTGCCCCCTTTTTGCTCTCCTCATATGGAATGCGGGTCCTCTGCCCCCGGCCCACCCCAGACACGCTGTGCTATTACTCATTGGCATCTGGGCGGCAAAGCATACCCAGTCCAGACTTTGCTGAACAAAATGCAAATTGGGGCTGTGAAAGGAATCTCTGGAAGTTAGAATGCCTCTGCCCTCCCCTCCTGTCCGAGGCTCTGGACCCCCCCCCCACCCCAAGTGTCCATAACCACCCCTGAGAGGCAGGCGCACAGACTCTAACACTCAGTTCCACAAGGACCGCTCTCACATCTACCCACAGGGGCAGCTCTTTGGGCACTGTGATCAGGGCAAGCAATGACAAACTCGGGCCCATACAACATATGAAGGGTGGAGTTTGTGCAAACTCTGTGGGGGTGGGGGGCCTGCCACACCCCCATTTTACAGGTGTGCTGGCTGGCCTCTAGAGATGGTGGGTGGCATGACCCCATCTAGAGAGAGCTGACACTGGAGGCAGGAATAAATTTGAGAGTCTGGACCTAGGTCTAGGGTTGGAGGAGATCAAGTCCCCTTCCCAGGGCTTGGGCCGTGAGCATCTCCTCTCAGAACCCAAGACCTTGGGTCCCTTTGGGGCAACCAGCCTGCTCTATGGGAAGAGAACCCAAAAGGCCTGCTTCATCTTCCCATTCCACTTGGATGACTACCCAATCTTGAAAAAAAGCATTTTTTTCCTGATCAGATTTCAAAAGGCAAAAGGTCTCCAGTCTGCCCCCAAATAAGGAAGAGCTACCTTTCCTTTATCCCAAACACAACCACCAGTCCAGAAGCAATCAAACAGAGCCTTCGAACAAGCAAACCAGAGGGCCTCACTGTGCAGAAGCTCCCCGTTCCCAGCAAAGCCCCAGCGTCCTTCTTGGTGGCCTATGGATGCTTCCTTTGCACACAGTTGTAACAAGTAGGCCCACAGTAGGGGTGGGGGTGGTGCTGTTGCTTCAGGCGACACAGTGACCACAGCAAGCTGAATGGGTGAGGATGAAAAAAGATGCAGAAAGACTGTGAAAAGCAGGAGCACAGCCTCAGCAAGCAGGGCAACTTTTGGTCATTCGGTTCAGGGTCAAACATTCTGACTACCTCCGTAGGACCCCATGGGCATCAAGGCACCGTCGCATAAGAGACGATACTCAAGGCCACAGACTGGTTAAGGATGTAGGGTTTGGAATTCAACAGAGCCTTGTGTCCTGACTCTGACATTTATCATTTTTGTGTCCTTGAGCATTTGGCTTGAACTTTTTGAAACTCTATTTCCCTGTAGGAGATGGGGATACAAGTGGTCCCCACTTTTTGCTGTGGGGATGAGGCTGTTTGGAAAGTGGACAGTGCTGGGCACATACAGATAGTGTCCCCTGGATAAGCACACTGCTATGGAAGAAGGGTGACAGTCCCTTCAGGAGGATTTACCCAATTTGGTTAAAATAAAAGAAAGTTAGGGCTTTACTGGGGGGCAAAAGTGACAGAAAAAGACGACCCAGAGGAGAAGATAGAGGAAGCGTGGGTGGGAATGGAAACAGGTGCAGCCCCCCATCACCTACAAGACACCTCTGGGTACCAGGCACTGGTTGAGATATTTGATATAATTAATCTAATTCCATCCTCCCAACTTAGTTGTAGTTATTGTAAAACTCCATTTTACAGGTGAAGAATCTTACATAGGAATGAAGACACTTTCCTAGGGTTAAACAGCTCACAAGTGGGATTCAAATACAGAGATATCTGAGTCCAAAGACAGTTTCTTTCCTTCTTTTTTCTGAGAGACAGAGAGAAAGAGAGAAAGAGAGATGGGGAAGGGGTTGAGGGAGAGGGAGAGAGGGCGAATCTTAAGCAGACTCCACACTCAGTGTGGAGCCCAACGTGGGGCTCGATCTGGACCCTGAGATCATGATCTGAGCCGAAATCGAGAGTCGGATGTTTAACTGACTGAGCCACCCAGGCGCCCCAAAGATAGCTTCTTAATCCCTATAGCAGGTAGGGAGGCAGCGAGGGAGGGGCTTCCCAGCAAGTCCACAGGGAGGAGATGGAGACTGAGTAGGTGAGGAGCTCCCCACCCATAGCTGCCCAGCGGGCCATCAAGCCAGTGAACAGGCCACAGGGGCAGGACACACCTACAGCTTCAATGTACCAGAGAGAAGGCCCTTGGCCCTGAACCCCTTGTGAAGTTCAAGCATCTGTCCTGCCAGTGGTTTGTGATATGGTCAAGGGGGAAGCTTCCCAGCACATGAACATTGCCTTTAAGGGGTCTCCTACACAGCAGTGGTGCCCAGACAGAAGGCCTTGGGCCCAGAGCCTTCTCCAGAGGTTCTTCTGGATTGTCAGAAGGAGAGTCTTCTGGGGGAGCCCCCTGGATTACCCCCAGTCACATTACATCCCACATACACCCCAGCCCCAGGCTCTGTGCCTCAAATGGCCGGCAGAAAAGAGGGACAGAGGACACAGGAGTGCTCCATCATATTCCCTCCTAATTCTCATTGTCTGGATCGTGAGCCCAGCAAAGAAAAATACCTACAAAGAAAACACCAGAGTGAGGGAGAGGGTCTTTGTAAAATGTGGGCAGTAATCAGAATTTGTACAGAGAAAAATGACAATTGTTAAAACCCTATATGCAACCTGAACTCTGGTTTATGATAATGTAACATTTCCAGCAATAATATTCGGGGAGGAAAGAGATGAAAATGAACTGAACTTTATTCAGGGATCTCATTACTCTGAGTATGGTTCCTTCTGCTAAAATACAGAAATATCTATAATGAGAATTTGTGTTGTCCCAAGGAAAAATATATGAAAAAGTAGCCTTAAAGCATGGGAAACTTTTATGTGCTCTCAGGCAGAAATTTGTTTCCCCCTGAAGAGTTGGGGTATATAAATAGTAAAATGAAAGAAAAGACTTGCATAATTAATCACTGATATCGATCCTTCCCAGTGAGTTCTGGTGGTCTCATGGTCTCGGGACCCAGGGAACAGGAGTCAGGGCAGTGGCCCGGCCTTGACCTCCAGCAAGCGGTGAGCAATCCCAGTGAGTCCACTCCTTGGATTCCAATACAAGCAAACAAGGCATGCTTTGTTCCCTCTCTCCCCACCGCCCAGCCCAGCTATAAGTCTTTGTTTTTAAGTACTCAATGAATCACAGAAGGCCAGACTGAAAGGCTCCTGAAAGGCTCCTGCAGGCTCCTCTCCCTCCAGGCCTCCCATTGCACAGATTAGGAAACTGAGATCCTGGGAGGTGCAGGCACTTGCCCTGGATCCCGTGCAACTGCAGACGCCAAGCCTAAGAAAATTAACAATGCTCACCCCCATCTAGGACCCCATCTCCAGAAGGATCTCGCTCTGCTTGGGCTGGAGTCTGTTTGACCTGGAGTGGCTGGCCACTGATCCTCTTCCAGGAGATGGGGAAGACATCAATCCCATTCTGCTCTCCCTGAGTCTCCCTTTCCCGGCTTGTCTCCTGGGCGGGCAATACTCAAAGGTGGTTTATGCTGACACCCACCCTGTTGACAGCCCTCAGGCAGGTGACACCCCAGTCCTGGGCCAGAGCCCAGTCCTGATGTGGGGCTGGCCTGGCTGGCATATTCTAGTTCAGTTAGCCCGTGAGGATGTCCAGGAAGAAGAAGAAGTGGGGAGGAAGAGGGCAGGGGGCCAAGAGCCCTGGGAAACCCAAAGCCTGAGGAGGTAATGGCTAAAGCCGGCTAGAAGAAGTGTCCTGCATGGAGGGTGGGGGAGTGCCCAGGCCAGGTTGACAGCAAGGGAGGAGGACCACGGCACAGGTTCAGTTGACCCAGGGAGATCCATCCCCACCTGGAGGCTGCAGCTTCCAATGGAGCCTCTGGGCACAGGCTGTCAGAGCGCCTCTAAACAGCCCTGGGCCAGGAAAGTGCATCTCAGGGCATGGTGTGCAGGACTCCCAGAAATGAGTTCCTTCTCCACAGCTGCCTGGCCCTTGCTGGGCTCACAGACCAGGCCCCTTCCCCGCTCTGAGGGAGTCACTAATAAAAAGAAAGCATTGATTGTTCAAACTGGATAGGTCACTTTGGCTGCTTCCTGAGCTGGTCTGAGAGTTTGGGCTCCATTCAGCATCCAGAGCCACTCTTTTTGGGGGGACAGTCACTGGATTCATGATGGGGAGCAGGAGAAGGGAGGGGATTTGATTTCCCATCCAGGTGGCCTGGATGCTCACCCCTCCCCAGAGGACCAACGCCTCATTCACGTGTCAAGTGGGTGGACCCCGAATTTTTTTGTCGTTCCTTCTGGGTAAGAAAAATATGTCATAGTGAACCCTCCCGGAACATTTTATGCAAATCTTAAAGGGGCAGGGTGATGTGGGCTATCGTGTCAGAGGGCAATTCTCAGGTCTCTTCCATTCTAGATCCTCCATTCTAGATCCCCCACGGGCCACAGGAAGGGAGCGCCTGGCCTGAAGACGGAGGCAGCTCTAGTGAACAGGATGTTCCTGAAAGCTAGTGGTATGCCGTGACGTAAGCCCCCAGCTCACCACACCTGTTTGCTTCCCGGTAATAATTAATAACAACAGTGGTAGTAGTATTTACTATAATTCCTACTTCTATCCCACCCTTTACTGAGTATTTCTTATGAACCACACACTATCTCATTTACTCCTCATAAGAGCCCTCTGCGATAAGTATTCTTATTATGCCCATTTTATAGATGAGAAAACTGAGCCACTAGAGGTGGACAACGACTTGTCCCTATAGTAGCTGATGTGAAAGAGAAACACCTACTTCCCTCATCCATGTCATTAACCTTGCAAGGCTCAAAGAGCAGAAAGCCCAGTGTATTTGAGGCAAGAAGATGGTACACTAAAGTACTTTTCTAAGGGTGGGAACAAAACTCAGCCCGGGGAATAGGGCCCCTAGAGCAGCCGTCCAGCCACGTAGTGTGGACGGAGATGCGGAGGAGGAATCCCATCACGAGAGAAGTGGAAACCATGAGAGCCTGGTATCCCTCTGTGTCTGCACATAAAAAAGATGAAAGGAGAATTTGGTAAGGCTGATAATTCCAAATTTTATATTAATTGGGTTCTTCTAAAAAAATTTCTGTCCAATTGCTTATATTTCTAAGTTTTAAGAAAAAAGAAGTTCACAGATGGCAGGCCCCTGGGCCAGAAGAGAAAGGCTAAATAAAAGCTACTACTCAGCCTTGCCCTTGGAACCAGGGGTGTAGGAAGCGTGCCTGGCACCCTGCTCTCTGCACGCATCCTCCCTGTGGACCCGGTGGCCTCAGCTCCACGAGGCAGCTGATGAGGGGCCAGCTCTGTGCTCTCTGGGCCAGGCCGAGGGATGCCAGTCATCGGCCTGCCCCAGTCCACTCTGCCTCCCCTTCCCTGAAGCCCCTCTTTCCACTGTCCTCAGAGCCACTGGCATGGATGCACACGGGTCGGGAAGACTTAGTTCTGTGCCCAGGGCACTGCCACCCCACATCAGACGAGATCATGGGGGCTTTGGAAGCATGGGTTCTGTGCTCTGATTCCTCCTTGACCTCCCCAGGGCACAGACCAACCCCAGACTGGGGTCCTGGTGGATTTGCTGATTGGCCAGCTGGACTGGGGGTCTACTTCCCAGACCCTTGTTGGTGAGCAGCTCGAATTCCGAGAAGTCTGCCAGGAAGTCGGCTGTTTGTGACTCAGATTGTACATTCCTGTAGAGACAAAGCTGTCAATGGTCGTGGGCCTGTGTGGCTAGACCACAGAAGCCAATTTCATAATCTAGCTTGCTGCGTCATGCCACAAAAACCCCAATTATGAGCATTACCCCTGGAAGATCTGCAAGGTAGGTGGGGGGAGGAGGAGAAGGAATGGGTCCCTTTTGTTTCTTGGGGCTGGCACTGAGTTTGGCTAGCTTAGCATTCACATGCGTGTGTGTGCACATGTGCATGTGTATGTGTGAATTAAGGGGAGGCTGGTTGAGTATTTAAATCAACAAATCTGGAAACTGTGACAGTTGGCTTCAGTCAAACTGCTGGGCTGTGTACAGAGTGCCATCAGCCCAGTAGATGCCTGTGGCCCCAGACACGAGGGTCTTCTGGAAGTGGGGCCCTGCCTTGGCTTCTCTTCCCACTTCCCCTACTGCTTTGATGGCCAGCCTGGACAGGGCAGGAGGGACCCCTATGTGACCCTGAAGCCAAATCCAGGAACTTCAGAGAGCCCCTCCAAGCCCAGTGTCTATTAAGGTCAGGGCTTGAACAATCTGCCCAGAAGTCACAGCTTCAGAATTGCCATTGATCATCCATCCCTTCAATAAAGCTTGCTTTGCTAGTCCCATCCTTTGCAAGGGACAGCTGTCAGATACCAAGTGAGGCCAGGCTCCCCCCATGCTCCTTGCTTGCTCACTCATGGAGCTTCCACTGAGGAACGTCTGTCTGCTCTGTGCTCAGATACCATGGGGGCTGGAACTCCTCAGGCTGAGTCTTTGTCCCAAGTGAGTGCTCAGGCCCTCAGGGGAGACAGGATGGCCTGGTGCTGAGCAAGGACCTTGTCCCCTCCCGGGCAGAGACGTGGTTTTGTTGGGGAGCTGTCTGTGAACTCGCTCTAAGACACTATCATGAACCGTTCTCTTTCTTCCGTGGGCTGGGCGCTATGCTGGCCACGTTCAGACAGGGAACACAGCATTCTTGCCTTTAAGGGGAGACATTCATGGCTGCTTATAATTGTGGTGAGAGTTACACAGAAGAACACAGGGAGCTGTGGGAGCAGGGACAGAGGCCCCCAGGCCTGCAGGCTCGGCTGGAACAGGCTTCCAGAGGATATGGTGCCTGAATCTTTTCCAAAGCAGGCAAGCCAAGTGAAGAAGAGAGGAAGGGCCTTCTAGACAGGGAAACTGCCTTAGTAGTGGAAACAGAGTCAGGAAGCCATATGGAATGTTCAGGAATTGAAAGGAGCTTCGAGTTAAGTGAAACAAAACAGGTGAGAGGGGTGTGGGGGGGTGGGCGTGGGAGGACATGGCCCCGAACACTAGCCAGGTCCCAGAGGGAGCATCAGGGGTCTGGCAGGGGGTCCTGTCAGGAATAGCCAAGGGCCTGGGGCAGGGCAGGGATGGCAGCGATGGGGAGGAGGACATGTGGGGAACAGTCAGGAGGCGGTTTTGGTGAGCCTTGGCAGTTGACTGGCTCCTGAGTGCATTAATAAGCTCCTTGTATGCTGGGCTGGCAATGGGGTGGAGGGAAAGAGAGGCGTCTGGGAAGAAGCCCAGTTTTCAGGCTGGGGAGGCGGAGGGGTGGTGAAATTCTCTGGGGTTGGGAACACTGGTGGAGGCACCAGTTCGGGGAGGACCCTGATGGAAGCGGAGGAACGGGGAGGCTGGCTGGGTTCCAGCCAGGTGAAGTAGGCAGGATGGAGCCTTCCAGGTCAGGGAGCAGACAGAGGCAAAGGCAACGGGGACAGATGGAGGGAATGAAAACGAAACTCGACCCTCTTCCCTGAGTCCAGATATTTGCATTATGAGAACCAGAGCTGGCCCATGGTGCCCCAGATGTGGCCCCTCTTTCCAACTGCGCCTCCGAGGAAGCAAGCCACATCAGTGACTCACGGACTGATGGTCTGCGCACCTTATGCGTCAAGATCCAGGCTCCGTGGCCAAGTAGCTTCTTCCCCAATTTAGCAGACAGTGGCCCCCAGGAATTCTGCCACTGGCCGTCCTGGACCCCTGCTGTCAGCCCCTACCGAGGAAGCCGAGTGGGCACTTTCCGAGAAAGACGGAAGGAAGAAATATACTGGGGCGTTTAGAGCAATCTCTAGGGAAAACCCTCTACTCAGCTTCCTGCAAGGCTGCGGCTGCCCACCTACCCCATACTCCTCTCCCAGAGGCCACTTCAGGGCACTCTGACCCGGGATCCCACGGCTCTGCGGCCCCTCCCGCTTATCCTCCTCTGCCCAGGTCCCCAAAGGAGCTTGGAGGGTCCCAAGCACAAGGAACAGCGGGAAGCCTGATGCATAGCTCCTCAGGTGAAAACCCGGCAATTGCATTTCATGCTCCTCGGAGGCTCCCCAGCCCCACTCCCTGGCAGCGTAATTACAGATGCCTCCCTCCTTACAAACCCTTCCTACGCACCGCGTAAAGGAATACAATTTCTGCTGTCCAAATTACAAGAGACCATAATGCACAAAAGCAATAAACACAGGTTCTAACAGCAATCAGATACCACTTATCGTAAACAATGGTTTTTGTGATTTATTGCGTTTGAAGCAGGTTCAGCATTACTCCTTAGAAGATTTGGTTATTCTTGTTTTCAAGCAAGTTGCCGGCAGCCAGCTGACGTCAGAAAAAATTGCTCAAGCACAGCAGATTTTAAAAATAGGGCCAATGTGGTGTTAAAATAGTAGTAATAGAAAAATCGGGGTGGCTGCAGGCTGATGTGAGGTCTAAAGACAGAGCCACTGCAGGTTTGAAGGGTTCCCTGCCAAAGTCCATGTATCTTCAGTGGGTCCTGCCTGAGGCTCCCCCTCGCTTCCCGATGCCCAGCATTTCCGATCCCTCCCACTGTCCTCCTGTCCCCTAAGTGACGTGGGAGGGAGGAGGAGACTAGGAACCAGAGTGGGCCAAGTGACAGTCTGGATTAACACATCAAAGCTGTTCAGCTTCCTGGCTCAGGCCTCAGTTAGCTCTGGTAGTCAGATACTAGGGGAGAACAGAAAAGTCAAGTTCACACAGTGCGTTTGGGCCAAGAAGTCTGCAGTGATTATGCAAAAGGAAACGGGCCGCATTCTGGAAAGATCAGTCTCTTCTCTCCCAGACCATGTCCTGCCCACTCTGCAGGGAAGGTGCTATGGGTACTGCATGAACAGAGGTTGGCAGTGGGGGGGTGGGCCGAGAAAGCAAGGAGAATGCCCACCCAGCTTGGAGCAAGGGTTTTCCCGGTGGGTTCAGAGGCTAGGATCCCATGTGGGAATTTCAGGGGCCCCTGGAGGAGGTCACCCCTGATTCAACCAGGGAGCTCTGCTTTTATTAATTGTCTCTAATGGATTTCTATACCATTGTTAGCAAAAAAAAAATTGGATTAGAGAACTAATCCCCAAATAGGAGCCAGTGCGTTCTGCCTCTTTGACCTTCCTTCTCTCTTCAAATCCACCATGTTGCCATGATCTGAAGGCACAGGCACAGGGAAGAATGCACTCCCAGACGGTGGGGCGGTGAGAACCTTTGAGAAGAAGCATGCTCCCAGGAAGGCAGGGGCATTGCCCTCTGCCCTCACGGGGACCATCAGATGTGGGGCCCGCCCCAAGGCTAAGTGACGGTGGGCTGCACCACACCACCTTGGCCATACCTCACGGCCTGTGCACTGGGACTTGGTTCTGAGGGAAGCTGAGTGTACAGTGTGCATTAGGGACACTGCCTCACAGGAAGCAGAGTCCCAACTGCACAAATGGAGAAGCTGCCTAAGCGGGCTGTTTGCTCCAGCATCTCTAGGAGCTGGAAGTGATACTCTTTAACCAACGTGTAGTACCCTCGGGACTGAAGGGGTGCACACACACATACACGCACACACACATATGCGCACGCGCTCGCACATACTGGGCCCTACCCCTTGTAGGAAGGCTGAGACCCTGCGCTGGCTGATGCTTCACTTCAGTCTGGGGGTGGGGGGTGAAGCTTTCTTGCCTTAGCTTGGAGCAGAGAGCAGAAAAATCACCGAGCTATACAGATCACGATAAGGAGAATGGATGTTAGTGACTAGCCAGTCCCGCGAGAACAGTCAGGATCTCTTGTTTGAAGTAAATTCTCAGAACATCACTTACCCAGGTGGAAAAAAATATATTGATCACTAACATTTATTGCAGACTTACATTCCAGGCACTATTGTAAGCTCCTTTCGTGATTAACTTATTTAATGCTCAACACACGACTATCCCATAGGTAGGAGAGTAACTTGCCAAGCTCACCCAGCCAGAAGGTGTGAACACAGCTCCCAAGTCCACGAGCCTCACTGCGCTTCCTGCCCATTTCCATGCACGTTCTTTCCCACCGAGAGGCTTATGTAACTCTTTCTGTGTGGTGTCCTGTCAAGTCTCCGTTGGCTGGGATCAATACGCGTATAGGAAGATAGGTGGGACGAATGTCAGTTAAGAGAACGACATCAACACTGGCCTGCTGGAATCAGAAGTCCCCAGCAGTGCCCAAACCTGTCCCGTCTGCTGCTGGGTGGCTGAGCCTCCTCCCCACCACGTGTCTCCCTCCCAGGGATAAAGCCGCCCCAGCCACACACCACACAGAATGTCCCAACCCTTCAAGGACACACCACACAGACTGTCCCAACCCTTCAAGGCAGCAGGCCTTCGCTGAGGATTGATGCATCAGGCACTGATATCACATTCCTACATGGCAAATGGGATTTCCAGAAAAAAACAAAATTTGCTTTTTGATAAAGACAAAAGCGGTACACTGCTCAAAGGTATCCTTCATACTGAGAAAATTTTTTATACGGAGCCTCGCATCTTCAAGCATCCCCGTCCTTAGGTATTTCTAATCCTTGGCCTCAAATTGTTTCTGTGCAGAGGGAGATGTGAGAAACATTGCCCTCTAGGACTGCTTCCCCAATGCTTCCTACTTCCTGGATCCTCCTTCCTGTTCCGAGTTACCATGGCACTTGGGTCTCTGTTGTGCCATTGGTCACTCGATTATACGCTGTGTTCTGTGTTCTCTGACCGTTCATATAGATCTCGTTCCTTCGACGAGGCATCTCCTTGAAGGTGGAGCTGTGTCAGCCCCATGGCCACCCCTCTAGCCCCCCACATCCACAGTGGACCTTCAGAGGGCACCAGCATCAGTTGGGGAGCTAATTTAGTTTATTTAAATGCCCAATGCTGAGCCACACCCCTAGAGATTTTGCTTCAGTGCTTCTGGCGTGTGGCTCAGGAGTTCGTATTTTTATTTAGTGCCCTAGATGCTTCTGATGCTGGCAGTCTCGGGTTCATGTTCTGGGGAACCCTGCTGGCTTGCCTCTCCAAGATAGATAGCATCCCTTGGGGCCGAACTGTGTCCCCACACCAAATTCATACGTTGACCTTCTCACTCCCAGTGGCTCAGATTGTATCTCTGTTTTGGAGACAGGGTCTTTACAAAGGTAATTAATTATAATGAGGTCATTAGGGTGGGCCCTAGAGCAATACAACCAGTGTCCCTATAAGAAGAGGAAATCTGAAAGCTGATGTAAAGGCGCAGAGAGAAGACAGTCATCTCCAAGCCCAGGAGAAGGGCCCGGAACAGATCCCTCCTTCACGGCCCTCAGAAGGCTCGGACCCTACTGACACCTTGATCTCGGACTTCCAGCCCCCAGAAGTGTGAGAAAATTGCGTTCCATTGTTTAAGCCACCCGTCAGCGCTACTTTGTTGCGGCAGTCCCAGCAGACTCATGCCACACCCGTGGCAGATATGGTGCAAATACATTTTTTTCCCTCCAAACTCATCTTTGCCAGACTTTTTCTCTGCCCTGAATTCTTTGCTAGGTATTCCTCCCCCAAGGCTGTGACCTGTTGTCACCCAGAAGTCTGCCAGGTCCGGCTCGGCATCCTGGCATCAGGGCAGACGAGGGCTTGGGAAGGCATCTCTCACCAGCCGCACACCTGCCCGGCCTTGGGATCTAGCCACCCTACTTCTCCCCCGTCGGCAGGAGTCTCAACCCCCCCACCCCTTCCGGAGCTCCAGCTTCTCATCGCTATCACCAGCTGTGCACTAAGCTCTGCTCTCCAGGACTAGGTGCCACCAGCTCAGGCTGCCGCCTCTGAGTGGGTGTGACTGCCACTCGGCCTCCCGGCTCAGCCAGGCCTTATCACCTGGACGGCTGGCCAGGGAAGGTGGCCTAGGGAAGGCGGCACCTCTGCTTGCGCCTGCGTCTGTCTGGGAGATGGGCAGGCCAGCAGCAAGCTTGTTGGGGTTCTGCTCATGGAGACTGCCGCCCTCACCACGCCTGGGGTGGCATATGAAGCTCAGGGCTCATAGCCAGGGCAGAGCTAAAAAAAAAGGAGCTTCTAGGACACCAGCCCCAGAACCTGCAGTAAACTGTGCATGCCAGTCGAGGGGGTGGCTCATCCCCAGACCTCGGCAGCCACGGCAGCCACCGGTCACACTTCTTGGTAAGGACTCCTCCACCTTCTGGACGTCTCGTGTGTTTCTCAATTCATCCCTCGCCACAACGACGAGAAATAAGCTTTTCAGCAGGCAAGATTTAAACGAGCTCTCCTGTCACCGAGCACATGGCCTCGCACTGAATAAAGAGTCTTTAGAATGCTCAGATCCACCTTCTTCTCATTTCCTTCTCTCCTTGATCCTGTTTTCTCCCTGGGGTATGGGTATCTGTGTGGCCAGTGTGATTAACTCAGCCGGGACTATAATCTCAGGAAGGAATGGAATGGAAATCATTTTTGGAATATAAATCAAATAGGATTTCAGTTGAAGTTATTTAAAAGAAATTAATTGACTTGTACTCGCCACAATACACTGATAAGAGTTCATTGCCAGACCCATCAGGAGTAATGAAAAAACAGTTAATAAAATTCAGCTGTCAAAAGCCGCCTGCACAGGCTCTCCGGGGACATCCCCCTGCCCCCGGGTCGCAGCGGGTGGAGCACACCGGTTTGCAGGGGCAAAGCTCAGGCTTTGCTGAATTTTTCTCTTGTGTGGGATTATTCGAGTTTTAATGCTGTAAGATTCTTAGGGCTGAGACGTTTTCCCAAGCTGCTTTGTATTTCTATATAGCACCATGCACATATTAAATCACAACCGAAGGAAGGATGCGGGCGAGATAAGAACGGTTTTGCATTCAGTAGTTTGGTTTTTTTCTTTTTCTTTTTCATTTGCAAGACCTTCTAAAGAGATATTTCTCCTTCCCCTTATTGACTGTAAATGACCTTAAGGAGGAAGGAGTTGGCAATATTTAATTAAAGACATCTTCGGCTCCTCTCCCCCACTCTCCCAAATCCAGGGAGGAGAATAAGTTATGAACTTGGAAAAATCATACATGTGCAAAGAAGAGGGAAGGGAAAATTTCCATCCTGCAATCCAAATGCAAGACCCTGGACTTGGCGGCCAGCCCCAGCGCCCCGCCCAGCACTTCCCGGCCCCTGTGGGCATCATTTGCCATTCTCGTCAAAGATGTGAGCCCTTGCCATACAGGGGCAGAAATTACCCCATGTCTCTAGGACTCCAGCAGCCACAGCCTCCCGGACAGCAGAACAGCTGCTTCCTGTCCTGAGCTCCTCTCTTGATTTTTCACTTTATTTTGTAGTGGCTGCCTGGGGCCAGGCAGCATTCTAGGCCTGTGCCGAGCAGTAACTCATGGGACCCTCACAGAAGCCCTACAAGGAGGTGCTTTCAGTACACTGAAATGGGTCCCCCCCCATTTATAAGGTGAAGTCCTAACCCCAAATGCGAGGTATGTGGAAATGGGTTCCCCCCCAATCATAAGGTGAAGTCCTAACCCCAAATGTGATGGTATTGGGAGGTGATTAGCTTTAGAGGAGGTCACGATGGTGGGGCCTCATGGAAGGAGATGACCGGATTAGTGTCCCCAGACAGCTGGCTGAGGCTGCCACGGGAGGACATGGTAAGAAGGCAGCCATCTGTGAGTCAAGCAACTGGCCAGGGCAGCACCTCAGTCTCAGACTTCCAGCCTCTAGAACGGAGGGCAAATAAATGTCTCTTGTTTAACACACCCAGTCTGGTATCTGGTCACGGCAGCCTGAGCTGACTAATGCAGGTGGTACCATTGTATCAGCCCTATATTACGGACGAGGGAACAGAGGCAGAGAACCTAAGTCACTTGCCCAAGGTCACTTCGAAAGGGCAGAGCCGGCCCTCGGAACCAGAGGTCTAGCTCCAGTCTCTGCTTTCGCCCAGACGTGGAAGCTGACTTTTGTTGTATTAGGCTGTGCTTTATGTTAAATGTCCCCACAGAGAGTCATTGTCACCAGGAACTGGTTTACTGAATTGCTTGTACGAAGTCGCTGGGCCACGGGACCCCAGGGTGGGAATCCCAAATGTGAGCAGGCCTGACCTGCTTGGGACAGGGCACCACATGAAGGTTTTGGGTTTTTATCTGCAAAGGGGAGGGACCCGCAGCGGGGGTGCTTGTGACAGGCTGCAGTCTCACACTCTTCTAAAACCTCGTCCCTCCCCCTTCCCATCGAGAGGCGGAGTCCAACTTCCCTCTTGAATCCAAAAGGACACGTGATTTGCTTGTAACCAACAGAACAGAGCAGAAGCGACAAGGTGTGCCTTTCAAGGCTAAGTCATCAAAGGCAATGTGGCTTCCAAATGTTATCTGGGACACACCTGTCCCTTAGCTCCGAGCTTCTATATAAGAAATGTACCTGCCTTGAGGCCACTACCATGTGAGGCATCCCAGGCCCAGAGAGAGAGGGCCCATGCAGGGGTTCCTGTCCACAGCATGTCCATGCCAGCCTTGGGAGAGAGGATGCCTCTGGATGATGCTGGCTGGCTGGTGGAGTCACCAGCCTGTGAGTGTTCCCAGTCGAGGTCCCAGACATTGCAGACAAGCTCCCCTGGCCGTGACTGGTCTCAAGCCCTGACCCAGACTCTCTTCACCACACGGTTGTCCATACACCTAGGTTTGGGGTGGTTGGTTATACAGCAACAATGAGCAGAACAGATGCCAGGTCAGACGGTCTCCCTGGTGCCTGCCATTGGCCACGCCCTCTCCGTGCTCAGCATCAGGCCCTGGAGGGCTTGGCCCAGACCCCCTCTGGGGAGCTGGAAGGAGGGTCTGATGGACCAGTAGACAAACAGTACTGTAGGAGCAATCGTGCAGCCCTGGGTGAGTTTCCAAGGGCCAGGCCCGAATGAGGCCCTCCTGAGCTGCCTACAAAGACACACATCAGCCTGGGTTTCTTGAATCAAGAGATGGGTGAAGACACTCAAGAGCAGATGCCAAAAGTCTAGACCAAAAAAAGTCACCTCTTCCCAGAGGCTCTACAAAATCAGGAAGCTGAGGCCCTGGGGATATTGGATCCTCAAAAGCGAGTTGCTATGACCCCAGTGAAGGATGTGGAGCAGGAAAGGAAGGACGTACGACCCACCGTCACACTGCTTAGACTGGGGCTGGTACCGAGTCACCTTGGGGCAGTGTGTTATCCTATTATCTGGCAGGTCAGAACATACAAACTGGTCTCTGCAGTGGGCACTCCTCCCACACGGGTTTTTTATTTCTTGTCTTAAACGTCCTGCAAGTCGTTGCTATTTTCCTGACACCTGTGGTGCTCACAGGCTCTCCGAGTGCCAGCACGGGTACACGCAGCCCGGCGCCCCACCCCCCGTGCCGCCCCACACAGGACAGCGATGGGCAGCCTGTGGGAGACACAGTCACGACTCTGCCCACAACCCCAGGGTCGGCCCCCTTCTGGCTTCGGTTGTGGCTTTTCTGCACTACCTAGAAAGAATCTGAGCGGTTTGAGTCTGGGATGTTCTCTGGCATAAACTCAGCACCCTCCTGTCCCTGAGCAGTCCCAAGAGAGACTCCGCCTCACCCTGCAGGTGCCGGGGGGTACAGCGCACACTGGGGCCAGGGCAGAAGGGGGGCCTCCAGGGAGCTCTGCTTCCGTGTCGCCAGGAGTCAGGCTGGTAAGGTTTGAGCTCTTGGGGCCGTGATGGTGTCCACCACTGAGGTGGACCCAGGGAAGGAGCTGGGGATCCCTGGAGGAGAGGCAGGTGTGGGGGAGCCAGACGGCCTGGTGATGTAATGCTCTTTGTCTTTACTTCCCTGGTGCTCTCTCATGGCCCTGGGTGAAGCCCCTTTAAATGTTCTAGTGTGATCTCAGCAGCCACAGTGAAGAAGGTAATGGCCCTGAAAACCCATACTTGGGCCAGACAGCAGCTGGAATCCTTGTCCTTAACGTAGGACAAGGCCTGCGGGAGAAGTAACTCTCAGGGAATAAGGGTCAGGTTGAGACTCTTCAGCACCACTCGGGAGGGTCAGGAGCTGATTTTGCTAAGGCAGCCAGAATTTCACAGCAGAGGCAGGAGGGCGATGCATCTGCAAGACACATGTGGGGAAGGGTCAGTCAGGACATGAGCCCTCCCACTCCTTCAAGTGCACGGAGATAAGCAGCTCTGTTTCCTAATGAATGACCCGTTAATGAGGCCAGCTGCCCAGCCTGTTGGAAAATGAACCACCTGGGGCAGAAAGGGCTCCAAGTCATGCCCATCTGGAGTACGTCTGGACAATGCCCGCCACTCCTGGGGAAGTTGGCGTGTTTCTCATCATTTTCTTAAGAGGGAAGATGAAAGGTTTCAGGTGTTCGCCAGCTAAGTGCTCCGGTTGCTGTGGAGGCTGGCACGAGGCTGAGTGAGGACGCCGGTCCCCCTACCTGAGAGCGGCCCCGTGGTTGGCCTCCCGGCTGCGTGAGGAAGGGAGTTCACCTGGTTAGCTTGGCTGGGACCTGCCTGGTGTTGGCCGTGGTAGACGAACGTCCTCTTCAGAGACCTCTGGGGCCAGGAGGTGGTTCCCAAACTGGGACAGGTGTCCTCTGAAGCCCACCCTCCAGGAGGAGCCTGGGAAGGCGTCCGTGACGCTAACCCAGCAGCACACACCAGTCCATGTCCCCATTCTCTTCCCAGCAACAAAAGGGGCATTTACTCGCAAGTCAGCGTCTGGGAGGGCCTGTGCACCATCCTTGAAAATGCCTCTTTTGGTCCGCCAGAGCTCCAGGTTCTGTCAACCTCTGCCTGCTGGAGGTCCTGGGGAGGTATTTGGGGGACCTCCCCTCTTGGATGATGGGGCTGGGCGAACAGACTGGGCTAGGGTTTTGAGAGCATGTTCAGGGGGCAGGGATGGGGCAGAACAGGCAAGGTGGCACCAAAGTCAGAGTGTAAGATGCCTCAAGAGTCAGCAGACAACGCAACTGAAGCATTCACCAAAAGGGGTGGAGGGATGAAACTAAGTGTGGACAGAGCGTGGCCAGGATAGCGGGTTCTGAAAGCAGGGGTGCAGCCTAAGCCCTGCAGGAGACCAGAGAGCTGTAAGGAGCACCCAAGTGGCTGAGACGGTGCCCATCAGGGCCTCATCACACCCACCCAGAAGAGAGCCTCCCAGCACACAGCCCACACCTTGGGAGGAGACCCACCCAACCCCTGTGTGGTGGGGGTTGGGGGGAGCAGTCACCGGGGCCCCTGGATGCTCAGGGACCCACCTGCCAGGACAAGGCTAGTCTCCTCTGACACCCCCATCACAGGGCTCTCCACCCTAGCTCTCCCATCAGTGCCTGGGCCTCAGTTTCCCCCATGGAAAGAAAGTGAGGGATAGGGTAAACAACACATCTCGCTGAGTGAGAAAATTTCAAGAACTGTCTATAAAAGGCCAGCATGACAGAAGACTAAGCATTCTAGCAGAAGGGAGGAGAGAAACTAAGGGTGTTTGTTCCCTGGGGGAAGATGAAAGGCAGAAAGACCTTCTGAAAAAGACTGCCTCTTGGGGGCAGGTCGGCAGATCAAAGCCACGCAGTGCCCACCAGTGGAGGTTTGATTCGGCTGCCTGGAGGAAGAGACCACCCAGACCATCAGCGGAGGCTGGGGGCCCCAGGGGGAGGGGCCAGGGGCTCACCCACCAGCAGGGCTGCAGACCACAGGCCAGGAGCCTCAGGGACACAGCTGCCTGGTCGCAGCCCCCAGCCTTGTGCCTGGCACGTGCCGGCCCGAGGGCAGGCCTTCCCCAGGGAGCACCATTACTACAGGCTGAATCTGCGCCCAGCCCTGGCACCAGGACCAGAGGAAATCTGTGGCCCAGACCCTGCTTCTGGCCCAACTTGTGCCCATTCCCCCTCTAGTCCCAGCTGCAACAGGAGCTATGACCCCATTTCAGGGAAGGCCCTGAGCCTGACCCCAAGCCCCTTTGATGAAAACCCTAGAAACTGCCGCTGGAGCTCCAGAGGGCATGCTGCCCAGCGGAACACAGAGTTGAGTTCTCACCTGTAGCTGTGGGCCTAGGACTGAAGCAGGACCCATAGCCACTGCCCCTCCGTGAGCAGCAGGAGCCCTCGTGTAGATGTCCCCGCACCTGCCACTCATTCAGCAGCAGCCCCTTCAGTGCCTCAGATGCCCCTGTTCCGGAAAGCTCAGGCTGGTGGGCCATCGCTTATACTCTGAACTTTTTCCAAATGAGTGAATTTTCCAGGGAACTCACATCTGTCAGTTTAAGCACCAAATATTAATTAAAAAAAAAATTTTTTTTTTTTCTTTTGGAGAAAAATACTTTTGAAATGTATTATAAATTTGTCTGGCCCTGAGCAGAATATATGGAACACATATTCTTTCCCTTCAGGACTTGGGATTGTTCTCAGGAAGACCCACTCCTGGCCTGAGCTGTCACGGGTGGAGCTCCCATGGTCTCCCGAGGCCCTGTGGTCCTAAGGTCCTAGGTGGGGAGCATCCAGACTACAACTTAGCCCCTGCTCTTGCGGACCTCACTGGTTGATTCAGACAGTGCTCTTCTGAGGTGTTCCCAGCCCAATGGACTCCTTCGGGCTAGAACCAGAGGCTCCCAGTGGAGGAAGAGGAAGGATTTGGGCACACAGAAGCATTTCATCATTTATACAGCCCTTGAGGGCTGGCCTGTTCTTCACTGAAACACAGAAAGCAGTAAGTGCAGGACTGTGTGTGAGGACGAAAGGCCTTCAGTGCTGTGCTTGGAGATCTGCCTGCCTCTTCTTCTTCCTCCCTCTCAGCAGCCGCCTCTCGGGGTCAGGGCCCTCATTTCTCACCTGTGGCCTTACTTTAATCCCCCCAGGTCTGGGTGGGAGCTGGAGCATGGATGGGGCAGCTTCTATAAAAGAAAGCGAAGGTGCTTCATGGCCTTGGGCCCCTGAGGCTCCCTTTTGCTGCCTTCATTCTGGATAAGCAAGGCCGCACAGTCCGAGCTGGGCTAGTGGGGCTGTTCCGTGGTAATGGCAGGACATGAGCTTCTGCAGGAACCACAAGCCGTTGATGGGACGGCACTGCCCAGGTGGACTTTTCTGTCGTTCCCGGTCTGAGTCTCTAAAACCCACTAAACTTTCACCAGCATAGTTGGCAGGGATCATGGCAGACATTCAAGTGACCAGGGATAACAAAGGAATTACGGAGCCACAGAGGGTCATGTTGAGGTGACGTTGGACCTTTAGCCCAACCTTCACTCGGCTGGGGCGACTGGGGCACAAGACAGGGAGTGACCTGTCGAAGGTCAGAGGGACAGGGGAGGCATCCCAGTGCAGGGCTGCGTGTGCCGGTCGGTCCCAGGGAGCCCCCTTCACCGGCTACAGGCCCACGCATCTTAGTATCTTAATCATTTACATCTTTAATTCTCTTGCCTCAGGGTCATTTTACCAAGGGCATGACTGTGACATTCAAACAAAGCACATATATTCTTAGGTTATTTTTCCAGATTTAAATCCTTATGATTAAAAAGGAAAATACAATTACAGGTAAGACACACACACACAATATATATAAAAAAAAGAAGTCGTTTTTCCAATCTTGGTCTCCCCTAAAAGACTTGAGTCCTAATGGAGTGTTAGTGAGCAAACCAATGGAGTCAACTGTAGCCTGGCTTTTTGTTCACTTGTGTCTTGTAGCTGGCCGCCTGGATGCTTCTATCTGGAAATGTCACCGGTGCCTAGCACAGTGCTGCTGCTGATGCATCTGACCGGTTAGAGTCCGGCTGGGAGCCCACGGCAGCTCCTGTGGGAAGGTGGAGGTGCCCTCAGCACCAGGAAATAAGTCACACACCGCATCTAAAGAGGCAAGAAAGGCGCCACAGTAGCTTGAGAAGGAGAGTCAACCGGGCAGACAGGTGGGTGTGTAGGAATTTCATTTTGTGAGGGTCAGAGGGATGAAGGAGCCCAGAAGCCACAGCTGTCTCTACCCTCTGCTAGGCCCCATGTGAGCGGCCCCCTCCTCGGGAGCCAGAGAGTCTGGGGCAGAAAATAAAAGGGGGGTGGTGGGGTGGGCATGGGGCGCTGCTGAAAACTCTGACTCCCTCCCAGGAGAACCGCCCACCAGTGAGCCTCCAAGCCGCATAGCAGCATCTCAGGAACACACTGTTCTCTTTGTTGGGGCAGAAATATGTTCGATGCTGATTATGCAGGCCGACGAGCAGGCCTCTCTCTCTCTTTCTCTCTCTCTAATCTGGAGCCCTCCTGCTCAGCAGGCACAATTGCATGCAAGCAATCCTGGAAAAAGCACAGAATGAATTTTCTTGCCATCCATTGTTCTCAAGGTATTGCAAATGTCTCATATTCCAGGTGTGGAGGTGTACAGCTGATGAGACTTCAGACGACCTCCAAGTCTAAACCAGGGGGCTTGGCAACCTCTGGAGAAGGTCCCCTGGGCCTGGCCACCACAGGGGCTCTCAGGAGCCAGCAGCAGACCTTTCTCAGAGGAAGGAGTCCTTTTTCAGGTTCAAAATGCAGGTGATGTTTTAAATTAAAACACTGAATTAAAATGCACGTTAAAGTCAACCATTCACTGGTTGCTTTTGGAGTAAGGGGTTGACTGAGAAGGGGCACGAGGAACTTTCTGATGGAAATGGTTGCTTTCTTGATAGGGATGTGGGTTACACCGATGTTTGCATTTGTCAGTGCGTAACTGATAGAACTGTCCACTGAAGAGCTAGGCATTTCCTTATAGAGAAGTTATATTAAACAGTTATTTAGAGAGGAGCTTCAGGGGGCTGGTGGTAAGGAATTCTGGAAGGATGAGTTTTCCAGATAAAAATGGTAACAGTTTAAAAATCAAAAACATTTTTAGTTTCACTGCTTCGAAAGAAAACTAACATGTTGCAACATTCGAAGACTCAGAAAACAAAGAGCACCCTATTTAAACTCTTTTGCTGACATAGTTTCTTCAACCCGAACACCAATGATTGGGCTGAATGAGAATGGCATTAAGCTGCCCTCTGTGCCCCCCGCAGAGTTGTTTCCACCGCTGTCGTGCGCTGTCTCCATTCTCCACCCCCAGTGAATCTGTCGGTGCCTGTTCCACCTCCTGCTCCATAAGCAGCAACCACAACACCTGCATCTCAGTTAGAGTCAGTTCAACCTGTATCAGCCCCTACGCCTGCCTTGGAGAAGCTCATAGTCTAGCCAAGAATGGACCCCAAGATCCCAGCTGCGACCGGAAGGGAAACCGACCCATGCGTCCATGGTGGGGGTTTCTGACTTGAGCTAGACTGTCAGCCACTCTGAGTCTCAGAGCAGCTCCTATGTCCCGGATCCCTGAAACGACCCAGTTCATCACAGCACCGACACCCCCGAACTACCGCAGGAAGCAATTTTAGCTAATCAAGACGCTCATCAGCTCTCTCCAGACTGGGCCACAACTTTTCCAGACAGCACACACAGGCCGGGAGAAGCTCGGCGGCAGACAAGCAGATGCTATTTCCACTTTTGTTCTCATTAAACAGTAGCATAATCATGATTTATAAAAATATTCAAATCTTGAAAAGCATGTCAAAGTGCAACCTCGTCAACTGAACTCGAAAAAGCTACTCACTCCATGTGCGTGACTTGAAATCTGATTTTTTTTTTTTTTTTTTTAGAATAGCCGCAAGGAGATGTGGAGTTGGGGAAAGTAATCAGGTTTTAAAACTCTTTTCTAGGAAATAATTAATTATGTTTCCAAACTCAAAATAGATGGGCTTTTTTTATAAACCTAGAAATGAACTTCCAAAACTGCATTTTAAATCAAAGATGTGTGAAGAGCAGCTTCAGAGTCACAGTTGATTGGCCATCACACAAAAATCATGTCCCTGTTATCAGAGTCTTGTCAGTTTCTCTACCTTTCTGGCCCAGTGGGAGGTGGGTGATGGTCGGGGGGTCTCTAAAACCACAAACCAGGACCTAACAAATGATACCAGGTGGTTTGTCAATTCATAAGGTTTAAACATAGCAAGCAGATACCCAAATAACTGGAAGTTATACTAATAAAACTTTCCCCATGGCTTCCCTTCACTTATCGTTTCTTTCTCCCACCTGCACTATTGAAGAGACCCCCTCAGTCTTTTCAGACATCGGAAGTCCGCTACCCACGTCGAGGCCCAGCTCCAGTTTCTCCCTCTTCCATGAAGCCCTCCTGCTTGCTGCCTTCTGCACACTGTCTGATATGACTGCCCCACCCTGTGTTCCTTCCTTGCTAACACTGTCTAAATAGCTTGCTCCTCCCACTCAGACCATACTGGGAAGAGTCTGACCTTTCGGGCAGAGGTGATCGCATGCACTGTTCCCTCGCTGGGGGACAGCACAGGGCCTGCTGGACAGCTGGCACCAATACATATCTGGGAGTTTAAGTAGAGTCCCCATATAAGTTAATTATTCTTCCCATGTTAAACCCAAAGCAAATGTTCTTAAATGAACCATTAAGCCTTCTATCCTAGGAAATGCAAACACCCCCATTCATCTGTTTCCACCCTTTTCAGCCAGTGGACAAGGAAGGGGTCTATTTCTAGATGAAGGTTCTGGAATCCTAAGCAGCCCATGGAGAAAAGATATGCCATAAACACAATGAAACTGTTGAGCTATTTCCCTCACCCTCCATTGTTTCCTGAGTCCACGCAGGGGTCTGGGAGATTCTGGATCTCTAAGTGCTGCCCCCTGACTCCCTCTCCCCGTAAGATTTACTCCCTGGGAGGTTGGTGGGCGGTAGGCACAGACGAGGTGCTACCTCCACTTTCCCAAAGGTTGAAGGTCTGTTTCTCCTCATCCCGGGTTCTGACTGGCTCCCTTTTCTCCCTAGTATCCCTGCCCGGCTCCGGGAAGTTAAGATTGGTGAAAGCAGGAAGGGATTCTGACTTCTCCATCAGTTACCCCAGAGCCAGGGCACCTCACCAAAGCATCCCAAATCCAGCCACTGCTTGGGCCTGTAGTTCTGGAGCAAGAAAATAAATATCTATCTAGGCATTCCTAACGTACACCCAAAAAGGGCACACATTTTCAGGGGAATGGTCACCAAACAGCCTCCATCTGCCCATTTCCTACGAGTGGTGGCAATCAGCCCCTTGATCTCCTCTCCAAACACCCCAAGGAGGAGAGACGTGATGGGAACTCTAAACTGGTCTGTGGGAAAAACCCCAGCACCCTGGTCGGAAGTGAATCCTGAACAGCCAGAAATCAAACAGAGGGTGGGAACCCAGGTACAGCTTCAAAGAATATGCCAAAGAAATAAAAAAATAATAAAGCCTTGCAAAATCACTTCCTCAGACAGCTGGAACGGAGGAGACTTTGTAGAGCAAGAGGGAAAATGGCTTTGGGGGAATGTGGAGGATCTTCTCCTATGCCAAGCACAATTCTTCTGACTAAGTGGAACATGCCTGGTGGCAGGGACCTCTGTCAGCATCCAGCACGTTCTGATTTTCAGGATAATTTCTCTCTGAGAGATCTGCATGCCCTACCACTTTGAGGCATAGAAAAGGACAAGATCTCCTGGAGTTTGGGGAGGCATCGAGCAGCCTCACCCAGGTTCTGCTGTGGGTCTTCTAGAGTCATGCTGCTAATAATACTGTGGCTACTGGCCCATGGGTCTATTTTGATTGAAATTAACGTAACTTGAATAGAATTAAAAATTCTGTTCCCCGGTAGCAGGAACCACATTCGAGGTGCTCAACAGTACTAGACAACATCATGTAGAATAGCTCCATGACTGCAGAAAGTTCTGGACTGTGGGCAGTACCGTTCTAGAAAGTCCCTGAGTGGTGTGGTTGGGTATTGACGTGGGTGCTAGAGCAAGGCTAAATTCTCCTTCTGGTTGGCTTGCTCTCTCCTTCCTCTCAATGCTTTCTGACTCCAGCCGGGGGGGCTTCTCTCCACCTGGAAGCCTGCAGCTCCCTGCCCGGCTGGGTGTGGGCTTTGATTTGCCACATTCATGGGGATGTCAAGGCACCTTGTTGGCATGCCAGCACCAGCCCATTTGACATTGGGGCCAAGGAAGTAGTATACATGGGGATTTCAGAGAAGGGAGACTGACTGCCCAAGTCCCAGACCTCCTGATGGTCAGGGAAATCCTGGCCTGCTTTCCAAGGGATGACTTTTGTGTTCAAACACACACACACACACACACACACACGAAATGATCATGGAAGGATCTGAGTTTGAGAGCTCCCAGAATCTGGCTTTCCCTGCCAGTATATAAGATCCTAGGATTCTGGCTTAAAATCCAGAGTCAACCATTCCTGTAGTCCTTAGACCAATTTTTGTCCCCCTGGACATTCTTGACTCAGTGCTAACCTATACAGACTTGGCTTCAGTGCAGGACCCAGCCCCTGGCCCTCACTCCCGACCACAGTCATGCTCCCAGCTTCATGCCCTCCTTGAGTCACACACACAAGCGCCCACGTCAGGCCAGCCTTCTCTCTCCCCAGCGGGTGGTTTTGCTCTTCTCTATAGATCTCGATCTATATTGCTTTAGGATCCAGTGGAAGATGCTCGAGGGTTAAACCTTCCTGGACTCCTCCAGCTATTTGTTCCCTTTCTCTGAGACCCCTATAGTACCTTCCGCCTGGCCCTCTCTCTCCAGGCAGAGCTGAGTTCTATTTCTGCCACCTAAGCTCACCCTGGTGGACTCATCCCACTGTCCCCCAACCCCCCCAGGCCTATTTAGCTGAAATGTTTTCTGGGGTGGTGATGTGGGGGGCACGTGCACAAGTGCATGGCCTGGGGTGCTGAGCACCACTCTACTCCAGGAAACTGTGGGCTCCCCGTGTGATCCTGTGATTCAGGAATTCTGAACCAAGTGAGGAAAGGAGGAATGGGAGGGATGAGGAAGGAGAGAGAACCAAACGGCTGGCAGCCGCTGGAGAGGCAAAGCCATGGAGAGGGTGATGAAAAGGACAAAAGAGTGATTTACTTTAATCCTACTTTCAATAAACTGCAGTTGCCAAGAAAGAAACCAACTGGCCCAAAATATGTGAGGAAGGAAGGGAGTCAGGAATTTTATACCAAGAGAAACAGCACAGCTGGGTAGAGGTGGCTATGATTGGACATTAAGTTATTCTAAAAGGGCTCAGAGTTTTGTTTTGTTTTGTTTCCTATTCCGTGAGACATTCATGATTCTTATATGGCAGCAAAACAAATATAACCATGACTTATGTTTCCCAATTTACAGAGCTGATTTCATGTGCTTTCGACAGGAATATGATATTTCTGACAATCACAATTCTTCTTGACGCTGGAGTGTTTGGAGGGCAA
>NC_138378.1:106974274-107084513 GCF_054177405.1 Leptonychotes weddellii
AGAAGTCTGAGCTCCTGTGTCTATGCATGCTGTAAATAACCTTCCTCCCAGCACTGCTGTGGCAGTCATCAGAAGAACGGGGGGGGGGGGATGCCGGGAAATTCACAAAGCTGAGAGATCTCCTGCCTTGTTGTCCTCCCTGGACTCCACAGAAGAGCTCTGGCCACTCCTGCTGGGCTCAAGGCCACTGATGCCCTGCTTCCTGGCCAGGGCCCCGCTGAATGGGGGAGGTGCTATTGCTGCAAACTGGGGGTCTCTGGGGGGCAGGTCCTTGTCCTCCAGATGGCCACAAGGTGGGGCAGGGGAGGAGAGAGGGGCCAAGGCCAGTGCTCTTCCTGCAGACCCCTGTCTAAATGTAAGGGGTGTTGGAAAGAATTGAGCAAAACAGGTCATTTCAATAGGCTGGCACTATTCTAGTTCTTACGTTCAGAGGTAGGGTCATGTGTGCTCATTTTATTGTCAAGATATAAAACTTACCTAAATGTTGCATGCATTGTTTTGAATAGGTCACATGACGCCAACAATTGCAATGTGGTACCCGAGGATGTTTGATGTTTTGGAATGCAGAATCAAATTTCTAGGGTCAGTCTGGCTCCGGGAACCGCGGCTCTCAGACCGTCTTGGCAGGTAAGCCAGAGGCCTCTCTGGCACTGAGACAGGAGAGTGCCTGCCCAGGCAGCGTGAAGCACCGGATGGCCAGGTAGAAAGCTAACTCGCCTGGGGTCGTGTTGCAGGTGATGGGCTGCCGGCGAGGAGTGGGGCCAGCCGATACAGCAGCAGCTCCAGATCTGGTCTCTAAGTAAAAACAAGCGGTGGGGGAAGAACAGCTGGTGTTGAGTCTGGTGCTAGGATTAGTCTGCAACGCTAATCACAAGAAGTGGAAAAAATTAGGAGGTCCTGCCTGCCAAGGAGGTTTTCAAACACATGCGTGTGCTGCAGTCACAGTAGTATTAGATTCTCCCAGCGCCAGCGAGCAGGCGCCCACTGCCGTGAGCCAGAACCCCTTCCTGGGCATCGCACCTAGAGCCCCGGCTCTGACAAGATGCCAGAAGGGCCAAGTGCCCTCGCTGGGGCGTGACATGGAGGGGATACTGTGTCCTGCAGGCCAGCCCTCCAAAGCTCCTCTGTGATGTCCTGGAGAGAAGCTGGGACCAATGGGCAGGGAGAAGGAGAAGGTCCCCAATCCCAGTGCACACAGCAGAGTTGAACGTTACACCTGTTGCCACCCTGGGCAGAAAATAATGAGAAGATAACCGAACTGACTGAAGTGAGATGATGTGCAGGACCTACCCCCAAAACCAGCGGCAAGCCCAGACATCAGAAGACATGACCTTCTAACACCTCTGCAGCAACATTATTGTGTGCCCTGGACCAGTGGCGCAATGATCCAGACCCAATCCACCAACAAGCGTAGTGTGGAGGTGACTGGGGGTGCCCTGTGACCTTGCCACTTCCTCTGCTGCCCACAGGCTCCTTACCACCTTCTAGAATTGCCACCACAGGGATGCTCCTGGCAGCCCCTGACGCCTGGGTAGAGTTTCCTTTAAAAATGGGTTTCCTTTCCAACAGAGAAGCGGAGGCAGCACTTGGGTACCGGGGCTGGGCGTGAGTAGGAAGGAGAGATTAGCCCGACAAGATGAAAAGAGGACTTCAGTGCTGCAGACTGAATCGTGTCCCTCCCAAATTCCCATGTTAAAGCCCTCCCGCGCCATGTGACTCTACTTGGACATCGTCTTTATGGGAGTATTAAGGTTTAATGAGGTCGTAAGGGTGGGGCCCTGATCCGACAGGATTAGTCCTTTTATACAAAGAGAAACCAGAGAAAGCTCTCCCTCTCTCCCCTTCCTCCTTCTCTCCCTCATACTCTGCCATGTGAGGACACAGCAATAGGGCCATCCACAGGCCAATGAGAGAGCGCTCACACGAACCTGCCGACGCTGGCACTCTGGTCTTGGACTTGCAGCCTCCAGAACTGCAAGAAACCAAGTTTCTGTTGTGTAAGCACCTGGTTTGTGGTATTTTGTTATGGCAGCCTGACCGGACTAGAATAAAATGGACTTCATAGAAAGCAAGGCCCATAGGAGATGCAGGACAGACACCTGATGCTCATAGGGTGTGAAAAGAAGACAGGGGGACCAAAAAGCAGGTGACGGGTCACCAGAATCCATCCTGGATGAGACAGGAGCTGAGGGAGTCTTTAGTGGTCCTTGGGTTCAGAGTCACGATGACGGGTCACTCATGCCATTGCCACTCTAGGATGAGAGGTCACTCACACCATCACCAGCCTAGGATGAGGGGTCACTCACTCCATCGCCAGGCCATGATGAGAGGTCACTCATGCCATCGGTAGGCCCTCAGGCTGAAACAAACCCTGTTCTCAGAACTCTCCAGAGAAGACTCAGCAGCCTGCACGAAGGTCCCTCCAGTCCTCTATCTTGGAAGCATGCCCCATGGATATTCATGACAAAGCACGTGTCTTTACAGCAGCCTGGAGTAGTTTCGTTTCAGTTTGGACGGCATGGAAATGAAAAAGATGCTTGGGCCTGTGGTGTGCTTGTTCCCAAGGAACTTTCCGTTAAGGTCATGGGAAAGCCTTTCTGTGGAGGAGCTGCTGGTACAGATGTTCCTCAACGACCTTCCCCGCCTCTCCTAGCTCCCCCAAACACTCATTTTGGTGTTGCTATTTGCTTCTACAAAATGTGGAGCTTTTCAAAAGACATTCAATTTCCTTTGTTGCTATTCAGTTGCCATAGTCAATTAAAATCTATCAATGCCCCTGAATAAATTTGTGCTAGGTGAAGAAAGAGCCTCAGTGCAATCTCTCGACATGATCTCTATTACCTTATGTTGCTTTAATAGCTAGAGTAATAGTTTGTTATTAATGGAATTAAGCAATTCAGTTCAAGCTTCCCAGAGGTCTTATAAGACAACTATTATAATTTGTATTCTCAGATTTTCCATTGAGTAGATGCCATGTGTTTTACATTACTTGCTAATGTTTCGAGAGATAGCAGTAGTATATTTAATATCTGGCTTTGTTTAATGATTCCAAGCCACTTTCAATGGAGGTAAAGTGCTGCTGGAATTTTGAGCAGTTTAAAAGTCTACATTGTACAAATAATTATCTCAAATATTATTCAGCCCAATTTCAATTTATAGTTTTATTTTGTCATCCATCCATCCAAGATTTTTATCCAAATGTGTTTTCCACTTTTCCCACCGAACACAGTCTCCTGGCCAGAAAACAGGCTTCAAGTGACCACACAGAGAGGCACACACGTGTGTGCAAACACACACACACACACACACACACACACACACCACTCTCACCCATTTAGCATATTTGAATGGAGTCATATTTAATCAAAGATTTAAAAAACTTTTTTTGATGGTTGCAAAAACCTGTTTTAGAAGAAATAAATGTATGCACTGCATTCTGAAACAGCTTGAGAAAACAAGATCTTACAATGTACACCATCTCTGTATTTAAATAGTTTCATTTCTATTCATGAGCTCCCTGATTAGATACATGGAAAATATCATCAGTAAAATATGAATAATTCTGACAAATTAATAGCAGATTTTTTTTTAAAGAATGAAAATATGTGTAAGCATTGCGTGCTCATTAGGCAAAGCTGCTGTCAGGGATGCCTGAAAATTGCAGCCCGGCTGGCCTCGGCACAAATCCCTCCTAAACTCCAAGCAGCGAAAGGAAGGACCTTCGGCAGGGGGCCTCCGGGGACTTGTGTGAAAGGTAGGAGCAGGTTGGGGCAAATGCCAGTGGGCCAAGCATGTGCGGGGCTCTACGTTCTGTCATTCCTGTGAGGCGGGAGGGGCAGAGATGACCCAGCCGTGAGATCTTAGAGCAGGCAAGGACCCCAGAAACCATTTCTTCCAACCGCCAGTGACATCTTGGGCTACTCCTGTTGTTGGTGACAGGGGAGAGGTTGCACAACCTTAACACAGACAGGCAGCACTTGAATTCTGGCTTTTGGTCTCAGAGTCCAATGCTTTTTCCACGGGCTGCATGGAAATTCAGCCATAACCATGGCTGGGCAGTGGGCAACCGTGGCAAATGAGACACAGCCCCATCTTTGAGGAGCCCGGAGTGGGAGAGGAGGGGACAGTGATCACAGCTAATAGGATAGGAAATGGCGGTGGCAAGCACTGAGCAAGAGGCATTGGCCATAGATGAGAAAGACAGGCCCACATCCCGGCTCTCTTCCTCCTCACCCTGTAGACTTGAGCATGTCACCTAACATTTTTTGAGCCTCAACAGACTTACTTGTAAAAACGGCAGTAACAATTGCTACTCAGTAGCATGACCCCGAGGCGCTCCAAAGTCGTTCTAGTTATGGTTCTGGTCTCACTACAGAGAGCCCACCCACACCAGCTCATGTGAAAGGGAGGTGCTGTGCGGCAATGGTGAGGCTTCGGGGAGCCAGCAGATGGGCAGGAACAAGAGCTTCGGGGACGAGCCATGAGGAGCAAGGCCTCTTGCCCACGGTTCACCTTCTCCCTCATCTCCCATCTCCTCTCCTCCTAATCACAGAGCCCCAGAATAGTTGCTGTCTTGCGTCTGTGTTGCCATTTGGCTAAAGTGCATGGCCCCACATGGAACTGTCTCCGGCTCCCTTCGTTCCCATTCCGGAAGACAGAGATCCTACCGGTCTAGCTGATTCTTTAACGTCAGGAGCAATCAGTCCCCCATTGCTGGCCAGCCAGGGGAAGGCCACCCTTGCACTCAGGAATCTGCTCCTAGTCCAGCAAATGAGGCTGAAGGCAGGGATGCTGCGTGACCTGCTGTCAGCAGCAGGGGTTGTGGGTGGGTACAGATGTTTCCAGAAGGTGGTGTGGGCAAGGCAGGCAGCTCCAAACATGTCTGATATGGAAGGCCCTCAAAGGTTCGTTCCCTTCCCTGCGTTAAAGGTACGGACAGCATGTCCGAAGAGCACAAGTGTGGTGGCTGCTTCTGCCTTGGGCCGAGGCTTGGGTGGGGGTGGGAATGGCACTGCTGGTGGAGCAAACAGCGCGGCAAAGGCACTGTGGTGTAAAGCACCAGACTGGGACCACGGGTGGTGCTTTCAGCATGGCCAGCGGCGGGGTGGGGGGTGGTTTCCAGAGGCAGATGCCTGGGCTTTATCCTAGGGGGACTGGCAGATGGATGTAGCTCGTCCCCTAGAGAAGACCCTGCAGGCCAGCATGCAGGAATTAGAAGGGGGCAAGAGGGAGGTGGGGAGAGAAACAGGGTTAGAACTGATGAAGACCTCTGAGCCAGGTCAAGAGCAGGAATGGAGGGAAGGACGGGGGAGAGACTGGGAGACGGAGCCAGAAGCCTGGGATGTGGGGGGTGGAGAGTGATGGAGGAGGGGGGGCTCCCACATTTCTGACTTGGGATCTGGGGGATGGTGTGACCATTCCCGGAGGTGGGAAGCACAGGTCGAGGAGTGGGCTGGAGAGCTGAGGCATATTCTGTGAGGTTTTGTGTCCCCTGAGGGGCAGCCTGGGGAGGTGCAGGGGGCCATGTGGACAGACCCTGGAGACCGTCCTGGGAGTTGCCAGTTTACAGCTGGGGGACAGGGATTAATAGTGCCTAGAGGACTGGGAGACCATCATAAGGGTTAAGCTGCCCCGACGGGGATGAAAGAGGCAGCTACCTGGGAGGGGAGAGAGCCAGGAGTGGGACAGACGGCCCAGCTGGGTGGGACACTGGCAGGCGTGGGAGCTACGGGCACCATGGCAGAGGGCCAGCCCCTATCACCCTCAATCACCGGTCCTTCCTAAGAAAAGCCCTAGGCTACTTTAGGGCCTGCCACCACTTTCCTGGAGGACCTAGGGCTCACCTCTGTCTTTTTCTGAGGAGGAGTAAAGAATCAGTGGAGAAACTGCTTCTGAAACCCACAGGCCTCATGTCCCTGCACTGAAGACCCGTCTATTGAGCTCTGGGCCCTAAGAACAGCCAAGTTAGAGGCTGCAGTGACTCAAACACCCACCCACCTGCAGAGAAGCTCAGAGCAAGCCCACTGAAGCTTGGGAATTCTTAAGGGGTGCAGGGAGAGGGAGAGACTGTCCAGGCCATCCAGGAGTCCTCGGTCCTATTGGAGGCTGTGGGCTTCCCCAGAGCAGAGGTGCAAGCTGCTGGTCTACCCAGTAATTTCCACATTAGGATCTCATGGGAGGGAAGGAGGGGTCAGGTGCCTGCTGGCTTCCTAAACTGGCACAGGGGATAACTCTCTAGACCCAGCCGCTGGGAGCCCATCCATTTCACCAGCCCTGGGGGTGGAGGTGGGGGTGGGGGTGGGGGTTGCAGTGCATAAACCAGCATTAATATTGAACAACTGCCACTCTGTTTACTTTTATAAGCCCCAACTTCCCATAAATCCAAGTCAAAATCAATCATCTTTTATGGAAGATATTAATGGCAATTCCATTATTTAAATCCAATCAATTTTTTTTTTTTTGGTTCCTTTGTGTTGAAGCCAAGTAGTTTGGAGGGCGCTTTTGACCACGCAATGGAAAACAAAGTGAAATGACCTTGTTCACATCTCAGTACTATGGTAAGATAACTGCTTAGGGAAAAGGTTTCAGTTTCTCTCCATTTAGCCTCCAGAGTAGGAAGGCTTTAATTCCAGGGGCCTAGGAAAAATAAAAATTCTCGCACTTACCGCGCCCTGCCTGAGCACTGTCAGGGACACTCAGCGTCACCGCTTTTTAAACTCAGGCTTAGCTGCGATCTACGGCTTTCCAATCAAATTTTATTTATTTATTTATTTATTTATTTATTTATTTATTTATTTATTTATTTATTTATTTATTTATTTTTAAACCATGAACCCAACTCTTCCAGGAATTGAATTTAATGGCCCACAAAAGAGCTAATACTTAGCAGAAATAAGTGGAGGTTCCTACTTCCCAGAAGTAAAGAGGCACAAAATGAAGACAGAAACCTAGTGAGCGGCTCAGGAGACCCACAGGCCACCAGAAAGGCCCACGGGCCACGTGGGCCACATGGGCTGCGTTCACGTCCTGGCCCGTGGCGGCTTCCCCCCAGTCAGATGCTCACCGGAAAGAGAATGAACTGGTGAGGATGTGAAACCCCTGATTCCACTTAAACACTGGAGGGAAGGAGGATACAACTAAGAGAACTAATTTTCCAAACCCAAACGTGGGACCTGGAGGGAAGGACAATCCTCCTGATATCTGCCTGCAAGGCCTCCTTTTTTCCCGCTGACTCCCCACTGTTTCAGGACTTCACGCAGGATGTCACCTCCTACAAGAAGCTCCCCCAGCTCCCTGGCCAGACTGCATCCTTGCACGGTTCACTGTGGGATGCTGATCCACTCACACGCCATCTCCCCCGCCCCCCGCCTCGGCACTCCTGGGGGCCACCTCAGTGCTGCCCGCAGGAGGGGCTCTGCCACCACCAAAGCCTCATCTCCAGCGTTAATGTGAAACCTGGTCTCTTGGAGGCTTTAGCGGCGAGGGTTCCACAGGGCAGGATTCTGAGAATGCTTCAGTGTGGCAGGAGGTATGAAGGACTGTGACTCACCCGGCTTTTGGAGGCAGCTGGGGACTAGCTGTTCTCCATTTCCATTCAAAACAAAACCAGGGAAAATGGGCTTAAATTGCAGCAAGGGAGATTTAGGTCAGATAGAAGAAAAGCCTGCAGGAGCCACCAGAACGGGGACTCTGGGAGCTGATGGAATTTCCTTCCCGGGAGACCTCTGGGAGCAGGCTTTAGTGCCAGGTCGATCCATCCCCAGGGCGCCGTGCAGGAGGAGGCCAAGGACGGCGGGCCCCGGGGGTCCTGGGCTCCTCCTCCGCTGCACATCACCCCTCAGCCCCCAGCACCTCCTCACTGAGAACAGGAGGACAAACGACATGTGAACACATGCGGAACAGCACCATTTCTTGGGGGCTGCCGGGAAGATGTAGTTTCTGTTACAGCCCACGGACAAGCCATGCTCTCTGCCGCATGACAAAAGCCGATTTCTCTCACTCCTTTGACTGCCAGGGCTGAAAACTCCCCCTCCCTCCCTAAATGATAGTTTTGTTTTCTGTCAATCTATCCACAACTGGGTAGGCATGGAAAATCCTGTCCTAGTGACTTGAGGAGCTGGCCTGGCAGCAGGAGCATCCCCAGCCCCCTAGGAGCAGCACGGCAGGGTCTCAGACTGTAGCTGCCATGAGGGACAGGAAGGGCAAGCCCCAGAAACAGGGCCCTGAACACAGGTGGATGGGTCCTCCTCTTTTTTTGGGGTAAGCAAGCGGTGGATGTTGTCCCATTAGTCACCAGAAACCCTGGGTGATTCCAATGGGAGGCCAAGGTCAGAGGCACCACCAAGCCTGGAGGCATATCTGTGACCCACCTGTAACAAACATATAGAACTTTCTAGATCTGGTTTCAGGGAGGCAGCAGTGCCTGCATCATTTTCTGCTCCTACACTCATCGGTCCCTCTCCTGCTTTGGATTCACCTTGTCTCCTTACATGTGTCCCTATAAGTTACCTTCTGTCCTTCCTGGAACTGGGTGAGGTGAGAATGGAATAGAAAGCCCCCTGCTTTTCTCTGGCAGGGCTCCCAGCTCAGGCCTCTGAGGAGAGAGGGTCAGAGACCCCTTCCCCACCCACAGGTGCCAGTCAGCGCCCCCCGTTCTGGGAATCCCAGGATGGGGTCAGCGCCCCCTGTTCCGCCAAGAGCTGTCCAAGCCCTGAAAGAGGCTCGTGGGTTCACAGCATCTGTGTGCTGATTGGGACCGGGGTCAGAGGGGACTGGCAGGTGGGAGGAGGTGGCGTCACCATGTCCAGGACAGTGGCCGTGCCACCCTGGTCTGCTCCCCTCGGTCTGTGAGACTTGGCCCCTTGATAAACGACATGCTGAGGTCATCGATCAAAGGCAAGAGATGCCCTGGGAGTGGCATCTTTCCCTCTTTCTGGAAGCAAAGGAATTCAGAAAGGGGTCAGGGGATGTGTTTTTTTCAGTGTAGGGGCCTGGCCAGTAGGACAGAACCAGCACCTCCCATGAGGAAATTCTGTTCAAAGGTGATGGAGAGTTCTGGTTCTTTCAGGCTATTTTAGGACACAGGAAGGTGATCCCTTTCTCCTGGCCTTTGTATCTGCCAGTCTTGACCCCCCCCCCCCGCACTGTCCACAGTAGGAGAGGTCACAAGGCTAAAGGGGCCTCCTCTTGAGCTGGTGACCACAGTTATTGAGAAATCTGCATGCCTGGGAACCGCTGTGGCTTTCTCTACCACCCAGCCTGGCCCTGGAGGTTTGTGCAACATTCCAGATGTCTGACAATTACAGGGCTTAGCATCCAGGAACTCTACCCTGTTCCTTGAAGCTCCCAACTCAGAGGAGCTCTGGTAGTCTGAGAAGTGTCATTAAGACCTTTCATGACTCCAGGCCTTAGGGAAGCCCATTGTATGGGTGCTGATGATGTGCCTCTACCTAGAAGAAGCTAACCTCATCCTAAAGACCAACCCACATGGCCCGGGTTCACTCTATTTGGGCAAAAAACTCCTTCCGCAGGATAGAGCTCTCCGTGGGAGTGTGGACAGAAGGCTGCAATGTCTTCCTGAAAAGGAAATTGCACCAGGCCTATGAGAAGAAGGGAAATTCAGATACAGTGTCCTGAAGACATGCCGTCCTGCTCCCCTTCTGAAGTGCCCTTGGTTTGGCCTTCACTGCCAAACCTAACCACACCATTAGCCAGGCAGCCGGCCCAGTGAGGCTGTGGTCTGACGCCTCTACGGAACACCTCCGAGGCCCCCTCCTTGGTGAGGAAGACAGGAGAGGGGAACAGAGGCTCTGGGACTCCCAGTTCAGCTGGGAGGGCATAGGTCACATGCCCAGACGCATGCCTGGAGGTCGAAGCTCCTAGTAGGGGAGAGGGAGAGCTCTCCCGTCAAACTGACCTGAATCCCGGCCCAGTGCTTTCTGATCTTGGCTCAGACTGTGGGCAAAACGTTCATTTCTCTGAACCCCAGCATGCTGCTCTGCACAGGGGTATTATAACAGCACCCGCACGCACATACGGCTCTTCGGAGGATTCAAGAACGCGCATGTCTGTCGTTCAGCATAGGCCTTGGCATCATCACTCAGTACTGTTACTCTGGGCACGAACTCCTGCCTGAGCCCGACGAAGGGTGATGCCTTTGGTCAGGGGCGAGGCGGCAGGCGGCCGAGAGGCTCTAACTGCGGGCCGTGCTGACGCCGGAGGCGGGATGGAGCCACACCGCTGTGGCAGCCCCAGCCCTTACCAAGCCTCCTTCTAAATGGATTATTGTTTATTGGCGGCTTATCCCATCTCTCAGGTTATGAATTATTTACCAGATACTGACTTCATAATTGTTAATGACATCTGCCCCAAGGACATGCTGACATACCTTTTGAAGCCACAGTGCTAATTGTGGGGAGTTCCAGAAGCCCCCATGTGGCCACATCCAGAGTGTCACTCCTAGGGACAGAGCCTGACTGGCCCTTGGGAATCAATCGTACACCCAACCCCACATGACACGGATAAAGAGACTGAGATCCAAAGAGGGGCGAGGACAGGCTTCCAGGTCCCAGAGGCAGTCCTGGGTGGGTCAACCCCAGTGTCTCTGGTGGTCATTTCTCCACCGTCTGGGTATAGGCTGCTGGGGCAGTTGTGGGCTGAGCACGAGATTAGGTCCTCTCTTCAGGAGGTCACGGGTACATGGGTGGGGAATGAAATGGGTCTGTGATGGGTGCTGAGAGATTCCCTCCCACCCCTGCGCCCGAAGGGAGCAGGAGGGGCTCCAGGATGCTTTGGAGAGCATTGTCCACAGAGAATCAGGATGTAACTCTGGGGCGGCTTGGGGTCCCTGTGGGCTAAGGAGGGCCGCCTCCCTGGGAGCAGAAGTCCCCTGCTGACTAACTACATTCAGCAATGAAGAGCTGCAGGATGACTGACATGGTGGGGGAGGGGGTTGGGGATGGGCACACCAATACCTTCCTTGAAAGTGCATTTGGTCCTGAAGAGAGTATGATGACTCAGTTGGACTCCTAGCCCCTGAGAATAATAATAATAGCAAATCTTTGCAGAGGACTATGTTTCTGGCACTATTCTAGGTGCTGTGTTACATTAACTCATTTAATCCTTACAACCACCGTATGACGTAGGTATTATTATAATCTCTATTTTTCAGATGAAGAAACTGAAGCAAAGGGAGGTTCAATAATACGCTAGAGGTTGCACAGCAGGTAAGGGGCAGGACTGGGATTAGGACCAGGCAGTCTGGGTCCCCCATCTGTGCTCTTGACCATTATGCCACATTGCTTACTAGAAATGTTTCCCAAATAAATGAATGCAATGCTGTGAGACCCCTTTGGATATGGGGCACACCTTTCTAAATGTGGCTTGAATGTGAAATTGAGCTTATTGAGATCCTGGGTTCCAGCAGGATCCAGGGAGGCCTATTTCCTCCTGGACTGTGGAGTGTGGACGGTGCCTGGAACAGCAGGAAGGAGAGCTCTAGCCTGGGGTGTGTGGTATCCCGAGGGGACAGTGGCCTTGCAAGGACAAGGTCAGTGCATCGCCCTCACTCCTCTAAGGTGGGCACCAAGAGCTGTGGCTGGCCCTTGAGTGCACAGGTGAGACAGGAGGAATGCCCCCCACACATGCCCCTCGCTCATTCTATAAACATTCGAGAGTGTTCTTTGTGCCAGGCTTTGGGGAGGGACCCAGCGACTGATACACAGCCCCTGCCCTCAGGGCACTGCCCGCTGTCTCCCAGGGCAGAAGAGAAGAGCCGGGTGCCAGGTGCGAGGGTCCCCTGATAGAAAGGGAGCAGAGGCGCTGAAGGACTCAGGAGCAAACAAACATAGCTACAGGCCATGTGAGTCAGCTTTTTCTATCATCAGTCCCTTTTCAGGGCTTATTCTGTGCTTAGCTCGGCAGAGAGCTCGCCTGCCACGCCCCAGCCCAAGAGCTCACAATGGTTGGGGGATAAGCCTCCTGCACACTGGACCGCAAAAGGACCACACTTGACCCGAGAAGATGCGAATGGCTGCCAGGGAGAGGAGCAGCATCAGGAAATCCGCGGAGAAGATTCCCATGAGTGGGTGGGTGGCTGGGAGCTCTTTGCCAGGAGATGGGTGGGGATGGGCGAGGCTTTTCCGGGATATTCGGGCTTGCAGGATAAGTGCCCAGAGGTGTGATGCACCCAGGCAGGGTCTCTTAGGAGCACAAGGGTCTGTCTGCATGGGGAACAGAGGCTGTGAGTGTGAAAACATCGAGGGGGCGTCGCAGGAGGTGAGTTAGGCTAGCTGGTGCGGCGTCTGATTGACATTATCTGATTCACAAAGTCAGGAGTGCGTACCCCCATGCAAGACGGCAGAGCACTTTGAGAGCGTTTCAGAAAGCCTTGAACTGGTGCTAAATAAATAATCATACTGCTTATTCTGGGATGGAGAGGCAGGATGCCTCCTCTATGCGCTAATGGGAGGGCGAGGCTCTCTGCCTGGCTGGCTGAGGCTGCATCGCGCACGTCGGTGAGCGCTGATCTGACAGACCCTGGATAGACCCTCTCTGTGTCCTGACTTCCATTTCCCACTTAGAGCACCTGCCTGCCTACTTGGAGAAGGGGGGCCGGGTTAATTGTTACCTCCTGTGCTGTTACTAGGTTACTTCGTAAAAGCGGAAATACGCTTTTAATGATTTTTGTTGTTGTTGTTGCTTTCTTATGAACCAGATGCTTTTATCTAAATGAGTTGCTACAAATCAAAAAAACAAAGAACAACAACAACAAAACCCCAAAAAACCCAACCCGTGAGCGTTGCTAGGCTGTGTCTGCCATACGCAGGCAACCCATCGCTCCGTGAGTGAGGTGTAAGCCCCCTACTCTTTCAGCACCCAGCTCACTTACAGGTCAGAGGGGTAGATGTACTGGTAGTTCTAATTAGCATGCCTCCAAGTGGCCTGGACGAGAGGACCCAGTGAGGCAGTGGAGTGGTCTCTGGCTGCGGCTGGGGATTCTGTTGCCCGTTCAAGTTGGTGCTGGTGGACGACAGCATAGGTCTGCTGACCTCTTCAGGCCTCTTGGGTCACGGTGGGCGGGAGGAAGGACAGTTTTCTTTCTGGGTTACTTTTGGAGGACACTGAGGCCCAGAGGAGCTCACAATGGTTGGGGGATGAGCCTCCAGCACACTGGCCCGCAAAAGGACCACTCGATGCTGGGCTTGACACATAATAGGAGCTCAACTATCGTTTGTGGAAGACAGGCTGGTACATGATTGACATTTGCTCAGAGCTCTTTAGGTTTTGGTCTAAGGAGCGGCAGTTGCCAGGGAGGCAGGAGGGACCTCTGGATTACGACCAGGACAAAGGACTCTAGTTCCCCTTCTGCTCTGACTGGCTGTGTGAGCTTGGGCAAGACACTGGCCTTCTCTGGGCCTCAGCACTGGCTTGCTGCTTGGTGTAATAAGTGACAACAGTAATTCCTCTCTGTCTACCTCCTCAGGTCTCCCTCATGACCAAGTAGAGGGAACTGTGTGAAAACGCTTTGCAAATGAAAAGCACTAGGTCATGGGAGGAGGTAAAAGAAGTCCTATGACCTTAGCCTGGGATATTCTAACAAATTGGGGTTGGGGCAGTGGCTTCCCAGAGCATAGGCTGCCAGAGAGTCTCTGTTTTGGGGTCAGAGAATGCATTGGAAGCTTGGCTGTGAGAGGGCTCTGTGAGCATGCAGCTATGTTTCCATTACCCAGGAGCATGGCTTTCGGAGGCTTAGCATGGCATTCAGTGCCCACCATGAGCACGACTTAGTTAACTTTGTTGCTGCATTTCCCAACCCACAGGTCTCCCATAGTACCTAGGCGCTGAGCTCTCCTGTCTTTTTGTGTCTTGAGACTTTTTGCACAAGCTCTTCCCATTGCCCGAACATTCCCTGTGTGCACACGCACACACACACACACACATACAGACTTTATTTCCGGTTTAAAGCCGCCTCTTCTTGGAAGCCTGTAGTTTTGATCGAATTAAGTTAGTGGCTGAGTACTCTCATCCCCTCAAATGGAATCTCCGGGTCAGGGATCTGGTCTCATATGGTCACTGTCATATCCCCACTGCCTAGAATGATGCATGGCATAGTAGGGGCTCAAGAAATATTTGTTGAGTGAATGAATTGTTCTTCCATAGCACTTTGTATAAATTCCTATTGTTGCATTTATCACATCTTATTATAACAATGTATTCACTCTCTGATCTCCCCACTGGGCTGCCGGCAACCTGAGGACAGGGCTTTTGTCTGATCTCTCCGGACCCTGGCCCTAGAACAGTATGCAATGTGGCCGCCAGTAAGCGCTTGAAGGGATCCAGGAACAAATGTTGGAATGCCCTTCATTTTAGCACGTACAGGCTGTTATGTCTGCACGGTCATGCTGTGTGTGCACACGAGAGGGAGGGCAAGAGAGAGAGAAGGCTAGAGAGAAAGAGAATTTTTGATTGAAGACAAAAGCCTAAAAGTTCTTTTGAGTGACCTGTGAATACATGAGATGATCAAGAAGGGACAGAAACACAGTAGTTCAGGAGCATCCTTGCACGGTCACTGGACAGACGTATGCATGGTGCTTTCCCTGAGCAGGGCTCTGGTGGTGGGGCCATTAATAGCCTACTTGGTATTTCTGTCCTAACGAGATTTCTGTGCACACTAAAATTGTGTGCAAATTAGCGTACCTCCCTCTGAGAACTCATAGTGCACAGCAGAGCTTGCAAGGTGCAGGCTGGGTCAGTCCCTACACCCCCTGGGCCAGATGCCCTCCTGTAGGGCACAAAAACAACTGTTCCCAGCAGCTTCGGCCACTAGGGCACATTCAGGGTAAGGAAGGAGACATGTCGCTTGGAAAATCAAACTTGGCCACAAAAATAAACTCTGAGGTTTGCAGATAAGCTATTTCTAGCCCAGGTGCCAAATGAGGTTTTGCAGCTAGAGTGAACCGCCGTGTGCACCCCACCCCAGCCCTGTTAACTAATGGGAACTGCACCACGTATTTGCTGTTTCCCGAACAACTTTGCTTCCAGAAAGGGGGAAAGATGCCACTTCCGGGGCATCTCTTGCCTTTGATCAATGACCTCAACATGTCGTTCATCAAGGGGCCGAGTCTCGCAGACCGAGGGGAGCAGACCAGGGAGGCATGGCCACTGTCCTGGACATGGTGACACCCCCACCCCCCCCGCCAGTCCCCTCTCTGCCCCGGTCCCAATCAGCACACAGGCCCTGCGAACCCACCGAGCCTTGTTCAGGGCCTTGGACAGCTCTTGGCAGAACAGGGGGCGCTGACCCCATCCTGGGATTCCCAGAACGGGGGGCGCTGACCCGGAACCTGTGGGTAGGGAAGGGGTCTCTGACCCTCTCTCCTCAGAGGCCTGAGCTGGGAGCCCTGCCAGAGAAAAGCAGGGGGCTTCTATTCCATTCTCACCTCACCCAGTTCCAGGAAGGACAGAAGGTAACTTACAGGGATGCATGTAAGGAGACGAGGTGAATCCAAAGCAGGAGAGGGACCGATGAGTGTAGGAGCAGGAAATGATGCAGGCACTGCTGCCTCCCTGAAACCAGATCTAGAAAGTTCCATATGTATGTTACAGGTGGGTCACAGATTTGCCTCCAGGCTTGGCAATGCCTCTGACCATGGTCTCCCACTGGAATCGCCCGGGGAGCCTCACAAAAATACTAACACCTGGGTCCCATCCCAAGAGATTTTGATCTAACTGATCTGGTGTATCTAGCCTGGATATCAGAATTTTTAAAAATATCCCCAGGTGATTTGAATATGCAGCCAGAGCTGAGAGCCGCTGTTGTGACTCGGAAGAGGCAAACAAGAAGCTGATGTTACAACAGGATTCGATTTGAGCTACTATGACAAGGCTGGGGAGAAGAATATGTCTGTGCTGAAATCAGGGGCACTTCTCCCAAGGGGCCCAGCAATGGGATCACAGGGACAGGATAAACATTAATCACCACAAAATCCTGAATATGAGCACATTGGTACGATCGATCGGAGAAGAAGATCTTCTAACAGCCCGAAAGCATTCCGGGGGTGGGTGGGATGAATGGAATTGACAGCGTGACGACCAAAGTACTCAGGCTTTCGGATGGTGAGATCCAGGGGATAGATTAGATTTTAGAATATCTGAAAGAGTAAATAAATGACCTATCATCCAGGAATGTCATTTTGCTGAATCTCCATAACTTCCATGTCAATTCAAGGCTTAGAGTCCAGGAATTTGGTGACACCTGTGAGTTGAGAGCAGTGTTAAGGCTTTAAAGTACATTGACGCCTATCCTCACAAGAACAGTTAAATTAGAAGGTCTGGGGGTACAACCAGGTGTCTGTAGGTTTTAAAGCTCTCCAGGTGATTCCAGCGTTCACTGAGAGCTGACATCGCTGGCCCAGGAAGACCTGCCAGTGTTCTCCCGGGAACTAGGAAGGTCAGGGGTTGCCCTCAGCGAAAGCAGACGAGATGGGGACTCAGCAGCCCTACGGGGCTCACACAGAGTTAATGCAGAGTTGGGATGAGAGCCCAGTGGCTGCCTCCCAGTCTGGGGGCCTGTCCGTCCACTGCCTTTGAGGTCACTCTGTCCTGTGGCCCTGTGATCTCGGAACTAAGATCATCTAATCTCACGATGTGGAGACAAGAGGACAGTCCCTGTCTTTAAGAAGCTCACGGTCCAGGAAGGAAGGTGAGCAATGCAGCCCAGGGAGGGGCGAGTGGCAAGGTCCCCAAAGGCTGCAGAGCATGAGGCGGCTTTGTGTTGGCCAAGCTGAGTCTGGGATGCAAATCAGACAGGTCGTGACTGATTTTCAGGACTCTGGAGAGACAGTCGGGATCTTAGGACAGAATGAAGCCCTGGGGACAGGTGAAGCAGAGGGAGTAGAGGGACCGCTGAGAGAAAGGAAAACAGAGGAAAATCTTCTAGCACCAACACCTTCACTTACAGAGAGGAGGACAAAGAGGGGCCACAAAGATGGAGTGACACGGCCCACCAAGCCAAGGGAGAGAGAGAGAGGCTCACGGTCTCCTTAAAGCAAGCAGGGAGGTCACTTGCTGACCCTCAGGTGGACAGGGCAGGCGGAAGTCTTGGTGATGATGAGAAAGGTGGGACTCTGCAGAAGGATCTGTGCGCAGGTGTTGGCGTGGTTCTACGGCCTCCTCAGCAGGCTGAGGGCCCAGATGCCCAGTGGAGGTGGGGGCTGCCAAGGTTCCCAGGGTGGGGACGGGAGAGGAAGCAAGGACGAAGGACAAGCAGGCGACAGAGTGGATGTGTTGGGGAAGGGAGCACTGAGAAGTCTGCCCACAGGTCTGTCTTTGGGTGGGAGCCATGGAAGCCAAAGAGATGGATGAGAAAGAGAAGGAGGGAACGGAGCAAGGCTGCTGAGAGTGAGGGAGCACGAGGGCGGGGGGAGTGCGGGTCGGCAAGGGCACCTTCGGAATGGCTTCACCGGTGAAGCTGCCGAGAGTGCGGAAGTCCAGGGCACGGCATGGTTGTGTTATTATTTGCAGCGTTCTCTAATGGAAGGGTTCCAAGTCCCATTAGCTCTGGAGGCATCTGCAACGTTCTCTCAGGATGCAGGGCATGCAGGGGGACAAGGGGCCTGGGTGGGCAGTGCTGGGGCAGGGATGCCTCCACTGGGCATCATGGGGAGGCTGCAGAGGGGCACTCCTCAGCACTGTGTTTGCCTTTCACCACCTCCAAAGTCTAGGTGTCTATTACTGTCATTCTTGGCTCAGCCTTGGGTTCTGCACAAACCAGGTCCTCAGCTCTACCTCCCCTGAGCTCCACCCCTGCCAGGCTCCCACACTGCAGTGCAGGGATCAGATTTCACTCCTGCTAACTGGTCCTGGCACCACACTCTCGGTCACTGACAAGCCCAGCACAGCCTTCTCTGCTTTGCATCCGAGCAGGCCCCACTTTGCAGCAGGATGCACACAGCCCAGTGATCTGGCCCAGTTTCCATAGGAAAGTGATAGCTTCTTCCACTGGTTACCAGGGGACAGACTGGGCTGTGGAGACTTCCTATCTTCTTGGGAATCAATGGAGTCCTTCACGTGAGGGAAAAGGGAAAACACGACCTGGCAGCAGGCCATGTGCTACGGTGTTCCCAGGAATAGCTACAACTATGTGTGTGGGGAGGTGCTCCCTGAGAGCCCCAGCAGGTGCTGTGTGGGCATGGTGAAGGGGATATGGAGATGAATCAGATGGGATTCCCATCCCCCAGGAACTGGCCAGGTGGTAGGGAAGACTGACGTGAGTTTGCAGCGGGGACACCAGTCCAGGGGTGGATCTATCAGGTATCCTATCAAGGTCCCTCCCTATCCTAAAATATATGCTTCTTGAAGCCTGGGATAAATAAGAGCCATGTGCCACCCTGTGTCAGAAGATCCCAAGATAAAGGCCGTCAAACCCATTCCCCTGGGTCTCTAGATGTCCTTCACCCCCGCCACACTCATAGCATCTAAGACTGGAGGGCTTCTGCTTGGAAAGTTGACTTCTGTGAAGAGCATGCCTTAGGCTCAGACACTCACTTCCACATCTGCCCCCTCTAGGAGCTGGGAATGCCACCATCATGAGATCCAAAAGGCCACTGTCACCAGATCTGTCTAGTTTTCCAATTCTCTTCCTCTCGCCCGACAGTCACAGAAGCAAACATTACCCAGGGCCTGGGACGACTAACCAGGACGGCTGCCCGCGGCTCAGTGGTGCCGTTAGATGCATGCCAACAGCCCACCAGCTTCCAAAGCTGGAAACCCAACTGCCCCCACTGGCTGCCGCCATTGGGCTGCTCAGTGGCGGCAGGCTGGATGCCCAGTGAACGTTTCTTCCACTTGGGCGGCTGATCCAGGCCCAGCCTGGAGCCTCCTCCTACTTCTTGCTGACAATCATGGCTACCTGCAATTCGGAATCCTAGAGCTGCAGAATCCTGGGGAGCATCCATCTCCAGGCTCCCCTGCTTCTGCAGGCACAGTCCAGGTCTGCTGGGTGGGTGTTCAAGCAATCTTACCAATTCTTTTCAAGTAGGCCACGTTCCCCCCGCAACTCTCCTGGCTACCTGGTCTTTATAATCTAGGTTTGAAAATCCTGAACCAAAATTTGAGGCCAGACCTCTATACATTTAATCCAAGGAAATAATCAAATCACTATGCAAAGATATATATGCAAAAATGTTTGTTGTGTTATTATTTGCAGGAGTGAAATTTAAAAATATGCTAATGTCCACCATTAGGGCACTGGGTAAGTAAATTGTGTAGATTATTTTATCCAGATGTTATGGAGAGTTTAAAGATGCTATAGATTTGCACTTACTGATATAAAAATGTACATGTGACATATCATGAAGTCAAAAGAGCGCACTGCTAAGCCATACATACAGTGTGATCCCGTGTGTGTGCGTGTGTGCGTGTGTGCCTGTATGCATGTACGCTTTACGTATGTGCATAGAAAGAAAGTCTGGAAAGGGACACTAAATGGATGATTGTAAGTAATTTCTATAATTTTAGGCACTATCTTTTAAAATATTTTTACAATGAACAAATAGCCTTTTACTGATACTGAATACTACTACTTTAATAACAAGAAAAGTTAAATTACCAAGGAAGCATTACAGTTTTTGAGGCATTTAAAGGTCACCCAGCTGCTGGCTGCCCCCAGGTTCCCCCTCCTGGGGAGCCAGAAGAGCTACCACAATGCTCATAGATTGATTCCAGGAAGACTGGGGCCTGGTGGCTTTGCTAGGTTCTAATCCCACATCTGTGTAAAAATCTCTCTAACCGAAAGGCGGAGAGGACCAGCTATGTACTTCCTCACTGCCCCTGGAAAATCAGCGTTAGAGAAGATAGCTGTCAGTGTCCAGGTCGGACGCTTTTCTTATATGCAGGAGAGCTGAGCAGGGACGTACCTTTTGATGTCCGTCTCTGGCGAGCTCAGGATTTGTCCCCAGGATGCAAAAGCCTCGATGGCCACCAACACTTAGCACAGTGTGAGCATCACCAGGAGGCCAGACCGTCTAGAAAGAGAAGGAAAAGGTTGGGGGTGGGGTGGGAAAAGGTATCATCTCCTGCAGAAAATCTCTTTGGAATTCCAGTATCTTAGACAGTCCCCACCCTAAGTGGACAATAGTCCCTGTGTTGAATTTCTGAGTGTGGACCCTCTCAAACGGGGTGTGCCCAAACACTGCCATGGGCACTCTCAGGCAAGGGGGGCCAAGTGGGCTGCAGAGAACCCCAAGGGGCAGACCCTAGATGTCCCTCCCCTGCCCGCCAAACACACAAAGCCCTAATCCCCACAGCACAGCCACTAGCAGTGGATAAGGGAGAATAATGGCATTGCCTTCCATCTGATTCAAACCAAGAGACTCCAAAAACGGGGAAAAATACGAAATTTAGGTCTTTAATCTAATGCTGAAAAGAGAACAGGACACAAACTCTAGAATTACAAAAACAAATCATTACTTCTTTTAGATAATGGGCAAGAAGACCTTGAGGAGGCAAGGATGGGTTCCCTGGAGAGAATTCATTTTTTTTTAAAAATATAGATTTAATACCTAGTATAAAGAGCCTATCTGTTATGGTGAGGCAGGGCTATTCCCAGTTCCCTCTTTCAAATGTAATATATGTGAAAGCCGTCTTCACGACAAGGAATGGCAAAAATGCACGGCTGTCATTACCTGGGAATCAATATATTTTTCTAAACTGAATATATCATTATCAATTGATTTTCCTGTTTCCTCTTAGCACTCCAGAGTCCTGGATAGGAGGGGAAAGCTTTAATGTGATATGAGGGATTTGGACAGGTAAATAAGTTATTGTAAACTAATTCCACTTTGCGACAAGCTTCTCTCCAACAACGCAACGGGTCTTTCTCAGAGCCTCTTTCAACCCAAGCTTTTCCAGCTACCACTGACAGAGACACATGCGAGCCGTATCAAATAGCCATTTTCAAGCTGAAGGTGGCAAAAATATTATTTTTCCCAAGGAGAGAGCGTTCCCTTTACGATTAAGAAATAACCTCTGTGGGGAAGCGAAGTAAGCCAAGGTCACCATTTAATTTTGACACAGAGCCAAAGTCGTGAGTACATTTCCTCTACCAAGCTGATGTGAAGCATGCGGATAAATGGATCGCTTTGGCCACAAAGTATCAGCAGTACTGGTGATAACAAACGATCGATGTATTTCTGGGAAAGACCCTTGGCAGATATGTGTTGGTGAAGAGAGAGGTCTGGGAGACAGCGGTCAGATTGTTTTTAGATCTTTGAGAATTTTATTCATTCATTTACTCATTTATTCATTCCGTAAATATTTGTTGAGTGTCTGCTGTGTGTCAGGCAATGTTCTAGGCACTGGGGATACATAAGTGAACCAAACAGAAAGAAAAAAAGAATTCCTGCCCTAAGGGAGCTCATCTTCTAGTGGAGGGAAACACAGAATAAACAATAAGCTTAAGAAATAAGTACAAATTATACAGTATATTAAAAGGTAGGCAGTGCTATGTCTTAGAGAAGACAGAGCAGAAGATGAGTGTCAGGGGACTGAGCTCATGTGAAGGGGATGAGGGAGTGGGCCGTGCGGGAGTCTGGGGTTGACCGTTCAGCAGTGAGAAGAGCCAGTGCAAATGTCCTGGGGGGTGGAGGGAGCATACCTGTCATGCTCCTGGGCCAGCAAGGAGCCCACTGTGGCTGGAGAGTCTAGTAGGGACAGGGAGGGTCTAGTAGGACATTCAGCTGGAGAGGTGAGTAGATCGCGTAGGGCCTTGCAGGCCACTGTAAAGGCTACTAACTGAGAGCCCCAGATCCTGGCACCCGGCTTTAGATGGAGCTCTCATTCTCTTGAGACAGACCTCCCAGGTCTGTCAGCTCAATCTGCTTGCCATCCCTTCTGCCCAGATGGCTCAGCACTCTAGGCTGTGCGAGATGAACAGGGCACAGGCCAGGCTGGGGCTTGGAGGGGCAGTGGAAGGAGGTGAGCCCCCAGGGCTGCCCAGCTTGTTCTGATGACAATGGTCTTGTCTTTCCTCCTCTGTGGTCCCCAGAGGCCACTTCTAGAAGAGGTAACTGAACCAAAGTCCTGAACAAAAATATACCGCATGCGAGGCTGAGCTCTTTGGGACTTTTCCCTAACGTGCTTATGGAGAGATCCTGACATGAGCTGACGCATTAGACATTACAGGTTGTGCTAGGTGTCTTGCCCAGGTCTGCCTTCCATGCTGTGTGCCCCCAGGGGGCTCGCCTGATCTGCACGGAGGGCATCACTGGAGCTCGCAGACCCTGAGACTGCTGGTCAGGTGCAGCCAGTGCAGACACCAGCAGGAGATTGGGGACTGGCGTGGGATTGGGTGTTTACTCCCCTACTTGCCTCCCTCCTTACAGTGGCTTCCACTGCAGGCCACGGGTGCGGCTGGTGTGCGGTAGGCCTCACAGAGCGTCCTCTCTGCGCCCCGGCTTCCAGCTGGAAACGGCCCCACCCCGTGTGGGCTGGGGACGGCCCTGGCGTGGTCTCTGCAGCCCGCGCGACATCTTATGAACAGCCCTGTCTGACTCTCTTCCAACCACACATTTCGACCTGCCGATTTCCTGTTAAGACCCTAGAGGGTACAGTCTTGGGGGCAGTGCAGAGCAGGGCTTGGGAATCCGGGATCAGGCGGAATCCTAACACTGCCCCTAGTTTTGTTACACAGGTTAAGGTATTTAATGTCTATGAACCTTCCTTTCTCACTCTTGGAACTAGAGAAACGGATGCATAATTAGCAGCAGCAGGATCACTGTCTCAGCATTTACGCCACCTACTCTACCGCCCAGGGCAAGGAGCACCTCCTGGCTGACATCTTTGCCCACCCCAACCAGAAACTCCTCCCTCGAGGGGTTTTTAGCTGTTCTCAGCTCCTATTTGGCATCAGTTGATGTCTCAGGGATTTCACTTATTTCCTTTTGCACTTCTATCCACCCAACCTCTCCTCCTTGCAGTCAAATCCCAGGCATCCAAAGAACAGACATTATCTTAATATTTGAATCTCTGGTCCACAGCACCCATCAAGAATGAACCCAAGAAAGGACAGGGAGACAGCTATGGTTTTCCATCTCCAGGTGAGGGGAAGGCACTGTAGACAGGCTTGACTTTGACATTTGTGGTCAAACTGACCCTTTCTCTTCCACTCATTTCATCACCAAAGGGCAGCTTCCAGGGTCAAGGAAAATAAAATTAAAAGCCAAGGGATGAGGGGCTTTTTATATTCATTTAAAAAACACAGTGGGTAGTTAGTCAATGCGTGTGAAAGGGGTCTTACATTGTCCCCACCTTGTCAAGGCACTTAAGACATGCTAATTGAGTTTGGCAGAGCATAAAAGGCCAATATGAAATTCCCTCTAATGGGGTCTTTGGGTTAAATAACTGCCGAATGATGGGAGATCTTTAAAATTAAACCTAAAGAAATGTTTGAGACCATTCTCACTCTAAATCTATAAATAAAGATGGCTCCTGACATGCACCAAATTGATAGCCAAGAGAATTACAAATAAGGGCCCCAGGATTTTTTTTTTTTTTTACTTCCCTATAAAAGATACCAATTTTTGGAGAGAAATTGCCCTTAAGAGAGGATAAACCAATTAAGGAGGCTCCCATTTGATGTAGGATCAGAGACTAGCCCTGCCCGGGTCTTGACCAGGCTACCCAATTATTGCTCCAGCAACCAGGCAGCTCACCAGCCCTCACCCAACTGGGAAGCAAGGATTCTTTCTTCCTCAGAAGGAAAAAGCAAAGCAACTAGAGGTTGCAAACTGTGGAAGAAAACCAACTCCCACACCCACACCCAATTTCCTGTCAGCCCAGACTCAGGACCCTGTGCGCCACCCCCCGCCCCCTTCCCTGGCATGGGGCTTTTGGGTCTGCTCTGAATGTATCCTGCAAGGGGAACTCTCATTCACATTAAGAAGAAGGAAAAAACAACCCATCCATTAATAACATCAACCATGGGTTCACCAAAGCCCTCAGGCACCTTGCCAACCCCAAAATAAACACTCTCAAAAGGTTTATCCATCAGGTTGGCGACAGTTCACGGGCTGAGGGGTCCAGAAGGCACTGCTTTTAAAGAAGAGAATGGACGTGCAGAGATGGAGTGCCTTGTGAGGACCCACCCAACACAAGGCGGAGGTTTCCTCTTTCCATTAAGGAGCCAGAACCGGCCACTGATGAGATCCATTACTTATTCTCAAAGCTAAGGATGCACGGGCTGGCCAGTTTTCATGCAGGCATGGGTTCTTCAGAGAAAGAGGGGATCTTCAGGGGCCAGGACTCCTGACTGAGATGGAAAAACGAAATTTTCATAATGCTTGAAGTTTACAAAGCCTCGCTCATGTGCATTTCCTGATTTACCTTTGCTCAGAAGTTTGTATGAGTGGATTACTATTATTATTCCTATTTTATAGATGGAAAATAAGAACAGCCCAAAGTTACATGGCAGATACATAAGCAAGGGACTCAGAATTGGAACTCTAGATTTGCACTTTGCATCCCATGCTTTGTTCCAAATTCTTCAGCTGCCATGACCCTGGAGCCCTGATGGATGATAAGATTAGAATTGTCCTGGGTTCACTCTGCAGTCCCCACCCCTGGGCTGGATAAAAATACAGGTGTCAGTGGATATCCTCGTTCCAGTCTGGTCCCGGTGAGCCCAAACCAACCCTAAGACCCGACTGGCCGCTGCCCCCCTCCCCCTCTCCCGCTTCTCCGCAGCCCTAGTGGTGGTCAGGTTCCCAAGTGACCCCCTCCCTTCCCACACCAGAGAAGCCACACTGGACCCCACGCCTACCATGAAACCTCTGTCAGCCCTAAGGTAGCGCATTGGATTCTTCATTATTATTACCTCGGGGTTTCTCAAACTTTTTTTGTTATCACTCCCCCCAGCAAGAGAAAAATTCCATTCCATTCCATTTAAATTCTTTCTAACAAGTGACATTCAATTCTGAAGGGGTAAGACTTTGTCGGGGAGGGTGGCGCTGCTGAGGGGCATAAGCCATTGTGGCATCATGAGTTTTTGTGCCCTCCTTCACTCCTGGAATCGATTTACGACCCTCACCCCCGGCCCTGGCCCCTTGCATGTATTCACTGACTTTCCCCAGACCCGCTGCTTCTGGACCATTTCCTCAGGGCCCAGCACTGCCACCTCCTCTGCCTTAAAAACCCCAGTTCCTCCTTCTCTCTCTTGGTCCCCACCCCCAGCACTGTCCTTAATGGTGTGCAGTCACCTGTCCTCTACGATCTCCACTACTGCGGCCGGGGCCGGGCCTCCCCACCTCTCACCGGGATCACAGCAACAGCCCCCAAGGGGCCCTGCTGTCGCCACGGGGATTGTACGCCACCTCAGAATAGTCATGGCATTCCTGCCCTCAATCCCTCCATGGCAGGGGCCCCGGGGAACCCAGGCAAATCCGGACTCTTTCCATGCCCTGAGCTGTCCAGCCTCCGCTGCCTGGGCTACCCACCCCGCGGACACCCCCAGCTCTCCCACTGTGACCACACACCTGCTTCCCTCCCTGAATCTCCTCCCACCTACCTTCACTCTTAAGGAACACTGCTGGAAAATATCAAGTGCATGCATGTCACCCAAAGAAGTTTCTTGATGGCCCACCTCCAGTTGCCTCTTGGCTGGTCTGGGCAAGGAGAATGGGCAGAGAAGGAAAATGGGGTGCCCACACACAGACTGATCAGTTCCTAAATTATGCCATCATAGTGCTCTGCCAGACACAAGGACTAAAACAGTTCTGAAAAAAAAAAATCAACCCTCTCCCCTACAAACCCAGCAGACCCCTCAGCAATTGCATTAACCAGGACTCGCCTAACTGGGCCCCACCACTCAGCGCCAGCACACATACCCTCCTCCACCCCCAGGTAATACACATGTGCTTATCCCTGGAACCGAAGCTGAGAGGACCTTTGCATTTTCTGAAGACCACAAGATGAGGAGAGGGGTGGAGGTGCCAGAGGACCCCCAGCCTGACTCGCCTGTGGTAGCATTTAAGATGTTGGCAGAGTGTGTAGCCCCTGGCACGTAGTAGATGCTCAGTAAGGCTCTGTTGAAGGAAGGAAAATGCCTACCAGACTCAACTCATTTTCTACAATTTTGCTTCACACATCTGGAAGTTCACACCATGGTTTCATGACTGGAATACAAACCAGCTTAAAAAAAAAAAATCAGACATTGCTTCCAGATTTCACTCTTATGAACAGGCTTGCATCCTCCCTTTAAATTGCAATAATTCTTTCCCAGATGTTGCTTCTCCTTCAGACCCATAAATTTAAGCTTTTCATGATGACGCTTCACATTTGCCTGGTGCTGTGGGCTCTTTGGAGAGCTTGTGCATCTTCTCTCCTTCATTAGACCACCACACGGAGCCCAGGAGAGGTGGACAGGCGCCAACATCTCTAATTCACTGACAGGGAGGCCAGTTGCCAATACCGCCAAGCTGGATTGCAGTGTGAATGGGTTCCCCTCTCCTTCCTGCTGCTGCGAGACCTGCACTACCCTCTTTTCCAGCAACCCCCCAGGTCTCCATGTGGGGTGGGGCATCCATAGAGGCTCCCCCCCAACCCGGCCACGTTGGCCTCAGTGGCGCTGCCCACTTCAAACTCTGACTCAAATGTGAGCAAGTCTCTTCCCTTGGTTCTCCCTGACATTCCTGAGAGGCTGTACCATTTCAGTAAGACCTGTCTAGAACCTTGGAGGAAAACAGAACAGTAGGCCAACTGGTGGGTGACAGCCGTGGACAGAGGAAGTCGTATGTGGCCAGACAGGCTGGTTTCCCGGCTGTCTCCAGGAGGGTCTCTGGCCCTGGGCAGGTTCGTCCCAGCTCCACGGGGCGGCCCCCATCTTAGCATCAACCACAGAGGAACTCACACTCAGGAAGAGCCCAAGAGAGTGGGGCCTCCCTTTCTTTCCACCTTCCCTGTTCCTGTTTCTTGTGAGGCCTGTCTCCTTCCTGGGGATTGGCCCTGAGGCTGTTTGTTTTAGTTCTCTGGGGTGGGGGGGAGCCTTTGACCTGTACCCTAAGCCCTCAAGTAGCTAACCACATCAGAAAACACCTGAGTCCTCCATCTGGGCCACAGCCGTCCATGTCAGGGGGCAGGAGACAGTTGTGAGGACAGAAGACACAGCCACCAAACCTGTTCACTGGATCTGGCACCCGCTAGTGCACAGGGGTCCCACAGCATCCCCTGCCCCCTGGACGCCCCCCTGCCCACAGCTTTAGAGAGAAGTGATGGGCAAAAGTGACTTCACAGAGTAAAACACGTTGAGCTTTTAGACTCAGTGTGTTTCTGGTCTGCTCAGGGAGACACAGAGAGATCTGACAAGCCCTTCTCCCATCTCGGAATCCCCGTGGCCTGCGTGGCACGGTCAGAGCTGCCTTTTGGATTGACATCCTAGTCCCTGTCGCAGCGGTTCAGTGGCTGGCTCGGCCTGTGTGTGGTCGAGAGCCTGTGGGAAGGGCACTCAGTAGAGCCTGTGGCACCGAGAATGGGCAGCTATAACCATGATATAGCCATGCTAACTGAAGCACACGAGAGGGGCCCCTAAGATACCTGTAGTGCCACGGGGAGGGCTGGGACTCACACGACGTGGGGCTTTCTCTCCCGGCACCTCTCCACAGAAGCGAGCGCGCAGGGACACGTGCGTGGACGGGGATCTCCCCGGGAGGCAGTGGAAGCAGTGGGCTGACCATGGGCACAGAAGCCCTGGATCCAGCTGACACTGGTCAGCTGCCATGCCCCGCCCCCTCCAGCTATGTGTCTGAACGTCCTCTGAGAGGGCAGCTTCGGCCTCTCCCCCTCCCCCACCTCGCCTCCCCCCTGCCAGCTGTTGGTCAACCAAACTCCAGGCCTGGTGCCGCGAAGGCTCCCGTTCCCTCGCTCCACCTGGGTTCTGAACCCAAGCCTACAGGGCCAGAGTCTGAAAACCACTGCTTCCTCACCCAGTAAAAAGCTGTTTTATTTGAGTAGATTTGAGGCTGTTTCTTTACTCTCAGAGGAAAAAAAAATTGTGAAAGAAAAGCCTTTGGAGATTACTTTTTACCCAGATATGATGAGTTATCCATTTAAAAATAAACCACAGACAGGCATGTTTCTCCGTACCCAGGCAGAAAGCAGTCATTACCAGGAATTTCTCTAAGTTCTCTGCTTTTCTTGGCCAATATAGAAACATCCTAGGAACTGAAAATAGAATTAGGAGCTAATTCTGTTTTCCTGATCTCTACCAACGTGTGCAGGCAAGTGGCTTGATCACGCCATGGCTTCACGTTCCATCCGAAATAATAATAATAATAATAATAATAATAATAATAATAATAATAAAAAAACATGGAGCCATGGCTCACCAGCTTCACGGCACTGCTGCGATCTAAACCAGCTACCGAGGAGCCGGGCCAGAGCCCAGAGCAGTCGATACAAGTGCACAGAATCACTGAGCTGTGGCCTGGCACAGCTCGATGTCCAGATACAGGCAAGAAAGCAAAGGCAAGTGCGGGTCAGTGACAAGCTCAAGGTCACACAGCTGATCAGCAGGAGAGGGAGGAGCAGTGCTGGCTTCCTAACTCCCCGCTGATCTCTTTCTCCCCCTCCTCTGTCTGCGGTTTAACTGGACCTGAAGATTCCAGGAAAGTCCCCTAGAAAGGTTAAACAACTTATCAAACCCAGTCTTCATTCCTTCAGAAAGCCCCCCGTCTTCCTCTCTCCTCTCCAGCAAGCAGTAAATCAAATATTCCTTGCTGCATTACTTTTCAAGCTCGATGTTTCTAAATCCAAAGACATCTATAAATAATACATACTCATTTATATGTACATTTAAAAGATTAAAAAAAAAGCCATAACAAAGATACCTGTAGATTCTTCTGAATACTAATGGCCTATTTAAGACATAGTGGGAGCAAACGGCTACAGAGCTCAGGTAACCACAGACACGAACCTCCTTCCACTCCATCTCAGGCTGCACCCCGGAGTGGGGAGCCTCCATTCGGAGCACTCCATTCACTGCTTCTCTCCCACGGTCACATTTAGCCATCTGCTTCTTCTTTTATATGTGGGACTGTGTATTTTTTTCCCTCTTCAGTTTTATATGAAACATTTAGCAATGAAGTAGCAAATAAAAATACTACATATCATCTAGAATTCATATAAAATCGTAGTTGGCTTGAACGCATCTAAAGGTTGATAAAAAGAAACACATAGATGCTTCTTAAAGGCTTATTTATATTTTATTACACATTACACACATCACACTCCATTGAGAAAATTTAGAAGTTGATGTGGTTCACTCTGTCACATGCTGGCATGGCGAAGATTAGAGAACATTCTTCATTTGGAACACAATGCACTTGCATGCCGTTACCCCAGCCAATGAAAATGGCGCAAATAATCCAGCAGCACTCAGTCTTTGGAAGGAAGGGTTTCTGTACTCCCCCCGCCCCCCTGCCCAGAGTGTGCACTCTCGGCCTCGTGGAGCTACCCCACCCTCTACCCTGCTGATCCTCACTCCAAAGCGAGGATGTGGCTGGAGAACCACCGCCTCTCAGACGCTCAGGTCAGCTAGAAGCCGGCAGAGCTGGCATCCCCCCCCGTCACACACCCACATGCAGAAATACAGGATGTCACAAGGCTGCGGATGCTAAGGGCTAAGTTAACAAGACTCCTGGGACTGAAGGTGGTTGGAGGAGGGAGGGCTCCAGGCTGCCGGAAGGCTCTGTGTCAGGGCGACCTCTAGGTCCTGGAGGATGAGAGAAACTGCAGGGTCAGCCTGGAGACCAGAAGGTTGACGGGTGCTTTGGGGATATCAAGGCCCCCACACCTCCATCCTGCCCTCCCACAGAGAGAGGCAGGAGATGGAAAGTGTCAGTGGGTGACCCCCAGGCTAGGGAAAGGGCCTCTGTTACTACCGGTAAGGGGGGGCTCACTTCTGCACCTCAAAACTGCCGGGGACTGCATCCTCAGCATCGGTTCTGTTGCTTGGTCTCTGGGAACCCCCGCTTCTGCATAACAGGGAGACACACACCGCTTACCACAGTAGGAGACCTTGAGTTTGCTCATCCCCACAGCACATGCCATGTCAAATGTGTTTGTAGCAGGATCATTGGCTATCTGTCGGCCGTGCAGCAACCATGTACGAAAAATAACATTGAGGAGCAAATTAAGTGATCTGTCTGCGAGCAGCCTTTTAGATGAGGAAGGGCTGCTGTTGACAAATCTAAGAAAATTATACAAAAATTATCTAAAAGCACACGGACACATGTTCAGAATGAGAACCTTGATTGTGGGCATTTTAAATACAACCCGGATTAAATCATCTTGTCTCCCTTGAATGGAGGAATAATAATTAAGAGAAGAGGTGGGAGAAATCAATTATACCCATCACCTTCCTGACCCCCCCCCAAAAAAGTCAAGAATTTTCACTTTTCAGGATGAGGATGGCTTAACACACCGAGACATCTGGGGTGTTGCCAAGAATCCCTACAAAATGGGTTATAGGACAGAGGGATCCAGAGGAGCCCCTGGGGGCCCTTAAAATGGGAAGAGGAAAGTAGGGAGATCAGGGGCACCTCTCCCTGTGCAGCAGGACCGGGACAAGGATTTGAGGAGACTGGTTTATTTGGGAAGTGATTTCAGAAAGCTAGGCTAGTGGGAAGTCACACAGGCAAGTGAAGAAAGCCAACACAGATTGCCCTAAATGAGCAGGACACCACTGTGGGCACCTAGGCCAATCTCACTGGGGACCTCTGGGGGACAGAGGGGGCATGTCTCAGAGGCATCCCTCACATCCTGGGGTGCGAGGCAGCTGGAGCATCTTCCACCAACTCCCCTTTCTCCTAGGCTTAGAGCTCCTGCCAGAGAATGAGCCCTCCTGGCATTTCAGATCTGCCCCAAGGGGTCAGCAGAGGCTCTGGGGGTGCAGGGTTGGGGAGGATCCTGGGACAATGAAGTTCCAGCATGTGCAAACACACTATGTTGGAAACTTATAACCTCTGATTACTTGGATGGAATTCAATTTGCCACTTTCAAAAGTCTAACAAAAACAGACTCCCCCCCCATGTAATCACTGAATAATATTATAATCATTTTGCGTGGAAATTGCATTATTTCCCTGATGGAAGCATAGGCTTTGCACCTCTCAGGGCTTCACCCGCTACATTACTTCTCAAAGTATGAAGTAGCAGGTTCCAATTATCTGAAAAAAAATTTAAAACAGTAACAGTACAATACATAGTATGATCCAGATGGAAAGAATACACATTTTCCAGGACAGGCATCTTGATTGGTGGCTGTAACCGTTAAACACATTTCAGGTAAGTAATATAGTGATAATGGACATTAATAGTAGCAATAGTGCTGAAGTGCTGGAATATAATCATTTCTGATTATATTACTATTTCCTTTTGTGGAACACAGTGCATATTTCCAAATGACTCTATGCTCATTAAAAGACACAAAAGCCCAGCGGCGGGTTGGCAGAAAGGTGGCCGGAAGGGGCTTGCAGTTCCTGGTGCTTGGAATGTGGGGAATGATGGGGGCCAGAGTTCTTGGTGGGCCCAGCAGCCTCAGCACCATCCTCTGTGATCTGGCCCCATCGGAGACCTCTGCCTGTATTCGCAGACATCAGCTGCTGAACAGCCAGCAACGAATGCCCGTATATACAATGCAGTAAGCTGATAGGTTTTAGAGGAGAATTTGGTAAATTAAAAAATGCTTGTTTATGCCCAAATACATGACCATCTTTCCCTTCATCTCCCATTATCCCTCAGAAAAAGGAGGTTGCCTTATCTTCAATATGCTTCAATATGTTGATTTATTAATTCTTTATCAAGAAAAGGACATCTCTCAGTGCACTCTCTCGCCTAATTTAGCAAAAACAGATGCAGTAATTATTCTTGGGATTATGACTTCATAATTTTAGCTTTTGGATGTTGTTGTAAAGAAGACTGAAAGGTCACTTTAAAAAGACACCCGACGGGCGCCTGGGTGGCTCAGTCGGTTGAGCGACTGCCTTCGGCTCAGGTCATGATCCTGGAGTCCCGGGATCGAGTCCCGCATCGGGGTCCCTGCTCGGCGGGGAGTCTGCCTCTCCCTCTGACCCTCCCCCCTCTCATGTGCTCTCTCTCATTCTCTCTCTCTCAAATAAATAAATAAAATCTTTAAAAAAAAAAAAAAAGACACCCGACAATGGGTGATTGCTGCAAGAGATGGTGAACATTCACCTGTGAGGCAAATGGAAACAATGCAACAATGTCACAACTCATAGGAATTGGGACTAGTGGCTTGGGACAAAATTGTAAAGGAAGGTGTAATCCCCACATTCAGAAAGTGGCTTCTCCTGAAAATTTGGATGGAAGTAAGAATCATGAGCTCGGGAAAACTGTCAGAGGACTCAAAAAAGGGGCGCCTGGCTGGCTCAGTCCGTAGGGCACATGACTCTTGATCTCAGGGTCCTGATTTCAAGCCCCACGTTGGGCATGGGCCTACTTAACAAACAAACACAAAAACAAAGCCACTCTAGTGATAAAAAGTACACTGGGAAGAGAACACTCGCTGGAGTTGAAACTGCACGCGACAGGCTTGAATGATGACTTGTGAAATCTATCAGTGGAAAAAGTAGTATTTTAAAGTTAGCCTGGGGCACCTGGGTGGCTCAGTAGTTAAGCGTCTGCCTTCAGCTCAGGTCATGGTCCCAGGGTCCTGGGATCGAGACCCGCATTGGGTTCCCTGCTCGGCGGGAAGCCTGCTTTTCCTTCTCCCACTCTCCCTGCTTGTGTTCCCTCTCTTGCTGTGTCTCTCTCTGTCAAATAAATAAAATCTTAAAAAAAAAAAAGTTAGCCTGTTATAGATTCTGTCATTTTAAAAATGTGTAACTAAAGCAATTAATTATGTATTTTAAGTAAATGGTAAGTTATCTATACTATAACAATATACTCTATGTGTATCATCCTATAGATGTGGACATCTATATTCCAAAAAATTCATATATTCAGGCTGCCTAAAAAGGCTTTTTCGGAGACCTTTTCTTTGGGAAAGTGGGGAATATCTTATATTTGGGTGGAAAGTTAGTTTTCTTAGCACTATAGAGGGGTGGTCACCATCCTGCCAAAGGCCTAATTTAATCTGCAAATCAAAGCCATCAGGGAGACTAGACAATATTCAGTTCAACAACTCCTTCCTTGTAGGAATGCGAAAACAGAAGCCAGAGAACTCTCTGTCCTACCAAGGAATCCTTAAATTAAGAAGTGAAACCTACAAGAAAATCTAGAAAATCTGAACACGGCTTCGCCCATGGATACCCCATGTGGCAGTGGTTCGGCCTAAGGCTCTTCATCAGTCAAGCGGGGGTAATTTGGGGCTAACCTCAAAGAATCTACCTGTAGTGGGTTATTCTAGAGCACTGCGGTGCTTGCCTTCTCTTCAGGAGGTTTTCCCTCTGGATCACAGACAAGCTTGCATTTCCAAAGCCCTGCCAGAACCCTAACACTGCCTAAAAAAAAATGACAACACAATTATTGAAAAATCTATCTAAATATGAAAATGTGTGTCTGGTCCTCTTTTCAAATGGGAGGAAAGGTGAAAGGTGCCAGGCAGGAGTGGTCTTCTGATCCTATCACTGTCTATCACCCTAGCCTCCCCGAGCAGCAAACCTCTCCCCTCTGGCCTGGAGCAGTTCCTTCCGTCTGCAATCCTCGGGCTCCCGCTGTTCATGCCTGTCAGTGCTGGGCTGGGGCTGCCCACTGGACCACCCATCCCGATGGAAGGAGGGACTGCTGTTATTAGAACGGGAGAAAGCTGGATCTGCACTGGCTCACGATGCAGCTTTGGGTGCTGAGACCCACTCTAAATTTTATGAGTCATGCAGATCCACTTTTCCCCCCAGCAAAGATGGAGGAGGAACGGTGCATGTGATGATAGGGTGTGGTGTCCTGATGGAGGAGTTACATGAGGTTCCTGGGGTCCACTGTAAGTCCCAGACAGCAAAGAACAATTCTGAGTTCCCGGAAGCACGCTTCTCTCAAGTGTTCGTCTTTCGATGGGGTATTTCAGCCACATAGTGCCTAAAAATTAACAGCTCCATGAGAACTCCTAATAGGAAGGATTAAGCTGGCTACCTCAAGGCCACACTCCTCAGAGCTGCGGGCGTGGGATTCCTGGAGAAGCTGCAGGAAGCGCTGGAATGTATGAATTATGAATTAAGACCCTGTGGATGCTCAAGTCTTGTTCCAGAGCCCAGATTCAAAGGGGAGACAGGAAGAACCACATCTCATGCTTGTCTACGAGCCCAGTCTCAGTCAGTCCTGGCTCCCCCACATACTAGTCATGTGATGTCGAGCCAGCCTCATGACTTCTTTGCCTCAGTCTCCTCAGCTGTAATATGGGGTAGCCAGAGCACTTCTGCCATATGGTTGTTGGGAGATCAAATGAGGTCATTCAATAAAGTACTCAGAAACCTGCCTGACGCATAGTAAATGTTCGTGATTTTTGTTTGATCTCGTCTGCCACCAGAATGATCTTCCTAAGACACAAATCTGGTTTGCTCTCATTTGGATTCCTTCAGTGGCCTCCCACTGAATAGGTAAAATCTGAAACACTTGGCACGGTTTCTATGGTCCTGACCCTATTCTAGTGACTTCTGCCCTTTCTGCTTGCGGCGCCTCCTGAGCGTGCACTGTGTTCTCTCACACCTTTGTGCCTTTCCACAGGTGCTATCTCCACCTGTCCTGTCTGTCCCTCATCTTCTGCTTGGCCAGCTCCACTGTGCGTGCTAAGTGCCCGTCCTCTGAGCTCCTGCAGTTACCATATGCGCACATTTACTGAGGCACCTTGTACTCTATTCACATTTTGGACCAGATAATTCTTTGTGGAAGGGGCTGTCCTGTGCAATGTAGGATGGTTAGCAGCAATTCCTGGCCTCTACCCACTAGCTGCCAGTAGCAGCCTCTCTCCCTTGCCCCCGAGTTGTGACAATCAAGAATAACTCCAGACATGGCCTACCATCCCCAAGGTAGAAAAGGGGATAGAATTACCCTTGGGTGATAGCCACTGCACTAGACTATAAGCCCCTGGGACACCTAGGCTATAACTTACTCATTTCTGTATCACTGGGGCCTGGTCCAGTAGTTGGCAAATAGTAAGAGCTCGATAAATGTCCCATTGAAAAAGAAAGAAGGAAATAAAATGAATTTATGCTCGTAACATAGTAAATACCTGCCTCCCCCCCCCCCAGGATGAGACAGGCACGTGGGATCAGATAATGAATAAATGAACAAGACAGCGTTTGATAAGTCACTAAACACACAGTAAGAGTGTTGAACAAACAAGTGCCTCCCATCATTTCAATATCTTAAAGAAAAATGTCAACCCCTATTGCCTCCCAGTTTCCCCACTGTCTGACCTATTCAGCTGGTCTGCATCCCAGTGAAACTTCTGCAGGAGTTACCTGGGCTTTCTGTCTGCTTCCTTACCCGCCATTCCCTGCTGAGCCCATTGTTCTGTCTCCAGTTCTCAGGCTAAGGGCACCAACCCATCTCCCTGTTGCTAAATCCGGTGGAATGTTTCCACTCTCCAGCTCATTTGCGCTGTCGGAAGCCTTCAACACCGACGACCACTCCTGGAAGGCGCAGTTGACAGTGTGATATTTAGTAACGGCCGTGGGTGGGCACCAGCCCATCCCAGCACATGCGCTGACCAGTCAGAATGGACACGGGGTATCAGCGACCAGGTCCGCTCTGCTGTGTGTACAGGCTGAACAGTCTCCCATTTCCTCCCCTCCCTCTGGCTATTAAGTATCAGAGTCCCTTGAAGATTTTTCCCAGGCTCCCTTCTTTTTACTTGATTCTCTCCCTCTGGATAATCTAAGCGATGCTCAAGGCTTCAGGTACCCTCTCATGCTGATGACTCCCCAAAGCATATGACTTGCAGTCCCCACCTCTCCTCTGGGCTCCAGATCTGTACATGTCCCTTGCTTACCTGACACCTCTAATTTGATGTCTCAAAGGCAACTCAACCTATCAGGCTCCTTCCTCTGACCAAAACAAAATACAAAACCAAGCACAACAAAAAACCCAGGGGACTTTCCCAGTGCTGCGGATCTCAGTAGACAGCACCTCTAACCCTCTCATTGTACGAACTTGACACCTAGCCATCCTGCAAGTTCTCTCCTTCCCTAACTACCTTTCAGCACTCCTTCTGAAAGATCTTTTATCTCCATCTACTTCTCCTTACCTCCATTACCATTTTCCTCTCTTGCAATAGGCCTTCTACTTGCTCTCCCTGAATCTTCACTTGTTCTTCTCTGGTCTCTTCTCATGTTGCAGCCAGAGAGATTTGTCTCAAAATGCAAATCTGATTCTTTTTCTCCCCATGCTTTAAGACTTCCTCATTAGTCTCAGACAGACTGGAGCTCCAGCATGGCCCCAAGCCTGTGCATGGACTGGTTACTGCCTCATCTTACCCCTCCCCTCCGTTCTCCTCTACCCACCACCACACTGGACTTCTTTAAGTTTCTAGAATGTTCCATACTCCTGCCATAGGGCCTTTCTATGTGCTGTTTCCTCTCTCTCTCTTCACCTGGTTATGCTGATTCAAAGCCCAAATCAAGCCTCAAGCCTTCCTTGACCTGAGACTATATCACATCCCTGTTTGTGGAGCTATGAGAATATATCTTTCTTACAAACACCAGTGCTCATAATTTATGTTTGTGATTATATGATTTATTTCTGTCTTCTTAGCCTAGAGTGTTAAGTCCTAACAGGTAGAGACTATGTCCACTTTTGTTTACCTCTGTGTTTCTAGCCCAGGGGTCAGCAAACAATGGTCTTTGGGCCAAATCCAGCCCCTTACCTGTTTTTGTCCATAAAGTTTTATTGGAACAAAGCTACACCCATGCATTTATGTATTGTCTATGGTTGCTTTCCCCCTACAAGAGTTGGGTAGCTACGACAAAGACAATATGGCTCTCAAAGCCTAAAATATTTACTCTACAGAAAACGTCTGCCAGGCCCTGCTCTAGTCAGAACACCAGCACCTAGCATAAAGCAGACATTCGATACACATGTGTTAAATGAATGAGTAAACGGGCAAGCTGAAAAAATGAGCTTCTGATATATGCCTCAGTGTCTGCTGATTGAGTATCTCAAATAAGCCCTCTCTAGGGCAATGCAGGCCACCTGCAGACCTGTGTTGGAGCCCATAGGGGCTGGTATTAATGTGCTGACTCTCATTCTCTTCTTTAGGAGCAGGATTCCTAAAATTTTCTTTGGATTCCCTGCCAACAGGTCACTCTAGGCAAAGAGGGGGCCTTTCATCTGACTACAGGGCCTTTGCTCTTGGTGCTTCAAAGCCCGAGAAACTCTCATTGCCTATCCCACACCAGCCAGACCCTGTGACAATCCTATGACAGCCCTAAAGGAAGAAAAGGGAATTCCAGAGCCACCCCCAACCTCAGGGACACTGGGGGCACTGCATGGATCCAGAGAAGTCTCAAACACCCTGTGGGGACTCTGGGTGGGGAAGGAGCCCAGAGCCACACCAAAACCCCTAAAGGGACAAAACCAAAGCACAGAACCAAAAGAGAGAACTAGTGACTCCTGGCTCTCTCTCTTCCTAGCCCAAACCTCCAGAACCCTGCAGCTCAAGGCTACCACTACCCACAGGAAAGGATTGCCTTAGTCACTCCGGCCCCCAAAGACCTGGCATTTCCTCATTCAGAGCCCACTTTGAGTTCAGCCTTTGGTCACACATTTTCCTATAGTGGTCCCCGGGTTTGCATGAGGCTCCCTGCCTCGATACCCTGCACTATCTCAGAGCTGGGCCTGCTTTATGCTTCTCTTGCCTGTCACCACCCTTTCCAGCTCCAACCCCTGGATCAGGCAGGCAAAGAGTAAGGCACACAGGAGGGTCTCAGCAAACACCTAGGAAAGGCAAATTGGCTCCAAACCGCACTGCTTCTGACACCTGAGAGGCTGATCGCCGCCACCCAGCTCCCTTCTGCCTGGGCCTGCTTCTTCTATGGCATGCCTGACCTGGAGTGACCCTGCCTCCCTCCTCCCTCTGCTCAGCGCCGTCCCAGCTGGGTCCTATCAGCACATTTCAAACCAGCCTGGGTGTATCCACAATCCAGTCCTGTAGGCTGATTGGCAGGGAGCTTCTGGAACTGCCGTCCTGGTAAAATGTCCAAGCCAAAAAGTAGCCACCTTTTTTTTTTTTTTTTTGATGGGGGAAGACTCCAGAATTTTAATACTCATCAGTAAGTTGTAGAAAATTCCCCAAGCAGTGATAAAGCTGGATTCAGGCTGAAGCGTTAAATGTGGCAGGAACAAAAAATGCAATGTGAGCATTTACACCAAAGCGCAAATAGCCAGAAACCCACAGAGTTGGTGCGGGAGAATGTTTCCGGCTCTTCACTCATGGGTGCTAGACGCGTGCATCACATGGCTTTACTAGAAAAAGAGTTTCACATTTAGTTCTCAGATGTTTTGTTAAGATCCACGGAAAAGAGAACGAATACTCCTGAGCAAAGCTCAAAGCACTGCTCCAAATATTCTAGAACATCCTCTTCGACCTGCGTCTTCCCGGGTCCCTGGTACGGCTCCATGAACACCTGGGCACTAAAGGGACCCCACTGGGGGTTCTGTGGAGGCAGCTCCCTCTCAGGCCTGTCCTGGCCACTGCCCCCACTGCATCAAGGGCTCAGGGTCCAAAGTCTTCTCTGCCTTGGCTTCTCCATTTAAAAACATGAAGAGGATGCTGGCTCCTGTCGTCCATCATGCAGGAATCTGCTCAGAAAAGGAATCCTTTGAAACAGGCTTGGTGGCTATATGAGTCTGCTAGGGCTGTCATAACAAAATACCACAGACTGGGGGGCTTAAACAACAGAAATTCACTTTCTCAGAGTTTTGGAGGCTGGAGGTCCAAAATCAAGGTGTGGGCAGTTCTGGTTTCTCTGGGGGCCTCTTGCCTTGGCTTACAGATGGCTGCCTTCTTGCTGTGTCCTCACACAGTCTTTCCTTTATGTGTCCACATCCCTGGTGGGTCTCCGTGGATCTAAATTTCCTCTTTTTGTAAGGACACCACATGACCTCACTTAACCTCAACTACTTCTTTAATGTCTATCTCCCAATACTGTCTGTCACATTCTGAGGTACCGGGGGCTAGGGCTTTGACATACCAGTTTTGTGGGGGTACACAATTCAGTGTATAACAGTGACTAACAAATGCGCCAAACAGTATGTGTTATCTTGCACTAGCGGAATTAAGGAAAGTGGGAGGTCCCCTTCTGTTGACACTTCACCGAATGGCACACTTGTCTGCCCTCAGAGGAAGTTTTTGAGCAGAAAGGTGAATAAAAATCATAACCAAAATATCTCCTGTTAACTGGATTTCCATTTATTTTTTTGCTTTTTACAAAGACCTCACTAAAAACAAATTAATGATGACGATAGCAGTAACAGTTAACAGCAGACCAACCAACCACCAACCATACCAAGCAAAGCCACAAAAACATTTAACTTAAAATAGCTTGAAGTTGACCCAAATGTCACTCCGAACTACAATACCCAGCATTTATAAAACGTATTAGTTAATGTTTCTAGAGAGCATTGTAAGCCAGTCACAAGGGACCACGGACTATCTATCGATGGTCTGATTTTGCAGGCGAACCAAAACTTTTTCACCAATTATTGAAGAGACGAAAATTAGACAACACTCCTACCAAATGGAGCCCGACCTGAGAAGAGGGAAGAGGCTGGTCTGGAAGCACCACAGGGTGGTCTTCTTTCATTCACAGTAAATGTGTCTCCAGAGACACATTACTGTGGAGACACAGTAAATGTGTCTACAAACTGATGGAACACAGGGTGTGGACGTGAGGAAAAAATAAATGTGCCTCTGCCTCTCGTTTCTACAAGTGGTCAGACTCAGCATAAAATCCTCAGCTCCATCAGCGGGAGTGTCCGGGGGATGTGGCGCCGGGCACCGAGTGGGGGGCGGCTGGCTGTTCGTCCACCTTCTACACCGGGCCCTTGGCATGGTGTCTGGCAGGCATTGGGTTCCCAGAAATACTTGTTATATGGAATTATAGAAACATTCATTGCAGAAGAGACCTGGGCAAGGGGAAGACTGCCGAAAAATGCAGGAATGTAGGGAAAGCAATACCCACGGAGAAGCTCGGAGCAGAGCATTCTACCAATCACGAGCAACTGTGCAAATCAATCATTATTCAGTTTTCTGATACGATTATAAAAGGAGGTGGAATAAAGTGGAATAAGTAACTGCTTTAACATGTGTAACCTGCATCTTTTCAAAAATGAACTCCGGATTTTGTAAGGGGTGTATATCAAAGTTATAGAAGACATCAAGACGAGGCATCCTCTAGACCAATTTAAAACCTGGGGTGGGGGTTTAAATAAAACCCAGCCTACGAAGCATAAAAATAAACTTATTTTTTAAAACAATTACTCTGTGAAATAAAGAATAAACATACTAGATTGTTCTTTTACTGAGCTCACCCTACAATATGATTCAAGCAGTCTCCATCACCATGTGAGTGGGATGGGAGGAGAGGGGAGGCAGGAAGAGGCTGAAACACGAGGATAAGAAGAAATATTGCAGCCAGAGCGTAAAGGGCTTGGGCATGAGGTTAAGGATTTTGCATTTTCTCCTTCAGCCAGGGAGGAGACAACAGAGGTTTTAAAGGAATAAGTGACACATCAAATTTGAATTTTTCAAAAGATGACTCACCAATGAAAAGCCACTAATGAAAACAGTAGCCATCAGCCAAAACAAATACAGAACAATTAGGCATTACACAGGATCTTCAAAGCAGGCATGTTCTCCTGATTTGCTGCCTTCAATGACCAGTAGACAGTGAGCGAGCCACCGGTCTCATGGTTAGGGCTCGCTGTCCTGATTTCAAACGCTGTAACTTCTCCGCAACATAAATTCCCTTCAAACGCTGCTCTAAAACATCTTCCTTTTTAAAGAGTAAATGCAGGTCCAGTAAAAAATGCTGCATTTTGCCAATCCTAAGAGTAAACCTGAATTTTCTTCATCAAAGGGAAAAAAAACCCCTAAAATACCAAGTCCTTCTCATTTTATGATCTTGCTTTTTTCTAAATATTCATATAAGCTGACCTTTTCAAGGCATCGCCTGGAACTGAAAACATGCTCATAATAAATTGTGTTTCTCTGGCTTAATTGAAACAGTGTCTTTGCCACGAGTCAGGGGCACTGGTTTTCATTTCTCAGGGTGGCTGGGGGAAGCAGAGTCAGCGAGGCATCACGGGGCTACTGGGACCTGGCAGGGGCTCGGGTTCTAGGGGAAAGGTCCACTGCACACTCCCGGCAAGGATCCTGTGTGTGTGTGTGTGTGTGTGTGTGTGCATCCACATGTGTATACAAGACCCTCCTCCTGCATTTCCCATCTTTGAATCCTCTGAAGTGCTTTCCTGGGATGGTAACCAGGGACCAGGGGCACCACTGGCAGCCTGGGGAAGCCTGTGGACCCCTTTCAGAATAATGCATTTGATTGCATAAAATAAAGCACATAGGATGACGAAGGAGACCAACTTTGTTTAAGTATAGTTTTCAAAATACTGAAAACCAAAATGTTAATGTGGTAGTAAATGTCCTTCCTTTTTAGTGCATTAAATAATAAACTCTGGTGTCATGTTTAAAACTACCATAATTTCAGAGCAGTGATGAGTGCAAATGATATTCTGGGGCGTGAGCCACAAGGATGAAAATGTCTGTGATCCTACTTGTGACAAAGTCACGGGTCCTGCTTATTACTACCGTGGTTCGTTGCCTACATTCATAAATCGAAGAAAATGCTAACTTTCATTAGAAAGAAAAGACACATCCCCCCCCATCCGTATTCACAGACTTCCTGTGCTAGACCAAGTATAGAAAACAATTAACCCAATAAATGTGCCATGTAATGCTCTAAGGTGGGGATGCTGTTTCACAACCCTATTTAATCTCAGAGCACCTCTCTTAAAGTCTCTGGGAACACTGAGGCTCCAATGCTAGGGTGTGAAGATTTAATGAGAAGTTCCTGCCCTTATGTTTGAATGTTTAAGGAAGAGGCAATAAACGAAGAGATTAGGAGCTGGTGAATATACCTAAGGCCTCGACGGATACCCTGGGGTCATTTGGGCCCCTGTGACATGCTCTTACAAGGACGCTTCTGAGACTATGGAGAGGAAACGGGGCAGCGTGCTTTGCCCACCAGGAAGCACTGTTCCAGATGGAGGGACTGCCACTCGGGAATGCCATTATTCTGCATTCCAGTGTGGGCTGGAATCCTGGTTCAGCCATTACTGGCTGTGGGACTTTAAGGTCACGTTTCTTTTCTGTGTCCATTTCCTTATTGGCAAATGGGCATCTCTCTCTCTCTCTCTTTTTTTAGTTTCAGAGGCAGAGGTCAGTGATTCCTCATTGCATATAACACCCAGGGCTCATTACATCAAGTGCCCTCCTTAATGCCCATCCCCAGGGCATCTCTTTTTCATACAGTTTTGTAAGGAGGGGATGAAATGACACTACACATCAATGTTTAGAACAGCCTGGCACATACTAAGCATTCAATAAAAGCTAGCCATTTTTATCATTTATTGTGGCCCCATCTCAGGCCATGATGGCGCCTTGGTTACTACACTAACGTTTCCTCCTTCATCCTCCAAGTGTCTGAAAGGAGGCAAAGGCCTAGAAATAGGGGGTGGGTTCTTTTCCAGAGTCCTTACCTGGCACAGAGGAAAATGCTATACCTCACAGTTTTGTTTTGTTTTTATTCAATAGTATTTCTGAAAAGGTCTCAATATGGGATATGCACTATAAGCCAACAAAATTCTGAAGCTTCAGAGAAATCCTACCTTTTGGCCCTAGGCTGGCCACTGCTGCATTTTCTGTCACCTTACACAGCACGGGTAGTTCTGGGGGCCAAAGACACAGACAGAAGTACATGAGGATTAAGTTGGGCTTGGGTTATATTAACCAGCTGATAATGGCTGGGTGAGGGAGTGTTTGTCACAAAATTTCCAGAGACCCTGGACCCTCATGTCAGTAAGAGAACATTGTAGGTGTAGATAAGAAACACTTCAAAAATTTTACTTTTACTTATTCTTTTGTGAAACACACACATTATAAAAGGAGACAACACAGTTCTTGTTCTTTAGAAGTTCACAGTCTCTCAGGGGAGACAAACCCAGACATGGAAAGACATAAAAATGCACAAAGAAACCACAGTCCCCCAGTACAAATGGGGTGGTTACACAGAAGCGCAGCGCTAGGGCTCTGGGGTGGGGGATTCTGTTACTGTCTCCTGAACACAGCCTCCTTGATCTCCTCAAGTTCTACCCACCTGGAGATGGAAAGAAGAATCCTCCAAAAGGAAGTCAGTACCTCAGGCTCGAGGGATATGTTTTGTTTTATTTTATCCTGCGACCTTTGTAAATGTGTTTGTATCACTTTTATAGTTAATAATATTAATGTATCACATCTCAGCAAATAAGAACAAAGGGGCTGGCTCCTTTCCACGAGGGCTGTGACAGGACTTACTCTCTCCCAACTTGAGAGTGAAAATACTGAGGACATGAAGGGTGGCGATAGTGAGAGTAAAGAGGGTAGTCGCCCTCCAAGTGCCATTCCCAGAACTATTTAACTCTTCTGAACCTCAAAGCCCACAGAGGGGCCATAAGACTGCCTTGGAAAAAGGGGCTGGGTGCAGGAGGCTGCGGACTTGGCTGAGAACTTGCAAGGCACATGCAGGGTTACCCAGACCCTGGGATACAGGTGCAGCCCTGATGGGAAGAAGTGTGCAAACTGCAGTAAATGTTTGCTGAAGGAGTGAAGGAGAGAGGCAGGGCGCTTCAAGGGGAGCTAGACAGGTCTTTAGGGAAAGCCAGGACAAGAAAGATGGCAAGAACTCAGGCTTACTGAACTCTGTGTCCCAGGCTCGGCCTTTACGTGTGTTAACCCAGTGAACTTTATGGGACGAAGCATTGGAACGCTCCTCCTATTAAGATGGGGAAACTGAGGCACAGAGCTGTTAAGCCGTTTGCCAAAGCCCACACAGCCAGTTGGCTGTGGAGTCAGGATTCAAACCCACTCATCTGCCTTCAAAGGCTAAAAAAGTTACTTAATTTATGTTAAGTGAAAGAATCCAGTCCCTAAAGACCACATATTATATGATTCGGTTCGTTTGGTATGTCCATAATAAGGAAATCCGCAGAGACAGAAGGTCGATTAGTGGCTGCCAGGGGTTGGGGGAGAAGGGAATGGGGTATGGGTGCTAACAGGTGTGGGTTTCTTTTTGGGGTGATGAAAATATTGACAGTGGTGAAGGCTGCACATATGTGTGAATATATTGAAAACCACTGAATCATATACCTCCAGTGGGCAAACTGTATGGAAGGTAAATTACATCTTAATAAAGCAAACCAGAGAACACACAACTCTCCTTTCATTGGGGGCCTAGGGAGACAACTCAACTTGGCTTCAAAGGGAGCCAGATGAAAAAATGGGAGGAATGTGTGTTTTCCTTAGAGTCTTCCAGTATCGACGCCGCTAACTGAACCCTCAGGCCTGGGACTGGGGCAACCCCTCCTGTTCTGCAGGGAAGGGGGCCCCAAGATCCACTGCACAGGGGACCCCGGCCTCTGCTCTTTCCTCACAGCACAGCCACCACACAGCACTGTCAGGTTATTAAATATGAATTAAGAAAATGTAAGATCTGCCTGCCGAAATCTAAGCTAGGGAAAAACAACCCTCAGCCTTCACATGATCCTGCAGAGCAGGCAAACCATCTTCGCCCGGTGGCACGTCTTGCCTGAGCAGAGTGGCCAGCGTGACCCGGGAGATCCTGGGAGAGTGCTGTTCTGTCTCACCAAGAAGCCAGATGGAAGCTGGACAGCAAGGCCGGCACCTGATTCATGATTAACTCGCTTGTGTTCTCCCCACTTGTGCTCTGAATTGTGGAATTGTTTTCCCTGGTATTTGTCACATTGAGGACATAAGCCTTTTAATTGGAGAGCGAGCAGACATGCAGCTTGAGACGTCAAAAGACTGTCTTTGTTGAGAAGTGTCTCCGTGAGGCAGGAGCCTGCAAGTGAATGGCTGTGTCCCTGAGTCAGCTGGTGAGCCTGACTTGAGCACAGAACTGAACCAGCCAGAAGAATGGAAGATTCAGTTTATGTAGAGCTTTGCTAGATGGCCCCCAGGGGGCTGACTTCTGCATTAGATTGGGCCCTGTGGGGTTCCAGAAAGTTGGACCCAGGTGCGTGGGCTTGTCTGAGGTTAAATATTTGTGTCCTAAGGTTGATGGTTCCCAACTAACTGCCTCCTTGAGGCACTCTGTGCCCTGTAACTTTGTAGTGCCCTTTCTACTGTGACCCTGAGCATGACCATGTGACTTGGCCTGGAAAAGTACAGGTACATTTCTATTTCCTCTCTCTTCTCAACAAAGGCTGGAAGAACATGCTGGCCAGACTTGCTGGAGGATGAGAGGCAAGCCTACCCAGCCAGAGATTTGTGAGCTGAGCTCAAGTCTGAGAGAACCCAGCCAAGATAACAGAGCCACCTAAGTGGCCTGCAGCTGCCGACAGAAGCACGGATGAACCCAGCTAAGGCAGAAGAACCAGCCAACCTACAGACTAGATGAGCAATACTAGATGTTTACTGTCTTTCTCTTTCTTTTTCTTTCTTTCTTTCTTTCTTTCTTTCTTTCTTTCTTTCTTTCTTTCTTTCTTTCTTTCTTTCTTTCTTTTTTTTAGAGAGAGGGAGAGAGCATGTGTGCATGAACAGGAGTGGGAGAGGGTGGGCACAGAGGGACAGGGAGGGAGAGAGAGAGACTCTTAAGCAGGCCCCATGCCCAGCACAGAGCCAGACATGGGGCTCAATCTCATGACCTTGAGATCATGACCTGAGCCAAAACCACGAGTCAGAAGCTTAACGGACTGAGCCACTCAGGCGCCCCTAGATGTTGCCTTAAGTCACTGAATTTTGGGGTGACTTTGTTGAACAACTCTGTTGGGTCAATGGGTTACTGATACATCCAGCCAGTACATGGTAGATGGAGATAATCCACGGTAGATGCCAGACCCTAAAGGATTCAGAGTCTAGTTCTAGAGGCCCTTTTGGACATACAGATACATGGACCAGCTAATCTTCAGCTAACTGAAGATCTCTTGAAGGAAGAGAGCTTGGAGAAGACATGTCATGGGGGCCAGCCAGGCCAGATATGAACTCATGGAGTAGGAAAGGCAGTAGAATTTACAGAGCTTAGACTCTGGAGCCAGACAGCCTGGTTTCAAATCCTGGTTCCACCACGTCCTGGGTCATCTTTGTGAACTTACTTAATGCATGGAACCATAAACTGGCCTGATCAACATCCATTCAACCCTACTCCTGATGTGTCTTCCTGTATTTCAAAGTCAAGAAAGCTAAAATGGCATACTCCTTCACACCTCCAGGGATCTAGATGTGTGTAAGATTCTACCAAGAAGGCGTGCTTGGATATAATCTGAGAGCGAAGGAAATGAAGTGGGACCATATGGCTACAGATTCTGCTATTCTCCTGCCAAGCAGAGGTGAGGAGACCAGCCACCGGCTTTGTGGATGTGTTGGGAAGCAGAGTACCCACGTAGCGTATGCAATTCTGAAGCCAACAGTTGCAGTGACCCCTCCTGGTCCCTGGATGGCAGCAAAGATGGGTGTTCCTGAGGTCTGCAGTTCCCATAGTGGGGGTCCCAATTCCCAGCCTTTCCACCCTCGGAAGTACAGCTCTGCAGTGTTGTGTTGCAAATCATTCCTGGACACTGAGCCAAGATCCTGCATATCTAATGATTTTGGAAACTCCTAATCCCCTCTATTAATCTTTCCTTAAATAGCCAGAGAAGTGTCTGTTTTCTGGCTCCTAAACTGTAATGGATACACTTAATCTCTCTGGACCTTAGTTTCCTCGTCTGTAAAGGGATACTGACATTTTATGCCTCAAAGGGTTGTCATAAGGATTTGCTTAGTTAATCCAGTTAGGCAATTAGAACAGTGCCTGACATACGGAAAACATTTAAATTAGGTTTTGGAAAACTGCTGGTGTCAGGGCACCCAGAGTTGACAAATTGTGGGAACTGCAAGACATCCAGTGACATTCTGACGTGGGGACATTTTTCTAGGCTTCTTGCATGTTTGGTGGATCTTCCAGGGATGAAGAGGTTGTTGGTATACTGATTGGATTTGGGTATTTTCAAAGGTTTGGGCATTACATCGTTTCACTCTTTGTGGCCTGGGTCACTTCTATGCATAAGTTGTCTTGTCCGTCACATGGAGGGAAATTATAGGCATCTCAAGCCTCTGGTTTTATCCAGGTCCATAATCCCCAAATCCACGTCCTTGGGACCGAACCTGCTTTGAAATTCGGAATACAAATGCTGTATTTCATGATCCTCCCAGGAGGGTCTGCAACAGCACCCCGAATCAGACGTATTAGTATTTCTATAGCAAAAGGTGTGAATACTTACGTTTACTGGGAGAAATGAGAAATCTAAAGGCCTTGTGTCAGTTTAGGTCAAGTTTTGCTGTCAAATGATTTCTTGTTTCCAGAGCTTTTTCTATTTCAGTTTTGTGAATAAGGGATATGGGCCTTTGCGTAAGGCCTAATGATATGACAACGACCTCGGTGCTGAGCTGAGTGGGGGTAAGGTTAGCCACGAAGGGCCAGCTGGGTCCAAGTCAAGGCAGTCAGCACTGTTCAGAAGACATAGTGAGCTGATGGACAACTTTCTATATTTGCAAGGCTGCCTGACCAAATGCAACAAAAGCGGGCACCCCCAAGCAATCACTTGGGCAAAACTGTTCTCTCTCTTCATACACTGAAGAGAACAGGAGGACAAGACACCAAAGAAAGACCTATCTGGAAGAGTAGAGGGTGGTGCCATCACTTTGGGAGGACAGTGATGAACATAACAGAGCCCAGGAGGAAGGTGCACGCTCTGAACCAGCAGTCCCCACTTTGGTGGCGGGAGTTTAATTCTGGCGTTTCTTTTAACTACCGCGCCAGGCCTCCCCACGGAGCAATCTCGGGACCATGACTCCCGCTCACCGCACCCCCCACCCCTTGCAGAGGCTGCACCCAGGCCGTCTTTCTCGGCACCCCTCTAGGGCACGGTCCCTGTCCTACTCATCTGTTTCCCTCAACACAGGACTGACCACACGGGGCACTCAGGGCATGCCATTCTAGTTCTGGGATTCTGCGCGCACACAGGCAAGAAAGGTGCAAACGAATTTATCAAGCAAGAAAGTAAGGTCAATGTAGTCACCTCAGGTGCAAGCAGAGCCCGGGGCTGGGGAGACTGAAGCAAATGGAATTTAAAAAGAATAAAGCAGCCATGGCATCCTATAGGGGGTATGCTCTGCACATGGTTAAAAGGGCTGCTGGGCCAAAGGAGAAGAGCCGGGAAGTGAGGGAGACAGGACCAGCACAGTGATGAATGCCCGCAGAAAGGACTGCATTTGGTCCACGGGGCGAGGCAGTGTTCACCCCAGCACAGGCCCACGATGGCAAAGGCGAGTTGGGGTGCTGATGCGTTCAACGAAGTTAAACACCAATGTCTCAAGCTGACTTTGGTCCCTAAGAACGCTTGTCCAAACCCGCATCAACTTTTAAAATCCTTCTGCATTTATTTCTGCCTGATCTAAAATGATAAGATTTAAAGGATGAAACTGCTTGACCTGGAAGCAAAGGTGTTTTTCTGCATTAGGTAAACCTGTCAAAGAGAAGGTCCTTTGAAAAGTGCAGTAAATCTAGCCTGAAATCAAGGATTGCACATTGTTTACATATTTCAGCAGTACAAAGCCCTCAGTCTCGTCTAACTCCCTTCCTTCCCTCCTTTCTTCTTTGAAAATATATCCCCCGACTCCAAAAACGGCTTCCAAAGATGCATTAAAATAAAAAGAAAAGAAACAAGTAAAATAATGTCAGGAAACCAGGATAAAGACAAGAAAGATAAGATCAGACTGGGAGTGAGAGAATAGTATAGTGAGTGCTCAAAAACACTCTCGAGGTTCACTGGGCTCTTTTCTTAGCACAACCCTCAACACAGGACCATGACCTGTCACCGAAGTGTTCTTCATCAAAAGCAATTCCACAGGGAGCCAAAGAGTAGAGATTGGTACATGGTAACTAATAGTCCAGCATGACCTTGAGGAAGAACTTTTAGAATATCTACCCCCAAGGACTAGATATGCTGGCTATCTCCAGACTCGCTCTGTCAATACTGTCACCCTTAACAAAGCTGTTGGTACCATGTGGGTTGCAGAGAGTGGCTGTGATGTCACTTACAGTCCAATCATCTGGACCGAAGCTGCTCTCTGCTGAGGTTAAGTACTCTGTCATAAGCTTTGCCTTCTGGGGTTGGGCTGACTCCGGCCTATGGAAGGAATGACAGACACACACTATCCCTCCACTCAGAGGTGGGTCAAGGTGACCTTCACGAATCTCAGGTCTGACAGATCAATGAACAGAATAGAAAACTGGAAAGTAGACCCAAGGACATGTGGAAATTTGGCATATGACAAAGGTGACATCTCAAACTTTTGGGGGAAAGATGCATGGCCTTTTGGAAAAACAAAACTAACTCCACATCTCACAGCATTCACCAGAATAAACTCCCCAAGGATTAGATTTTCTAAATGGACAATGAAATTACACATGTCCTAGAAAGAAAAAATGGGTGAATTCCTTGATAACCTGGGGGATGAAAAGTCTTTCCAATTTTAACTTAAAATCTAGAGATAATCCAAGACTGATAAATTTGTCTATGTAAAAACGTAAATGCACGGCAAAATACATGTAAGTCAAGTCAAAAGACAAATGACAACACTAAAAAAGGAAAACAGTTGCAACTTCTATCAGAGACAAAGGTCTAATCTCTCTAGTATTACGAAAAGCTCTTAAAATTGGAGAAGAAAAAGACCCAGAGCAAGACAGAGAATGAATAAAAGATGTATACCGTTCACAGAAAGAGAAAGGAAGATGGCCTTTAGACCTAAGAAAAAATGCTTGGTCTTCCTCAACGTAACATAAATATCACAACTAAGCTGAAAGAGCACCTCTTCCTCATGATATTGGCAAAATTCAAAAGTTTGTGGAGACCCACTTACTAGCGAATGCAGGGCGGCCTGGTCCCAAAGAGGGGCAGTTAGCAAGACCTGATGAAATGATGTATGTTTTTACCTGTGACCCTGAATTCCACTTGAAGTCATACCTTCACATGTATGAAAAAACACGGGCTAGAGATCACTCATTACAGCATGGTTGGCAAAGGAAAAGATCAGAAACGATCCAACAGGCCACTGCTGAATCTACTTCAGTGCCACCACCTGGTGAAGGGGAGCATTCCCAGCTCGAGAGAAGGGGGACAGCCTCGTGGGCTCACGTGGAGACGTGTCAGGACTATGCTAAAAAGTGGACAAGGCAAGAGGAAAGAAAGCACAGGCCCTCGGCTACTCTTGTCTAGCAAACGAGTGGAAATCAGAATGAATATAAAATCTGCTTATTTTTACAAAAAGATACAGGGGAAAGAGAAATAAAAAGCTGACAAAATGGTGACCTGTGTAGGGTCACGGGGTGGAAAAGACAGGTATGGAGTCAAGATTTAGATGGGGCTGCCGTAATTATATAGTGTTCACTTTTAAACCATGTAAATGTTTTTTATTTTCCAAAACATCCCCACAAAAATTAATTTAAAAAGGACAGGTAAACCTTACAATTTAAATAAATCTGTTTATCGAATTGATAACATAATCACACAAAGAATAACTTTTGAACACTGTACTCTATTCTTTCATAATGGGATAGATCCCAAGGTCAAAAAGAAATGCAAAGAAAAGCTATACTCAGTAGTTTTACTCTAGTAATAATATTGGTGTTTTAAGTTTGAAACTATTTTATGTGTTTATGTATTATTATGGACAGAAGGTACATCTGTTAATGTATGGCAATCAAATTTTCAGTTTGGGAAGAGAGATTCAAATATAAAAAAAAAACCACTAAAAACCTTAAGAAAAATACCCTGAATATTAAATTTGAATCAGAAATATCAATGTGAACACAACATTTAGTAAATAAATATGTTTTCTGGTTCTATCCCCTGAACGGTCCTAGAATGAGCATCCCTAGTGCCGAGATCTTGGTTTTCACTCCCCACTAAAAAGAACTAGGATCCCTCAGGAAAATGGCTGAATCTAGGTCTAGAACAGTGAAAATACAAGGTCTATCTGGGACATACTGTGCCTAAAAGCAAGGAAGGGCTCAAAGAGGGACATGAGGTCTTCTTTACAAAAACCTTCACCTAATAAATGTAGAAAGAATGACAGAATTAGAAAGTCACCATCTATACCGGAAATAACTGGTTTGAGTAAGGGTTTTCAGGGATGAAAAGTTGTTGGAAGCAGCCTATTTGCCCCATGCTGAAGGACCACCCCACAGGTTACCTGAAATCACAAAAGGAAAAACCTATAACCACTTTTAACCCAGTGATTAAACTTCACTTTACCAACAGGGGGCACTAGACCTTATGCACCTCTGTGTGTGATGCCGTAAGAAGGGCAGAGCACCATTTACGGAGTATTCTTGACAAAAGTGTAGCACGCAAATCCAGCCAAGTCTTTAAAACTAACTTCCAGTTTATGGGAAACACAGGGGATGGAGGAATAAGTCAGGCACCATTGCAAGGAAATAACTGGGCGAATCTAGGATGTGGGACATTCCAGAAGAAAACCTGCATGGTCTCTTCAATGTCATGAAAAAGGGAAAAAGGTGTGGGACTATTTTAGAATAAGAGAACAGAGAGACATTAACAACTAAATATAATGTATGAATGAATAAAAATTTTTTTTGGCCATTGGGGAAATGTGAACGTAGAATGGATGTTAGATGATAGCGGGGAATTATTATTAATTTTCTTAGATGTGATAATAGCAATGTGGTAATATACGAGAATGTCTCCATAGTTAGGACATATATACTAAAGAACTTAGGGATGAAGGGTCTGGGTATTTGCAACTTTCAAAAGGTTCAGCAAACAAACAAAAAGTGTATACACACACACACACACACATTAGATAAATATGCACACAACTATAAATTAAGCAAATATGTCAGAATGTCAACAATGATGGAATCTAGGTGATATCCAGAAATTCATTTTATTGTTCTTTCCACTTTTCTCTCTGTTTGCAATTTCTCATAATAAAAATCAGGGAAAGGAAAAAGAATCTTAGCTTGGTTCCAGGACAAGGCCCTAAAGTGGTGTCCCATTCAGGGTGGCAGTAACAACTTTAGGTTGGAATACAATGAAGCACAGAAAACTAAACGCTCACCGTGACCAGGAGAAGTTATGATAAGGCACCCATAAAATATTTAACTCTGGCAAAATCATTTCCTGATGAAAACCCCATGATGTTCTGGTTTGCAGGAAGTACCCTGTTTTGAAGAGTAGACAGTTCCCTTGGTGACCCCCATGAACCCGGGCTCCTGTTTTCACTCCATGTACGTCCGCCCCACACTGACTCTGTGCTTAGCCCTTGTGCATTCCTTTCCTGTTGCTGCTGTCCTAAATCACCACAAACTTGTGGCTTAAAACAACATAAATTTTTTTATTTTGTGGGGCTGGAAGTCAGGAGCCCAGAATGAGTCTCACTGGGCTAAAATCAAGGTGTCAGCAAGAGTGTTCCTTCTGGGGGCTCTAGGTGAGTATCCATTTCCTTGCCTTTTCCAGCTTTGAGTGGCTGTCTGCCTTCCTTTGTTTGTGGCCCCTACTTCCAACTCCAAAGCCAACCTCTGCATTACTCCAAACTCTGCTTCTGTCCTCTCTTCGTTTCCTCAGACACTGACTCTTCTATCTACGTCTTTCACTCATCAGGACCCTTGTGATAGCATTGGGCCCACCCATATAATCCAGAATAATTTCCATCTCAAGATCTTTAACATCCGCAAAATCTCTCCTGCCATGGGAAAGATACCAAATTCGCAGTTTTCAGGGACTGGGATGTGGACATCCTTAGGGGGCCATTATGCTCCCTGCCACACCATGTACCTGGCTTTAGCCAATGACGTAAAAACAAGCAGGATATGAGCAGAAGCTTGATCTGTGCTTGCACAGTGGGGCTTGTCCTCTGAGAACTTCTCCTCTTAGGATATTCTCAGAACTCAACCACTGTGCTGAGAAAAACCCAACCTAGCCACCGGGAGAGGCCACACGGGAAGGAAGCGAGACTCTGGTCAACAGCCCCAGCTGAGCTTCGATCCGACGGCCAGCAACAACTTGCCAGCCCTGTGAATGAACTGCCTTGGGAATGCACCTTTCCACCTCGGTCAAGGCACTCAGCCGACATCCTGAGGAGCAGAGATGAACCATCCTGGCTGGGCCCTGCCCACCCTGCAGGATCCTGAGCCAATAATGACTTGTTCTTATAAGCCACTACGTTTTGGTATGGATTTTTGCCTGGAAAAACTGAGACAGGACGTTTGCTATAGGCCAGTTAAATGCCAGAGAAAGGATGTCAAAAGTGTTGACTCTGGGTTTAGAATTCAGCAGCCGTCTTTATGGTAATAATTAGATAGCAGAGCCCATGCTCTATGAAGCTCTTTCTGAATCTGTGAAAATAAAACCATGTCACCCCCATAAAAGACAGTGCCCTTTTCCCTAGTCTCTCTAGCAAGAGGGATGCCAACTTACCCATGTTAAGGACCTTGTTAAAATAAAGGAGGGCCAGAGTTCTGCAGAATTTTCACAACTGTGATAGCAATCTGAAACCCACCTCAATCTCGTGGCATTGAATGAGATTCTCAGATACACTGCTGCTCCCCGATGAACTAGATTAGGATGATTGTTGATGTCACCCAAGTCTGTTGTTTTAAGTAACCGATTCAGAGGCTTGTAGGCATAGACGTGGCCTACTTTCTACACCTTGCCCACACATTCCTGCTGAACTAGGACTTTCAATCAAGCCAGCAGCCCAGCTGAGCCAGAGAGCGGGGGATTGATTTTCAGAGAGTCTCGATCTCGAAATGAGCTTTTGCTATAGTGGGTGGAAACCAGTTACTTTCTGGTGTGTGAGAATTTGTGTTTACAGTTTCATTCCTCTTGGAAAATATGCTTAAAATCATTCATCTTCTATTCCCTTCTTCTGGTCTACGATGGTCCTAGCAACCGCAAGGGAATAAACAGACCCAGCTTCTAGTCAGAGAAATGGCACCCAAGTCTGAGGCATATTTTAAATTTATAGCTCCGGGCATGCAGACATTGACCTAGCAAAACATGGGCTTAAATGGTGCCCCAACAGCAAAGAGCAGAAATCACTCTCATTTTCTCCATGGCTGTGGAAGCCTGGCTGCATCTCCAAAGCATTTTCAAGTCCACACGTAACTAACTTGACCCGAGACCCTCAAAATCATCAAGTCCCCTCATCCAGCTTGGCAGCTCTCAATGCACACCTGTGGCTTTCTATCGCTAACAACAAGAGCCACCCAGCGGATCCACACCTGTGACTCATCTGCTTTTCTCTGGGCTGCACTTGGCGCCTAAATCCACAGACAATGAGAGGCAGTGCTTTTCTGCTCCCGAGGCGCAGACTTCCACAGTGCCGCAGGCAATCGCCAAACAATTAACACCACATCTAAAGGGAAGAAAAACTGGCTCTCCAAATGGCTTTGTAACATCAGTTTTCAAGGGACTAAAGGTAGACTCCTTTGATGATGGGGGGCAAAAAAAAATACACAGAAGGCTATTTACATCTCTTAAATCCACAGATGTTTACTGAGGACGGACAATGTGCTCAGCCCCGTGCTAGGCACTGTGGGTAATACTGAAGGCATAGGAAAACATCCCCATGCACTCAGAGCTCAGTTATCTGCAGTAAAACTGGGGAAGTAATGGAAGGAACCCGCCAGTTAAGGAGGGAAACAACCCTCACAATGGCCATGCACTTTATTTTAAGAAGAGCTGTAGATTGGAAAAGCTTGGGGCAGAAGATTAGAAATAGCAGGAGAATGAGTGTCCTAAAAGCTTGAGGACTGAGAAATGACAGCGGGAAGCAAAGAAGGGAAGAACAGGGAGAAAGCAATAGCGTTTTTTTGTTTTGTTTTGTTTTCTTTTAAAAGAGAAGACCCAGAACTCCGCCAAGTACAATAGCCGGGGGGCAAAGGGTCCCAAACACCTCCACAGGCCGTGAGGCGTGTGACAATGAGAGCAGTTACAACTATTCATAGCAGTGGTCTCATCAAACTCTAGTTAAGTTATGCTCTATTTCCTTTGCTTAAAAAGGCAGAGGGTGATGTTTGGTGGTCACTAGTTAGAAAGCTTTCTACCAAAAAAGAGTTAATTTAAGTTTGGGCACTTAAATGAATAAACTTAGTGGAGGAGAAAATTGATTTACGTGCCACAGCGGCTTATTTCCCAAACTCGGGAGGTGAACTTGACTTCTCCTTCACCATGTCACCCAAACGGATTCCCAAGCCCTGTCAGTTCTTTGCCATGGCCGCTATAGGATTGTCCCGTTCAGGGTCGTCATGTCCATCTGGACACCACTGCTCTCAACGGCCTGTAACTTCTCTCCCATCCAGCCTGGCCACGGCCTTCACTCGACGGGGCCATCTCTGTAACGGGATGCCTTCACTCAGAGGCACAAACCATGCCAGAGACTCCAGGACATATACCTCAGGATGGCCTTCGAGACCCAGTCTACCGCCCCAGCGTGGTCTCCCAATACCCCTCATCTGCTAACACCACATTTTGTGTCTTCCAGTGTTCACCACACATTTTCACACCTCTGTGCCACTGGGGCATGCAGCTCCCACCACCCAGAAGGCACCTCACCGCTCCACCATAGCTGCTGACATGCCCCATTCCGAAGGCCACACTGAAATGCTGCCACTTTTAGGGCACTTTCCCCAAGGGGTTCGTCATGGCCTCCTCGCCCTTCAGTCACACCCAGCTTCTGCCTCACACTAGCCCCCAGCGCATCAAGCCATGGGATGATGTGAAGGCAGGGGGTGGGGCTTGTTTACGACAAGACCGCTAGTCCCCTTGGCCAGCACCAGCCCTCACCTCCTCTCTGCTTCCCAGATCCTCCCTCAGCCCATGTCCAGGGACACTCACTAGCCCCGCCCCAGGCCTTGGCGGGCACAGGCTGCCCAGACCACATGACAGAGCATTTGTGTGCAGCTCACAGCTGGACCGAGAGCCAATGGGACCTGAGGAGGTTGAAGATTTAATCACAGTAATGGCTCAGTGTAGCCAGTCTTGCCCCATTATGGACAACTATTTACAGCATGTCAAAACCCAGCCCCCTGCAAAGCACTTCATCTGACCCATATATTTGTCCCTTTGTAAAAATGTGTATAAAACCCCAGTAACGGGTTCACCGGAGGCATCTCAATCTCTCCATTTCTTTCTTTCTTCCTTCCTGTCTAAAAGGCCCAAGCATGAAATCAGGAGAACTTCAGTCCACTCTGGAACTATACATTACGACTGCCTGAAGTTTCAATTAAGGTTGTATTCTTGATTGGTGCCCTCGCCCGAGCGGAGGGTTTGGACAAGGCCTTTCTCTCCCACAGAACAAAACCATCCTGTTTGCTTTGTCAAAGCACAGAGTTCCTGGCTTTGGACCGTGACCCACAGCCTAGTTTGTTTTTAAGGACTATACACTCACACACACCCCACCACACACCCCTCCCCCCCCGCCCCCAAGAGGAGGACACTTACTGCACACTGACAGTTGCATTTTTCATCGTTTAAAAAGACACCGTTATTGCTTTGTGAAATCAGGTTGGGAATCTGTTTGCCTCTGTGATGTGCCTCCTATCGGCACCCTTCTCCTTCCAGCTACGGCAGGGGATGCAGGTTATTCCCAGTCCTAGATCCCCCAGGTAGCCAGGGCACCTGGACAGCACTGCAAGTAGTCTCTGGCCACTGCTCTGCCCCCCCACCCAACCCCACACTCCCCCCTGGGGCCGGTTGTGCAGCAAAGTCTTGGAACAACAGGATCCCGGCAACATCCTAATAATGGGTCTCTAGCCCCTATAACTCAGGTGCCCTGGCAACTTTGTAAAGAGATTTCAGTACACGCTTTGTAGGATTTCCTTGTCACAGAGCTAACTCTTCTGCTGTTGGAGACTCAGGACTAGCATAGATGTCCATCCTCCAAGGGGCTGGAGAGACCCCACAGAAGAGGCAAATGTGGACATTCCCGTGGGCATTCTCCCTGCCAAGGGGGCAGGCCAGAGGCTGGGAGGCTTGCCCTTGCCGTCATCAGGACAACTCAGGGCACTCACTCTGGAAGCAAGGAGGCAGAACCAGGCTCCTCGGGATGAACCCAGAAGTCTCCTTTGATTCTTCTCTTTCCCTTCCCCCCAGGCCCACCTCAATGTCCTGTAGGTTCCAGTTCCAAATAACTCTCAGTGCCTTTCCTGTCCCTTCATCCCCCGACCACTGCCATGTCATATTGTTCCTGGCATGAAATCCACATAGTCACCGCAGCCCCTGGGGTCCCCAGTGCTCCAGTCCCCCCTACTTCTCCAGTCTCTTCTTAAGTCAGCTGTTCCCTGGCTCCCTGAGCTCTATGCCTCCCTCCCATTCCTCAGCTACACCAGCCCCCTGTTTGTCTTGCTCGGCCCTGGCTTCTTCTCTTGCAGGTCTCGTTCAAACGTGCCTCCTCAGAGAGGCTTCCTCTGACCTCCCATCCACGGTAGCTGCCCCGCCTCCTCCCTCAATCCCTCTATCATGTCATCCTGTTGGTTTTGTACCGCAGTTCCCACAAGCTGCCGTGATTTTTAAAATTTACTTGTTTCTTGTTTACGAACCATGTCCCCTTTCTGGAAGTGCAGAGACGGGGACCTTATCATCCTGGGCATTATTGTAGCCCCAGTGCGGGGCACCATGGCAGGCCCCTAGCAGGAGGAGTTTGGTAAATATCTGGCTTGAAGGGATGAATAAATCAGCTTCACCACTGACACAATGACCAATGAACTAACCAGGTAACTGGGCAGTACACAAAGATGGAAAGTTTGAAAATAATTTAAACAGCCAACAAAAGAAGATTGCATAAATCAATGCTTCAGCATTATGAATTATTGAATGCTATTTAACAAGGATGAGTTAGATATTCAAGCATTGACATGGAAAGGTGTCCAAGATACTCTAAGTGAAAAAATCAGGTTATGATATGCATAAGCATGATTTCATTTATGGTGAAAAAAACAACAACCCTGTAACACTAAATACCGTGTTTATATGTACACAAAAACCTTAAATGAAAGAGAGAATGAGGAAAAAGAGAAAAGCTAATCTGGAATTGATACCTATAGTTTTATACAGTGGTTATCTTTGGGGTAGGTGGTATATTGAAGTATTTTCATACACTTCTTTTTTGTTCATATTTTCTGGTTTTTAAGTAATGAACGTATATTGTTTTTGTAATAAGAAAAAAATAAGGATAGATTTGAAATGAAGAATAATCTTCCCCCATCTGTATTCACGGCGGCCACCGAGAAATAGCTGCAGGTGGAGGGGCTGAGGGAGCAAGGCCAGCCAGGAGCCTGTCACAGCGGTCCCCCCAGAGGAGGAGGCGGAGGTGGGGCTGCGGGGAATAATTATTCTCACCCCATTTTGAGCCCGCTTCAGAGAAAATACACTTGTTAGATAATAAAAACAGAAGCCTCCAGGCATATTTCCCTCCCACAGACAAAGACCAGCTGTGGCTTTCTTCCACATTATTCACCCCATTGCTGCTCTCCACCCGGGGCTCTGCACACAGATCACACACACGTTTGCATAAAGGACCCATCTGCAAACTCTGGACACCTGTAAACTCAGCTTGAGCCCCTGGGGAGTCAGAAGAGCCAAGGGGGCCCTGGCTCCGGTGGACCCCTTGGAAATGTTTGGAATAGGATCCAAAATCCGGTGCCTTCTCCAGCGGCTACCCACACAGGGGCCAGAAAGCCTTCAGATAATACTGTGGCAACGGCTCCAGAAGCGTCCCCAGGCTGCACGCAGGGAGGGAGGGAGGGATAGATGCTATGCCCAGTTGTCTCAAGTCTGAATGCTTTCCGTGGAGCGGTATCTAGGAAGGCATCTTAAGCGGTAATTGTAAATCAGTTGTAAGGTCAAAAAACAAATCTATAGTTGTCATGAGTTAATTCAAAATGGAGTTCATGGGGGCAGTGCTGTGTGTGACCAGGGACAATTCTCTTTGCCTCTGGGCCTCAGTTTCATCATCTATACAATTGCGGGGGGGAGCAGATCAAACATCCTCCAAGGGCCCTGCAGGGCTGATGGTCTGTGGCTCTGGGATTTGAGGGTCACTCTTGGAAGAGACAAAATTCATTCCCAGGCTCTAAACGAGGCTATCAACCACAGACAGCAGCACCCATGTTACTGTTCTCACAAGGAAGAGATCCCTAGGGGCTGGTGTAAGCAGGGTGGGCTTCCTGGTGGAGGTGAAAGCTGAATTGTGCTTTGAAGACTGGGTCAGATTTAGGTAACTGGAAACGGCCTTGGGCACGGATTGACCCAAGGTACTGTCACTTTGGGACCAGTCTGAGGGCCCCAAGAGCCCTTCTCAGGGAGGGCTATAACTGGGGTGGGGGGGCTTCCAGAGCTCAACACATTTCTTTTAAAGAACATGCACCATACCATGCAGCCACAGAAACTGATGTTTGTGAAGCTCAACAGCCACATCGGGCGATGCCTTCTGAATCAGTCGGGAACTCAGGAGCTAGGTCTATGCAAGGAAGAAATATAGAGCAGTCCAGTGGTTCTCAAAGTGTGGATCCCAGGCCAGCAGCAGGAATAGCATTACTTGGGAGTTTGTTAGAAGCAGAATCTCAGGCTCTGACCTACTGAATCCCAAACTCTCCAGCTGGGCCTACTGATTTGTGCTCTGACAAGCCTTCCAGGTGATTCTCACATGGGTGACGTTTGAGAACCAGCGCATTAGTGGAAGGAGCGGAAGTTCTGGGATCCCAAGTCCAGGGTTCGAATCCCAGCCCTAGCAGCTGAGTCTCCTCAGCAACCCACTCAACCTCCAGTCAGTTTTCTTTTCTATAAAATGGGGTCTGTTACTTCCTTCCCAGAAGGTCTGTTGCAAAGATTCACGCCGTTAATATACATCAAGTGCCTAGGATAGTGCCAAGCATGAAAGAATTGTAAAATACACATGTGAAAAATCATGAGAAGGAAACTTACAAAGTGATGGTGGTGGGTGGCTGCTGATTTCCTTCTCCTCATCTCTATTTCCTAAACCGTTGACAAGGCAGTTACGATACTTATAAAGCAAAAAAAAAATCCCACTGATATACTGCAGTGAGAGTCCACATTTGGAGCCTGCTCTATCCTTCAGGGCTGGAGGGCGGCTTGCACGGTGAGAAACACAGCTCAGCTGTGCACTGCAGACTCTCCTGGGATTGGTGGGGGCCCAGGCCCAACGCCAGCAGCCACCGCTCCTTGGGCTGCAAGAAGCAGCTCACATGGAAAGGACAGATCTTGAGCTCATCAGTGAGGGATCAGGACCCAGCTGGGCATGTGTGTGTGCGTGTGTGTGTGTTGTGTGTGTGTGTGCGCGCGCGCATATAGGTACCCAAGTACAGGCTTAAGCGGGTGAGAGGTGAATGTCCACAATTGTTAACTGAAAGAGTTGGTCATTTGTTCCAAGCCCCCTTGTTGTGCACATGGGGAAGCTGAGGCCCAAAGAGGAGAAGACACTTGCCCAAGCAAGGTTATACCTTGAATTAGCAGCAGAGTCAGGGAGAGAACCCAGAGCCCAGCCTAGTTCAAGCCCAGGCTCAGAGGGGAGCACAGAACTTTCCATGGATTGTCTGGAGAGGTGCCTTATAGGGAAAGCAGGGCATTTGGGAAGTGAATACTAAAGAAGTATTTGGAGGCTCTGCTGGCTCTGTCAGGGGGAGCCAAAGTCCTCAGACCATGCTTTGCATCTTGTGAAATCTTCAGAGTATGCTGAGGTCCTGGGTTTGGGTGCAAGGGAGGGGGGCCCTCATCCCAATTCAGCCATACATTCCTGTTTGCGTTGAGTATGGATCTCAGCCCAGGTAACAAACATAACGTGAAATGTGTGAGGGGTGTGGGAGGCAGACAAAGTTGCCCTTCTTGACCCCAAGAGAATTATAACCCAGATGCACTCTGGCAGTGGTGGCTACATACAGTGGGTGTGTGGTCACTGTTGGCGTGGGTATGTAAGAGGAGATGAGACTCGCACACCCCTCATAACATAAGACAGGTTAAAGGGATTCTGGAATGCAAGGAAAATCGGATGGACCTTGGATAGAAGAAATCCTCTGCCCGTGTCAGACCCTAAACACCTCAAAAACATTTCTAGGGCAACATGGGCCTCAAGCTCCCAAACCTCACATGCAGGGGACAGAGAAAGACACAGCAACCTGTCCCAGAGCGCCTCTTCCTCTCCACTTCTGCCCACGCAGACTCCTAGAAGCTTGCACACCATGCCAAGGCCTCCTGCAGACACAGCCAAACACTCCTTCCTCTGGATGGCTGCTCTTGTGGGTGAGGCCATGCAGCAGGTGCTTTGTCATTAATCCATCAGCGGTGACGGCCTGCAATGCTCCATCGGGGTGTGACATATTTCAACACCAATCAAGAAATGAGCTTGCGAGCATGCTGATGGCTAATCAAAGCTCCAGACAGGAACACACTCCGGCACGCTTGTTAATGGCATTCTCTATTAAGCTGGAACCGCCCAGGTATAAAATAGCTGCCCTGAGAAGAGCCTCCATGAGCCCAGGAAGATGGGCAGACAGACAGCTGATGGGCTTCCAACATTGTTTTACTTAACTACAACATGCCAGACTATTCCTGCAGAACAGCTCCCAGTGTTTAAAAATATGTCACAAAACTGACATCAAAGACCTTGCTCGTGAACCAACAGGATTTTACATTTTTATCTTTAAATATGTCCCAGTAGGTGAATTACCCAAATTAGTCAATAATAGAACCCAAAATGACTATGTTTAGCCAATTGAGGGTGACACCAAAATGCCTGGCCGCGTGAGCCATCTCTCCCTCAAAGCCATTTTTTCGTGACCGTCCACAGGCGCTGGCAGCTTGCAATTTTGCTCTGATGATGGAATGCTGCCAAGAAGGTTACAAACTCATAAAACATGCATGGGGGCACATGGGACATGCCTCCCCCCTGCCCCTCACGCGGAACACTGAGTTACTAGTAATACCTACAAGTTTAAAAAATGGTATTTCCACCAATGCCAATTTTTCATCAGGATATATCACCCAGAGCACCGCTTCTTACTGTCATAGACTTCCTGGCAACCCAGGTTAAAGAAGTTACCCAGTCAAGAGTGATTTTTGACAGATTTCATTCATTTCCTGTGAGCATGCCATATTGTGATGTTCGCCTCCATTTTGGTGCAAATACAGAACACTGTGAAAGTATTTGGCCCACAATGATCAATAGGACGTGCGGCCCGTCTTAGAAGAGGCTCTCACACGATCATCCTGCTGTGTAATTAGCTGGCACCTTTTTGTGACATTTCAGGGGACCCTGAGCTCCGGTTAGGTCCTTGGGTTTGGGAAAGAGTAGGGACATTCAGAGGTCCCTCTGGCAGTCACCTGGCCTGTGGGGTGCCTGATCAAGAGGCCTGGCTATCATTAAAGAAATCACTTAACATCTCGAGTCCGTATCACCCTATGGAAGGGTGACATTACTTCTCTGGTTAGAACAGAAACAGACCTTGGAAAGAAATGTTCTTTCTGAACAACACATGCAGTCCTTTCCGGGGTCAGATTCTACTGCCCCTCACGTGCACCTCACCCCCATGCCAAACTGCATCGTCCCCAGTGGAACACAGAAGCTTTGAGAAGAGCTGTCAGCTGTAACTAGGCCCAGCTGTTCCCCGAGATCCTGGCACAAAGAGCTGGCAACCCTGCCCTTTGCTGTCCTGGTTATCACTCTAAGCACTGCATGTGGTTCTCGGGCCACGCCTTCTGTGGGATGTGGACAAACTGCAGCCCACGGAGTGACAGGTGCCTGGGACGCTAAGAGGTCGTGAAAAGTCTGAGTGAAGAGCAAGGGTGGGAAATGTTGTTGCTGCCTCGGGGTTTATTTGCAGCAACGGGGAGGGGCTCATCACTGTCCGCAAGCATCTGAACGGCTCTCCTGTGGCAGGCGGGCAGGTGTGCTCTCGGTGACCCCAAGGGGTAGAGAGAACCGGAACCACAGGAGACAAGCTAGCGGAGGAGGCTGCGTCTGAAGGAACGGACAGCTGCGTGGGCAGGATTCTCCTGCCCCTGGAGAAGACCCACAGCGGCTGGGAAGTCACTTGGCAAGGGAGCCCTTGGGGAGCTTGAGAGTCAATGATTCTATAAATAATAGTACCTTGGATTGATACATTTGAGGATGGGCTGTGGCAGGTCAATCAACTGGAATAGATACAAATAAATGTCCCCGCAGGATGGGTCACAAAATACCTACAGAGCCAGACAACAGTGAAATGGTCTCTGCTGCTCCTGAAGTTAATCCTCTGTCCCGAATGTACTCCTTCTCCCCAGTCCGTGCTGCCCCTCCCTCGAGAGCCCCCCCCCCCTGCCGAGCAGAGCCTGAGGCCAACCCCCAGGGAACAGGAAGAGCACAATCAGCCTGTGATTAGTACCTTCCACATGGAGCATGCTCTTGAACTCGACCACTCTTAAAAATTCCCTGCACACAGGACACCCTCTTGGGCCACCACAAGGCCCTGGGCAAGCTCTTCCCACCTCTGGGCTCCCGTCTGTCCCCAGACAGCAAGAGAGCTGGCTTGGATGACCTGTGCCCTGGGGCCCTTCCAGCTCCTATGAATGGTTCTGGGACAGAATCTGGCTGGGCTGCTAGCGTCCTGCCAAGTCACGTGACAGCCAGTTCTTGGAAATGACGTCACCTGCATCCTGTCCACTTGGTCTCTAATCTAAGGCAAGCTGGCAAAGCAGCTTAGCTGGGGATTAGCCTCGGGATGCACCTTTTGGGGCCGCTGTTGGGGAGACACACTTCATCAGTGGCTACAGAAATGGGACTTGGTCCATCTTTGAAGAATGTACTTTCCACCGGGACTTAGTTTTAGGAAAGAAGAGGTAAAGGCAACACTGAAAAGTGCCCTGGCCTCTCTGGCTAGCGTCTGGCATTTGCAGTGGGGCCGGGCTCTGGGCTCTGGCAGGTGTGAAGTGAGCAGGAATTTGCCAGAGCCCAGAAGAAGCTGCATGCTCCGTACCCCACGGGGCCGGTCCCTCCCCAGCCTCACAGTCCTCAGCTGGCCTCTCCTCCCTGGCTCGCCCTCCCTGCTGCGAGCTCCTGGGTTTTGTGCCTCTCCATCAGCATTTCCAATCCTGTTTTTGACTAATGAACTCCATTCACAGTAATCTATAATTTCACAAACTCCCTACAATTAAAAAAAATCATTTTATCATTTTTGCATGGCTTACAGTAAAAAAGATTTTTAGTTAAATATTTTATATGAGTATATTATTCAAAGATTATATTAAATGAACATTAAAAGACAATTTTTAATAATGTTCATTATATATAAGGACACATTTCAACATTTTTCTATTTAACAAGTTATACACAACATTTCATTTCCTTTAAATTAGTTGTGCAAGGCAAGACGGATTTGTTGACAAATAAAAAACAACATTTTGGTTCTGGGACCAACATATATTTAAAACATAATTGAAACTTAATTATGTGCATCAGCTTCAAAAATAGAAACTATTTCTGTGACCTGATCTTTAGAATACTTGCATTTTGAGCTTAAGAAAAATCAACTGCATTATTTTTGTAATGTTCATGTTATCTAAATGATAAGGTAAAGCAGGATTCAGACAGAGCTGTAAGTTCTTCAAAATAACACATTGCTGGCAATAATCTTTCCAATCAATGAGAAGACAAGCTAGTGAAATTATCTCTGTATTTTCTGTACCCACCCTCATCCCCACCAATTTCCTTCTCTCTTCCTCTCATTTAATGTACTGAAGACATTTAGATGACCTAAATAAGAACTCGGATCAGATGAGCACAACTTATGGATCTAGAAAAAATGCCTTTGAGGCAAATTTGCAGAATTATCGTTCTTCAACTCCTCATTAGCTTGGGGAGGTTCAACATAAATGTTCTTTATGTTTCCTGTCTTTGTCACTTTTTACAGCCAAAGAGATCCACTTTGGCTATAAATGAAACCATATATGACAAATAATAAAAACAATTTAAAAGTATATAGCAGTCAAAGTGAACCAAAGTGATAAACCAATCGGCGACAGAGTAATGAGCATGGTTGCCTGATCTCTATCAGGCACACATTCTCCCATGATACACACAACACATGCATGCGTGTGCACTCACGCACCTGCACACACACACATTCAGAGGTCCCAGGGTTCCATTTTAGGAAAACTGTGTAAATAACCACCTACTGGCTTTTAAAATACGTAATCTGAAACAAATGCATTTACACTTTTAACAACGATAAGCCACAAGCATTCGTGCCAGAAGTCTCAAGGTTCCACCCATCTTGGGCTAGAAAAAGAGTGGTGGGCGGTGCTTTCATTATAAGAAGACACAGCCTGTCCTGTAGGGAGCTGTGCACGGGGGGGCCAGCAAGTCAGGCCTTGGGGGTGGGAATGGTGGAGGGCTGGGAAGGAGGCGAGTGTGGCGTGAGAGCCACATCAGCAAAGGCTCTATGTTTGGTGAGTGGGAGGGGAGAGGTCTGAGCGGTGGTCTGGATTGGGAAACTTCCAGGAGGTGAGAGGTTCCAGAGAGATTTGGGGAATGCATCTTGGGGATGTGATATGTGGGATCTCTGGCAACCCTTTTGAGCAAGGCTGTAACCAAGCTCCCATGATTCTTCAGGAGAGAGATCTGCTGTTTCTTTCTGTGCATCACTACTGGAGACTGGGCCATGGCGGGGGCGGGGGTTGCCTAGCTGAGCTTGGGTTGCCTGCCTAGGACACTCCAGGTTGGAGAAGGATCTCAGGGGGTGTCCCTGAGCACAAGCCACGGCCCAAGAGGGTGAGAAGCTCCAACTCAGCACGGCCCCCACACCCGCACCCCAGTGAGTGAAGAGCTGGATGAGGTTCCCATGAGTTCACCCTCCCTGTCCCAGGCAAGGCCTCTCCTGACAGACCTCACCGCCAGTAACAGACCCACCAAGCTGTGGGGGAATCACATACTCCAGAAATCCCTGAGGCCATTTCCTTTTGTGGGAACAGGAGTCCAGACTCCGTCTTTAAGCTCCTTGGGAATTGGAGAGGAAGCAGCAGTGATGCTGAAGGTGCTTAAGAGATTCTCAAAGGAGATTGGAATGCAAGGGCTGACGGAGCCCTGGGGCACAGCCAGTGGGGCGGAAGGAGCCCCTGTGTGAAGGGAAGGGACAGGGACTCTGGCATGAGGAGCCGGCCCCCAGGGGTCCGTGGGCGAGGTGACCACGCAGGGGCCCCTCCTTGCTCCGCACACGCTGCTCGTGACGGCAGGCCCCAGAAGAGGCCTGCCCAGCCCCAGCGCCAGCATGGGCCGTTTAGGGGAAACACACGGGTTTCTACATTCCCGCAGGGAAGAGAAACACTGAGCAGGTGGGTGAAAACCACTTCCCATAACGCAAGCTTCTCTGGGGGCCACCTGTGGAAGCCAGCCAAAAGCTCCACCTCAGCGGGGCCTGTGGCTCCAAGCCGGGTGGGGATGGAAGCCAGCCATGCCCAGCCCCTGCACACGTCCCCCACACCGGGGAGGCCGCCTACCCTGGACGATGCTAGAAGAGCGTCGGCAGCCCCCACCCCCGCCCAGGGGAGCCCCTCCCAGCACCCACCCAGACACACCTCTGAAAGCACATCTCAGCCACCCGGGGCTTCGGCGTGGGGTCCTGCTCCCACGCATGGTTGGATTCGGTGGGAGAACTACCCCATCCCGGGGGGGAGGCCTCCCTAATCCTCTGCAGTCCTCACCCACCCCCGCTCAGCCGGGCGCAGCCAGGCACTGGGAAGAGCGACACCCCTCTCACTGCCGAGCGAGCCACGGGAGCCACAGGGCCGCACAACCACCAGGCCGCAGTGGGCTCCTCTCTGCTGCGGCTCTGCTCCCCGCCGGGCGCCGGCCTGGCTCCTGTCAGAACCCTCGCAGAGGCCAGCCCCCATGGTCCTGAAAGAAAAATCTCCACACCCATTCATGCGCTGCTTTTGTTGAATGACTTGAGTTTTTCATTTTCTAAGAAACAGGGACATAAATGGCTTGTTGGCATTTTACCGACGGAGGTGTGGGCGAGTGACTGGATCCCTCACAGGCTTGGCGCTGAACGGGAATTAGGGGCCTGCTAGAGGGAGCATGGCGTCATTGGTCAGGGCCTCACGGGGCGCCCCTGACCGCTGACTGCCTACCTGGGGGTTTGTGCATACAGACACAGACACATACACACACACAACACACACACAACACAGAGAGACTTGCACAGAACCCCCCACATACAACATAGAGACGTGCACAGACCACCCCCACACATACAACACAGACCCCCCCAACACACAACACAGAGAGACGTGCAGAGACCGCCCCCCACATACAACACACAACACAGAGAGACATGCACAGACCCCCCCATACAACACACAACACAGAGAGACGTGCACAGACCACCGCCATACAACACACAACACAGAGAGACGTGCACAGACCACCCCCATACAACACACAACACAGAGAGACGTGCACAGACCCCTCCCACACACACAACACACACAGAGACATACACAGACACACACACAGACACAGGCACACAAACACACAGAGACACAGGCAGACACAGAGGCACACACACACACAGAGACACACACAATACACACAGAAGCACACAGAGATACATGGAGACCTGGAGAGACACAATACACATACAACACACACAGAGACACAGAGGCACACACTGCCATACAGACACACACAAAGACAGACACATAACACACACAGAGACACAGACAGACATATATCACACACACAAAACACAGACACAAAGATACACACAACACACACATAACACACACAGAGACATACACACAGACATGGAGAGACATACCATATACATGGATACAGAAACACACAAAGACACATTAACAGAGACACAGACACACAGATAATTGACACATACAGACACATCGACATAGAGAAACATAGACACACTCATATACAGAGACACACAGACACACAAACACACACACTGACACATACTTGCAGACACACAGAGACAAACATACAGAGACACACACTCTCACACTCACACTCTTCTAGAACTTTCTTCCTAACATTCAGGACAAGCAGAATGTACTTTGGCCCAGGAATCCTTCACTCCTTCCCCCCAGGAGAAGACAAGCATAGGCAGAGGTCAAGAGCAGAGGTGGCGAAGGCAGAGCATCTGACCTCCGTTTACCTGCCCTCCCTGTGGCGACCTAACTGGGGGAGAAGCAAACATGCCTTCAGCAGTGGACCAAGCAGAGATCAGCACAATGCCGGCCACCCCAAGAGATGGCACAGAACGGTGCCTAGTCTGTTGTCTAGTGTACAACAGACATCAAGGGCTTTAGGGGTTCAGAGGCCCTGGGAGAGGATGGAAGGACAGGCGTCACAGGGCGGACTCACACCACGGCTGTCCCACTGAGAGAGCCATCAAACCTTTCCGAGCCTTTTTCCCTCTCTGTAGTGAGGGAATACGGGGCTACCGACTTCCCAAAGGGTTACTGTGAGGACTGAATTAGGTGAGGAGCCTCCGTATCAGGGCCTGGTCCCGCCTCTGCACAGTCTTTGTTGAGGACTGAAAGAATGAGAAAGAGACAGGCTTTGTAAGGCCTGGGCTCTACGCTGGGATGTGAAGGCTGGCTAGGGTTTCGGTGGGCGGCCGGCCAGTGCAGGAGCTCACGCCACCTGTGGGGCCTGCGGGGATGTGGCCCCAGAGGCCATTCCTAGAGGACTGGGTGGACACAGACAGGACTCCAGATGCCAGTGACCAGAAGGCAGTCAGTACACAGTACGACAGGCTCTCTGCCCAACTAGCAAAGCCCGCTGGGCCCCCTCCTGTGGGATTCCCACCAGAAAGCACACATTATGCACCAGCAGATTGCAGGAAGAAAACAAAGCTTGGAAAGGCAAGGCCAGGACCAAGAGGGCAACAGTCACTCTGTGGGCAGAGCCTGAGATGAAGGTGCGTGAATGACCCCTCACGAAGGGGAGGACATCAATGGCATGACCTGGTCCTTGGAGCCGGCCAGGCTTGGCTTCCCATGGGATTCTGCCTCCCCTAAGCGAGCCTCTCTGACCCTTAACACAATCAGTTTGGGGGCAGCAAGGGAGACAGGACACTGGGTATTGAGGTGCAACCAAAATGCTGGGTGAGTTCCAACCTTGAACAGCTTTGAATGGCTGAATTGGCTTTCATTTCATAGAGTGTGGGGGAGTCCACGAGGGGACACAGCCGTCTGGCCCAGAGCACCCCAATGGGGGGCCAAGACAACAGTTCCCATGTGTATTGCCAGGCAGCCCCTCTGTCCCTGGGGCAGCCAGAGCTGCCAGGCTGGTCACCAGGAGGAGCCTGAATCTCTGTGTGTGGAAAAACGTTCTGCCCGTGTTCCATGAGGTGAACAAAACGGGAAAGTGCTGATCTAGCTTCTGTGACGTGTTATAGATGAGGCCCTTGAGGCTCACACAGAAGAAGGGAGTTGTGGAAAGTCACCCAGCCAGTCAAGAGCCAGCCGGGATGAGGAGCCAGCCCAATCCCGGAATAACGGACAGGCCGCAAATCCTTTCCTCTCTGAGGAAGACCTACGGGCCGGTACAAGAACATCCTGAATAAGAAGACGTCAACGCGCAGAAGGTGGCTGTCTCCCAAAGCGCAGCCTGACCGGGGGCCACTTCTACTCCGCTCAAACGCACCACCTCGGGTGCTGAACAGAAAACTGGACTCCTCATTAAGGCCACTGGTATCCTGAAGACTAATTTTGTTCAACATTTTTCAGGGAAAGGGCAATTAAAAATCTATCCTGAAGAGAACGAAGACATATTTTTAGGATGAGATTGAGGAGACTCCCTGAAAATAACATAAAACGTCCAAGTCCAACGTGATTAAAAAGACATAAATCAGCTGTGTGCTCTAAGGAGTCCCAGCGCTAGGCCATTCCCTGGAGCCACAGGAAGAATGGCCTCTGGGGGCCGGCCTGGGACACTGCCAGCCTCCTCACTCTCATACCCAGAGCCGGCTTCTTGGCTCCCGCCAAGCACAGTGCAACAGGGATGGGGGTGGGGGGGGTCACAGTGCCACACGGTCACACTGGTGGCAAAGATCCAGCTATAGGCCCAGGCCGGGCTCCCCCAGCTAGTGTGGGCAAGCAGACCCCCCAGCAGCACCTGGAAGGTCAGGGGTTTTCTCCTGGCCTCGGCCTTCCCTCACTCCAGACATGGCAAAAATGAGAGAAAGCCAGAAGACAGGGAGAGAGCTACCGTGTTCTGAGGTGGCCCAAGGATGGGGCCAGGGTAAGCAGGGTTCAAAATTTCAAGTTACACGTTACACTTCCTGGACTCTCTTCTTTTGGGGTGAATCATACTGGCCTGGGGATCTAGAAGCCTAGTTTCTGACTCCACCCATTTTAATTTAGTTAGGAGGACAATTTACTTGTATTTGTAGGTCTATGGCTCCGGGTTCTCAAAGTACTTATGTGTAACATGGCAGGGCAGGAGGCAGTAGTCTTTCAACATTAGAAAAGGAAGCCCACTCCTACCTGAAAAGTATCATCGGGCACATTGGGGAACAAAGGTTCCAAGGAGCCAGATTAACATGGGTACTAAGGGACAACTGGCAGGGGTAAGTATTTCTTAAGCACATACTATGAACCAAGCACAGTGTGTTGCATTCTTTCCCTTGTGATCCCTGTAAGAACGGTAAGGAGAAAGGTACGGTTAGCCCTATTTCACAGCTGAAATAGCTGCGACTCAGAGCCGCCCCTGCTAACAAAGTTAGCAAGTGACAGGGCAGGTGTCTGCTGAAGGTGTGAAAGTAGCTCCTAGAGCTCAGCTGGCCCTAGTACCCCACACTGGTTACTGTTTAGCACAGGCTGAAATCTAATCAACAAAGAAAGTTCCTGTGTCAGCAACAGTCCGCAGAGGGGAAAGTGAACAGTAACAAATGCTTGATTACTGTACACTAGCTCAGAAGTACCAGGGCACTAAATCATGCTGAAGCCTAACATTTCCAAACGGCAGCACCAGACCTGCCGGCCCCATCAGAGCTTCCTAAGTCCCTCTGCAGGCCACAGGTGGCTGGGAGAAGGGATCTGCCCCCAGGCCCAATAGGAGAGCGCCAGACTTGGGACACGCCCTCCCAAGGGGTTCCTAACAGAGCCAGTGCCCACCCATCCCATGCCGGGTGCCTGGCCACAAAGACCAGGAAGGAAGAGGTCTGGAGGTGGGGCTGGGAAGAGGGGCCGGGGGGCCGAGGGCTGAAACAGAGAGACGTCCAGGGAAGACAATTCTCGGAGGGCTGGTTTTATGGACCGCACGATCAGCCATGGGAGCTGTGAAGATATGGATTTAGGAGCTGTTGTTTTTGGAGAGTACAGAACATTACTCAAGAAGAATATGTATAGTGAGAAGAACAAAGACGGAGCCCCGGGAGGGGAAGCAAAGTGAACCTGGCCAGGACGGTCACTATGTGTATTGCTGGCGATGTGCTGAGACACCTGTGACTCCTGACAGACCACAGTAGATTAAAAAAAAGCAAACTTGGGACGAGTTTCAATGAATGCATAGACAACCGATCTACGAGGTGTTATTGATGGAGAGTCGGGAACATCTCAAAGGACCTGGTAACATGAACCTCACGGGCAGAAGAGGACTTCAGTCCTTCTAACCCACGACTGTGAGTGCATGAAGCACCTCCTACAGTTGCGTGAACAGAGCCTGGACTTGAGTCTGGGGTCTGCCACCCACTCACGGGCCTCTTGCCACATGAGGAAACTGAGGCATGCAGCTGGAGAGGGTAACACAGCCTGCCCCGTCCATCCCGATGAGGGCTAGAGAAGGAGAGACAGACACCAAATCCCCCCACAGGGTGGGGCCTGGGTTGCCTGGGAGTGTGGGCAGTAATGGGGCTCTGTGCGCTCAGGGCTGCTGAACCTGGGCTCCATCGATGTCTGCAACACAACAGCTTCTTTCCAGCCTCCAGGTGTGGAGCAGAGAAGAAATAAATGAGGCTACCTGGGGGTTAAGGATGTCCCTAGATACCTATTATTGTGATGGTGTACCTCCAGCAGACACAAGAGCAGATTCTCAGGTGTCCTGGGTTATCTTGGATCTGCTTCTAGAAAGCCCTTCAGGTCAATTTTGATCCTTCAACCTCGTAATATCACCAATTCCTTATTGGCCATTGATTATGCACTTTATCCATGCTTTCTTATTCACTGCTCACCACCACCAGAGAAGGGAAGATTATTATCTCTATTGTACCTATAAGAAAATGGAGCCTAGAAATCTTGACATCACTCACGCAAACCTACTCAGCTAGTAAGTGGCAGGTCTGGGATTTGGACCCGGCTGTTTGGCACCTGAGTGCATTGTCAAAACCATGGTTCCCCAGTTTTGTGGGCTTCACGGACTATTAAACTTCCAAAACATTTGGGGACAAATAATAGGTTGTCAACTTCATATTCTTCCAATTAACAATCATGTTTTAAACACCAAACAAACCTTCCCTTCACAAAAGGAAAAATGTTTGTGACACGCACATGCACACACAGCCACGTGGTTACACCTGAACCCCTGTCCTGTATCCGGGAAATGGCAAACACACTTAACCTCCCTCACTTCACCAATCAGACCCATAGATGCACACTTTTTTAAGATTTTATTTATTTACTTGACAAAGAGAGAGCGCACAAGCATGGGGGTGGCAGGCAGAGGGAGAGGGAGAAGTGGGCTCCCTGCTGAGCAGGGAGCTCAGTGCAGAGCTTGATCCCAGGACCCCAGGATCATGACCTGAGCCAAAGGCAGACTCTTAACAACTGAGCCACCCAGACACCCCTAGAGGAGCCCTTTTAATCAGAAGCCAGGGATGCCAAGAAGTTGGGATGGTGCAGAATCACGACAGGATCAGCATCCATTGTCTGGAGCTGGTGATGTTGGTGGCACAAGCCGGGGTCTGGCCCAGGAGGACAGCGGTGGCGTCCTTGCTGGGTCAGGTCTGGGCATGACTGGTTGTCCTTCCTGGCTGTGTGGCCTCTGAACCTGGTTCCCTACTCTCCTGGAGACTCTGGGCTGCCTTATATCCTTTTAATAAAGTCCTTTTCTGCTTTAATTAGCTAAAATTGGTTTCTGTTGCTTTCTAGTTAGAATGGTGACAGATAGAACTTAATCTTAGAATAAAGGACAGCACTTTACACGGAATGCATTTAGTTCTATGAAAACCTCACCACACAGCATCCCTCCTTTTCTCCTTTTGTTGCAGACCAGTCTGTGTCAGGCAGCGAGGGACCTGGAGGTTGGGGCCAGGGACTGCACTCTACTGCTTCCCTACCCTCAAGGGGTTAGAAGCTAGAACCAGGAGCCCCACCGTGGGTTGTGCCCTTTGCTGAAGGATCACCAGTGAGTCCCCACTGCCCACTGGTGAAGTTTAAACCCAACCTCTCTGGCCCCATCTCTGCTCCTGCTCTCCCTCCAGGAACTCTGGGCTTTAGCTAAGATAGTTTCCCCCCCATCTGCAGGATGCAGACAGCATATCCCCACTTCTCATCTTTATTCATATTGCTATCCACTCCTCGCCTCTTGTTTTCTGCATTTAAAAGTTCGGCTCATCTCTCCAGCCCTCCCACAGCCCAGCTTCCTCAGCCCTCAGAGAGCTCTCCGACTCCTGAGGTCTCGCGGTCTTCCTGTCTGTTAATTCCTTGTTTTAAAAAAATTTTTTTTCAAAGGGAGGCCCGAGACACCGCCTTGTCCCACAGCAACCCCTGAACAAACACGTCTGCCAGCAAGACCCTCCGGAGCCGCCCAGTCTGCCTACCCAGGCTCCCCGCATCCTGCAGGCAGGGTGCTAACTGGAAACTTTGCTTGCTCCTCAGAGATCCACTTTGTCTTCTCTCTCTCGGTGAGATGCAGAACGACTCATCTCTGCTCCTCAGGAGCATCCTTCAAAGACAATTAAGTCCCTCCTCAGCCTCTTTCTTCTGAAATGAAATTATCCCTAATCCTTTCTCCCGTCTTCAAGAGTCCTGTTTTCCGGTGCTTTGATGGAGTGGACTCCATATGAGGAACACCACAGCCGGGAGGGCCGAGGGGCTCAGGCATGGGGTTCGCAGACGTCTGTGGGGGCCGCAGCCTCTTCTCTGATCATTTGTGAAGTGAAATTACCTGCCTATTTGCCGAGCCTGCCTCTAGTTCAAAATCTCTCTGGCTGATGTCGGCTTACCCCACGGCAGGGCACCCAACCCTCACCTCGAGCCTCCGAGGAAGGGGAGGAAGGTGGCTCGGGACAGATCGGGGCCCTGAATGCCGAGTTCCCATGCTGGTCCTATGGCTGGCTTCTGCATGGAGATGGCCTCATTTGACCAACTCAGTGCCAACGTGATTCTGCAGATGGATGATGGTCTTTACTCACAAGTGATCCCTAACACGAGGCCAAGGACTTGCTGGATCTGTTTCGTAGCACTGCCACACCCCACAAGTTCACCAGGGCCCAGCAGCCTGTAGTTCAACCCGTTCATTACATGCATCCTGGGCCTCCCCTTTCCCCAAATGAAATGGAGAACTGCAGGCATTTTCTTGAAGGCAAACAAGAAAATTGCCCAAAGAACCAAGTAATCTTCAAATGTCAAAAACATCCAGTGCGTGAATCACGCTTAAGTAAGAGCACAGGAATTTGGCAAAGTGACAAGCAGTGGTTTACAACATTAAAGGTGACTTAGAGACAGTCAGTCAGAGGCAGAAGGGGAAGGAAGCCTGAGCCAGCCCGAACCAGCCTTCTCCCTGACAGGCCCACCACCTGCCATTTCCCCATTTGTGAAAGGGCACTCCAGCTGTGAGCATCTTGAGACACAGAGAAGTAATCCCTGGAGCATTGCGTGGACCCCGTCAGCCTCATCGGGCCTGGCAGAAGAGCTCTGCAACTTTGCCTTTGACCCTTGTGCAGAAGAGGCCTGGGCATGTGATCATGCAGTGGCCTGGGCATGGTATCCACCACCTTCTGCCTTCACCAAATGCAGGATAATTATCTTCCGAAAGAACCTATGATCTGCTTTCATCCAGGCCCAGGTGCTCTGAAGGATTTCCCAGATGCTTCTGGTCCACAACAATCTTCAAGCCCTCTGACTCTCATCCCAGCTCTGGGGGTCACCGGCCTTTTTCCCCGAAGACAGTGATGGGCAGTCCTGCAGCCTCTCCCCAGCCTTGGAGGGCAATTCGGATTCGGCCGGTATGGCACCATTTGCATATACAGGACAAGCTTTAAGGGCTACAATCTACAGGCCAGTGATGCTGACCTCCCTGCCTTATCTCCAACAAGCTTCTTGATTCCTCTCCTCCCCTTCTTCTGCCCCCCCGGGGCCTACAGCCAACAGGGCTGGGAATTCAATAAAGAGCTGGTTCAGAAATCATAAATTGGGACCCAAATTCAGAACAATGCATGGATTTGTTTCTATTCCTTCTCTGAAATTCCTCAACTATTGACAAACTCCAAGCAGATCCATGTGTGAGCTGGTTACTCCATGACCCTGAAGTACCCTAGTCCTTGGATCTGTTCAGAGGCACTGGAGGAGGTGAGCCCCAGCTGCCTTTGGTCAGAGCCCTAGGACATTTCCTAAGAAGCCTGGGAGTAAGATCTAAAGGGAGCTAAAGGTCATTCTAATGAGAACGTGAGTTGGGAAACACCGGTGACTTAAATTCTGGCTCTTCCAGCAGGTTATTTGTGCTGAGATTGGGCCCATGCACAGGGCCTAAGTGACTCAGAGAGAAACTTAACTTCATTAGTTTTACCAGAAGAGCCCAAGGAGCCCCTCAGAACAAATCACTCAAGGCTGCTGATGTGGGGAGCTGCTGTGTTCACGTCTGGAAAGTAGAGGAGGCAGAACCAGCAGTACCTGTTATGATTCCAGTCCAGGCTTTCATTTCTCAAGGCAAGAAGAAGAAACAGGATATTTTTGTCTCATCTCATCTCCTGAAAGCAGGAATGGATGAGGCTGAGAAAACTCTTCTGGCACATGCAAGAAAAGGAAGTCTGGCCGACCTTACAACTCTGTCCTTGAGGCCCTGCCCTACCTGGGTGCAACCACCTAGACAGCTTAGACATCACAACCCATCTCCCTGTATCTACCCCCATGACCCGGGCCTGTCCACCCCAAGCACACATCTTTCCAACACACATACGGTATACTCTGGTCCTGAGAACCACCTCACAGTCCCCAAATACCTTCTCTTACCTGTCTGTTTCTCCTGCCCCAAACGCCCTCCCTGCCCTTACTACATGTCACAATTCCACTTGCCTTAGTCCTCCCCTAACTCTGCGGACTAGGCTCCTCCTTTGCCTGGCCTCATGGGATTTGGGATGTTCTATTTTAGCAGGGTCCCATCAACAGGATAATCTCATCTCTTCTGTTTTTTGTCTCCTCTTCTCCACTGAAGGTTCCTTGGGAGGGGTATGACCGACCATGTTTTTTTCACTATTTTTATCCACGTTACTGAGCCTGGCATGTAGTAGGTATTCAAGAAATATTCACTGAATGCATAATTATATAAATGACCTTGAATTGATGCAAACTTCACGTTCTTGCCTCATGCAACAAAGTGATCAGGCAATCAGACCATCATTCAGAAATGAGGGTCTGTGGGGAGGAAGGAAAGGCTCAGGCAGAGGAGGGAGGGACAGGAGAGACCCCGGCTCCATCGAGCTACCCTGAGACTCACCGTGAGGCATGGGACTTAAGAGCCCGAAAGGCAAACAAGAGTTTATAGACTGGATTGTTGGCATGTGTGGTTCCTCTGAGTTTGTGCCCCTTTTAAAAACTGCCTCCAGGGCTGACTCAGCCAGCACATGGTAGAGGGTACACAGGAAATCTCCTCCTTGCCTAGGAAAGTGCCGCCTCTGGAAGCCAGAGTAGCAGGAGGTCCCAGGAAGACTGGGTCCAGCTGGCTGGCCCAACAGCTTGTCCCTTACCTCTAAGATCCTTCCTCCTCAGTCCTGCCTGAGTGATTCCTCCAAATGTCTGTCCCCTCTGAATAAGAGCCAGGCCCAGACATTTAATTACCTACCTGACACCAGTGTCATGTCTCAGGAACCCTCACACCTGGTTCTGAGCAAAACTCAATCTTCTCCAGCACCCCCGAGCATCCCAGGGCTCCCAGCACGCCACCACCCATCCACGCCTCAGGTCAGAAATCTCGGGCCAGCCCTCTCCTTTACTTCCCCAATCCAACCCACCACCAAGGCCTGACAACTCCACCTTTTAAATGTCTCAGACTCACTTACTTCCCTCCATCTGCAACAGCATGGCAGTCCCAGCTGCTGCCACCAGCTCTCACCTGGACTCTGGCAATCATCTTGTAACTGTGCCCCAGATTCATCCTTGGTACTCTTCAGTAGGTCCCACATGGTGGCCCGTGCCATCATTTCAAAATGCCATTCCTTGGGGCACCTGGGTGGCTCAGTCCACTGAGCGTCTGCCTCCAGCTCAGGTCACGATCGCAGGGTCCTGGGATCGAGCCCCACGTCGGGCTCCCTGCTCAGCGGGGAGTCTGCTTTTCCCTCTCCCTCTGGCACCCCCTGCCCCCCGCTCGTGTTCTTTCTCTCTCTAAGATAAATAAAATCTTTTTTAAAAATGCCATTCCCTTGCTTTAAATCTGTCCAAGTCACTCGGTGCTCTTGCAATAAAGATAAAGATGCTATATGTGGCCTACAAGTCCCTGCATGGTCTTTCCCTGCCCAATTTTCTGGTCTCCTCTGGGACCACGCTCCCCCTTGCTTTCTCAGCCCCAGCTTCCCTGGCCTTCTCTTGTTCCTTGAACGTGCCTGTATAGGGTTCTCTCCTACGGTACACCCGTGTCCTCTGTCTGCCATGCAGTGTCCCCTCCCCACCCCAGCTCAGCCTCCCTTTAAATACTCATGTAAACTGTTCCTTGAAACCCCTGAATCCAAGACGAGGGAAGGCTCCCTATAACAGCACCGGACGACTTCTGTCTGAACTCTCCGATAACCGTGTCTCCCCTACTAGACTGTAAGCTCCTTGCGGGAAAGAAGCAGGCATGCCGTTGCTCACTCCCAAGCTCCGACACCCAGCATGATGCCCGGCGCGCAGAAGGCACTCAGATATTTGTTAAACCATGAATAATGGGTTTGGGTTTTATGGAGGGAAGCCGCACTGCCTTACAGTCTGGTTTCATAGGAGACAAGTTACAACATAGAGGACTTGCTGATGGCAACATATTCCTTCTGAGGAAGATTTTCAAGTGGGTGAAAAACAACCTTCCTAAACTGGCATACGAATCAAAGAGTAAAAGATGAGTCTTTCGTCCAACGGAGGAAACGCACACCATCAGTACATTCACAAGCAGTCTGTGTGGGGACGTGGGGAGATTCCGCCCCCACCAGAGCCATATGCTAGGGAGAATCAGGGTAGGAGAAATCCTTCCTTCCCCATAACCAGTAGAAGGCCTTAATTTGGGAAGATGGCAATGTTATGCGAGCTCAGCACAGCTGCTGAGAACAAAGCGCCTGGATACTACAGTTATATATCTGGTCAGCCTCTCTCTTCCTTTTTCGCTCACTCTGAGGGGTGGTCTTTGTGCGGTGAACGGAAGTCTTGAGCATCCTCCATGGCTCCACAATGGGGTAAGTGGTGTCTCTGACTGTTTCTTCACGTTCAAGTTTGTCTAGCTGGGAGTGTACATCTGGGTGAAATTAAACCTAACATCAGTAACAGCAGACTCTACCCAATCAGTCTGGGACAAGTGTCCGGAGCCGGCTCCTCCATCGTTCTTTATGGCTACCCTGCCCCACTCCCCACAAGGCAGGGCTGTGAACTTCCAGTCCCGTCTGAGGAGTGTGCCGGGTGGCACATCAGAGCTACTGTGGCTGCCTGTCACTACAGGGGAGGCTGGAGTGCTGACTTCACGCACCAAATAAATGATGGGACCAGGGTTCTGACTTGGAGCCAGAAAGAAATTTCACTGGAATGGCATATAAAACACAATAAGATGCCATTTTCCTCCAAATTAATAAAGATTCTGAACGATGATAATATAAGCTCTCCCAGACACTAGTGGTTGCACATACATTTGATAAAATGATTAGCATGTTTCGAAAGCCTTTAAAAAGTTCCATTCATAAGAAAATTCGATAAGCTTGCAAGATACAAAATACATAAGAACCAAGAGCTTTCTTATTTGTTAGTAGTAACTCATTAGAAAATATAACCGGACAGAAAGATCTTAGTCTAACTCTATGTAGCATCTAGGAATGAAGTTTCTAGAATAGTGCAGAGCTCATAGGAAGCGATGTTTACAGAGAGATATGAAAGTAAATTTAAATAAACACAGAGTAAACGGGATGGCACGTTCCTGAATGAGAAGACTCAATATTGCAGTCGGATGTCAATTCTTTATAAACCAATTTATGGACATAATCTAATTCATATGCATAGCATGTAAAAAAGTCAAGAATAGAGTTGTGTTTTTTTTTTTTGGCCTGGTAAAAATAATCCTAAAGTTCACCTGGACTATGAGATGCGTCAGAGACAGTATCTAAAAATATTTTGGAAAATAATGCTAATGAAGATGATCCTTACTACCAGTTTTTAAACATAATATAAAAGCTTCTATAGTTAAAACAATGTGCTATAGCATTTGGTCAGATAAAAAAAAATACAGAAGGAAATAGCCTGGAAACGTATATACAAGAATTCAGTGTACAAGACAGGTAGCATTTCAAATGGTGGGGGTGGGGTGGGGGGAATCATTCAATAAAAAGAACTGTAAGAATTACATAACCACTAAGAAAAAAGTTAAATTCCTATCTTCTATCTTAAAACAAGATAACTTAGAACTGGATAAAAAGTTGAATCCGTAAAATGAAATCATGAAACAAACAGAAGAAAATGTAAATGAACAGATAGGGAAAGCCAGGATAGGGAAGGATTTTCTAAGCATAAAAACGAGAATAAACATCAAAGTGAAAAAGGCTTATAAATAGGATGACAAGCAAATTAGAGGCTTCTATACAACCAAGAAACCATAAATGAATTTAAAAGACAAATGACGCACTGGGAAAAAAATATTTCTAACATTACACCAAAAGGTTAATATCCTCTTATGCATAAAGAGCTCTTACAAATCAATAAGAGAAAGATGAATATTAATAGAAAAACAGGCGAAGGAGAGGAATGTCAATAAACATAGAAACAAATGCTCCAGCCCACTGGTAATTAAAGGAGTGCATATTGAGACCACGGGATACCATGACTCACCTATCCAACAGACGTAGATATTTTTAAAAATTATAATAGGTAAGGGTGGGGTAAAATGGGTGCTCCTGTGCCATTTATGGGAAAGCAAACGGCACAGGCTTTCTGGGAGCAATGTGGCAATACAGATCAATATGTTCAGTATTTCCCACCTCTGATTTGATAATACCAGTTCCAGGAATTAATCCTAAAGCAATAATCCCAAATGTCTGCATATATTTATGTTCAACAATATGTGATTGCAACAATATTTATAATAGCAAATAGCACCTGAATTATCCAAATATATGACAATAGGAAGTTAGTTAAATAAAATATGGCACATTGCTCTAAAGGCATGTAATGAAATGTAGCCTTTTAAGATCATGTTTCTGAATATGTAATGACAAGAAAAAATCAGTACAAGGTTAAGAGGGAAAGAAGTAAGAGATAAATTTATATATATATATATTTATATATATATATAGTATGATACCAATTCTGCTAAAAGTGGCAAATAATAGATGCTAAAATGTTAATTGTTTTTATGTCTTAGTGATGAGATTAGCCATAGTTTTTCTTTCTGTTAAAAATTTCCATAAAGAACATTACTCTTATAATTGGAAAGTTATATAATTTTTAAAACCTCAAACCTTCATAATTCTATTTCTAGAACTCTGTCCAAAACATTCTCTTATGTATCTCTCATAACCACCCCATGAGGCTGGTAGTATCATCTCTATGTGACAGAGGCCTGGGTGGATAATGTGATGAGCCTGATGTTGCCCTTAGAGCTGGGTCTTGTCAGATCTGTCTGACACCAAAATTATGAATCAAAATGATACACAAGAATACACACCAGAGTATTTGAGTAGAAAAAAAAATACAGCTGATGGCCCTGGCTGAGTAAATAAGATTGCAAGCATGATGGCATACCATGTAGGCACTAAGGAGTGATGTTTAAGAATCATTTTTTTTAGAGTTGGGGAGGGACAGAGGGAGAAGGAGAGAGAGAATCTTAAGCAGGCTCCACAGGTGGAGCAGGACACAGGGCTCGATCTTACAACCCTAGGATCATGACCTGAGCCAAAATCAAGAGTTGGACACTTAACCGACTGAGCCACCCAGGTGCCTAAGAATCATTTTTAATGACATGGGAAAATGTTCTAATGTAAAAAAAAAAAACAAGATGCAAAATTTCGTATGTAACATAGCCCTAGCTATTGTGCAAATGCAAAAAAAGATTAGAAGAAAATATAATAAAATATTAACAACGGCCATCTCTAGGTAATAGGTCTTTTTTTTAAAAAAAAAAAGACATTCATTTATTTATTTATTTGAGAAAGAGAGAGAGAGAGGGCAGGGGGAGGGGCAGAGGGAGAGAATCTCAAGCAGACTCCCCGCTGAGCGGGGAGCCTGACGCAGGCCTCAATCTCACAACCCTGAGATCATGACCTGAGCCGAAATCAAGAGTCAGATGCTTAATTGACTGAACCACCCAGACGCTCCTCTAGGCAATATGTCTTAAGAGATTATTACTTACTTCGCTATGCTTGAAAATATTACAAAATGGATATTGCTTTTATTACCAAAAACTGTTCCACATTCACTCAAAAAAATGAACCATCCATTATAATCCCATTACCCTCTTTCTTACACCTATCTACCCTTTAAGGTCAAGTTGAAGACTCACTTCTTCTATGAAGCTCTCCTTGATATGCCCAGCTCATATAGCTCTGACCTTCCAAAACGTGCTCAAAGTAGAGCTTTGACTCCTGGCTTCAGAAATGCTTCACATGCATCTCTAAGGGCATCACAGCTCTTGGGCTCGACTCCCCATCCAGCGTCCCAGAACCACAAGGGTGGGGAGAAGGCAACCTTCTACTCATGTCTTACGTATGTAGCTGTGAGCTGAGCAGGCTTGTGGAATTCGTGCCAACAGAGCTGCCTTTACCATACTTTCTAGGGTTTGGACCTCATGGTTGGGAAAAGGCTGGATGATTACTTATGGCTGGGACCAGGCCATGATAAAGTTCCCATAGTCCATGGAAAGTGAGAAAACTCAAGAGTATGCAGCAATTTTTCCAAAACACTAAGTTTATTCAACTCTCCTTGTTCTGGGATTATGTCCTTCCTACTCTGGTATTAAAACATTCATTGTTTTATCACAGCAATGGGGTGAAGAGTAGATGGCACCCCAGTGTTTATAGCAGCAATGTCCACAATAGCCAACATATGGAAAGAGTCTAGATGTCCATTGACAGATGAATGGATAAAGAAGATGTGGTGTATATATACAATGGAATATTACTCAGCCATCAAAAAGAATGAAATCTTGCCATTTGCAATGACATGGATGGAACTAGAGGGTATTGTGCTAAGTGAAATAAATCAGTCAAAGAAAGACAAATACCATGTGATTTCACTCCTATGTGGAATTTAACAAACAGAACAGATGAACATAGGGGAAGGGAAGGAAAAACAAAATAGGATGAAAACAGAGAGGAAGGCAAACCATAAGAGACACTGAACTCTATGAAATAGACTGAGGGTTGCTGGAGGGGAGGTGGGTGGGAGATGGGGTAACTGGGTGATGGGCATTAAGGAGGGCACGTGGTAATGAGCACTGGGTGTTGTATGCAACTGATGTATCACTAAATTCTACCCCTGACACGAATAATACAGTATATGTTAACTAAACTGAATTTCAATAAAGAATAAAAAAAGAAGAGTAGATGGTAATTTTAAAGTGTTTAGCAAACTAATAACTGTTACTCTTCAGAGAAGTATTCCTAACTACCCAATCCAGAATAGCTACCTCTTTGCTTCTCCCAATGAGCCTTCCCCATAGCATTTATAGTTATCTAGATAATACTCCAGTATTTATTTGTCTCTGTTTTTTATGCTAAGTCTCCTACCAAGAATGTATGTAGGATCTTAGCCAGGCTCAATGCTGACACACAGTAGGTGCTCAATAAATGTTTGTTCAATAAGTAAAGGAAGGACCTTGGAACTAGGGAAGGTGCAGGGTCATGATACTGGGGGACTTTGGCCAGAGTCTTAAAATAACAGAAAATGAAATTTAGTACTTAAGTCACTGACGGGTGACACCAGCTCTAGGAATTAATCCTAGCTCCGTGCTAGCACGTGGAATCTCCTATCTGGAGGAAACTCTTGTGAAGGTTTCCTTTGGTTCCCAGTCATTCTGGGAATAAGACATTAACAGCATAGCGAGTAAACACAGTGAGCTGAATTCCTGGCCAGCCGGTAGCAATGGCTCACAGGCTGGCAGGACAGAGTAACTGGAAACATACATACAACTCAATTGCAAGCTCCTCTCCATCCCCTGCTTCTCATTAACACTCTCCTCCCCCCAGGCCTCTTAGCTTCTCTTTGGGAAACAAATCCTTTTTCCAGAAGTTGATGAGAAAATGCCCTCTTGTGGGCGTGACAGTGGACCACCTCGACAGTGTCAAAGATTTCTGAAAATGTGGTTATTCAAGAGAATTCCTTCATTAGATTTAAAAAAAAATTTTTAAATCTCAAACATCAACCCTTTGTTAAAGTGAAGATACATTTTCTAGAAGGCCATTAAAGAGTACTCAATTCACTTCTGCATGTCTAACTTAGGTATGCAAGTTCTGAATGTCTTAAACAGCATCATCACAAAGAAAATTATTCTCCTTTCTAAACTTCTGTACGATTTGCTAATGACTGGGTGACTTTTTTTTTTTATCATCACCCAGAATCTGCCTCCTTTTCTGCTCCCAGGAAACCATCACCGGAGACTGACAGGCAGCAATTGAAAATAATAAAATTATGTAAGATGAGCTTGTAATCACCAGCATTTCACAAGAAGCAAAATGCATTTCACTCTGGCTGAGGAACAGAAAGTTTCTTTCTCATTTTAAATCTGTATCAGAGGTAAAGCCTTCTATTAAAACACAATTCTCTGTACACTTACAGTCTCTGGCGGACTGCCAAGGAGACTATCACGGAGCTACTGCTGCAAAGAAGAAACAGGCTGTGCAAGACATGGAGGTGCACTCCTAAAGAAGGAGCAAAGTCTCCGGAATCCTTGGGAGGGCTCTGCTCACAGTCACCCCCACCTCTTCTGGAAACACACACACACACACACACACACACACACACACACACACCCATGCATGCACACACCCGTGCTTTCTGGAGGGGTGTGGGGAAGGCAAACATTCAGAAAATGCTGCCCTATCTTTTGCTTTCCAAACAACACACACACACACACAGACACACACACATGCGCGCGCACTTCAGGTTTCTTCTTCCCTTTCTCACTGCTTTTTGTCGTGCACCACCACCATCATCATCATCATCATCATCATCGTCATCGTCGTCCTCAAACCGCAAGCCCTGTGGTCCAAGACCTGGTAATTGCAAACCTTTCTTGCCGGCTGTAATTTACAGGTACAAGTGACCACTTGGGGGCACAGTTAGTGGAGAAAGCTGGCACCGCATTCAATGAGGCAGGCTTTTATGATTTGAAGCCTGTTTCAGCTGCCTTTGAGAAAGCCCCTCAATCCTGGATCCTGCAGGAGCCCTTGGGTGGAACATAACCCTGACAGAATTGTTCATTTAAGGCGAATCTGAGATTCACTGGGAGGGAGATTTTATATGGAATTACATGAAATGATTCCGTTCCTTCCTCCCTATAAAACCGGTGGTTTAAACATTTCCTCCACGTGACGGCTTGTCTTTTTCACGTTTTCATCAGTGTTAGTGTGGGCATGTACACAAACACATATTGCTCATGATAGGGGTGGTGGGAGGCAAAAATTAACCTTATTAGTACAGTTAAATCTCTTTCTCTTGTTAAATAAAATTTTATTTTTCCCCATTATGAAAAATATGCTGATTATTTAAACAATCTGGAGAATTTTAAAGCAGAAAGATGATCACTGTTAACACTGGGGTATATTTTCAGCCTTTTTTTTCCAATGCTCTTTTGCTTTTACATCCTTGACATCATAGTACATACATAAGAGGTGCTTGATTTCCTTTAATTAACAAAATCTCCCTCTTAATTAAAAACAATTCCCTCAAATACCCAAACTCATGACAAAGTCACCTTAGAAACTCTGTTCTCAATCCCCAAAGAAGTGTTTTGTGTTTTTCTTTTTGGTTTCCTTGGTCGGAAGAAAACAAGGAACAGTTAATGCCACCATTATGTCAACCCCACCCCAGTGCCCAAACACATACTCCAAAGATAGGTTTTCCCCAAGACAAACCAGTGAGGTTTGTAGCTGGGCAAAGGGGAGACATAAACCTAGGTTGGGGAAGAGACAGGGAAGAGAATTGGAGGGGGGTGCATAGGCAACACTTGGGAACCAAATACAGGTTGGGCTTTCACGGGAGACCCCAAGGCCCAAGGACTGAAAATGAACACACAGGTTAGTGTCCTGGAAAAAATTTGTGTCTGGTGTGTAGAAAAAAATGGAGCAAAGATCATCTTTTTTGACTCAGATTTGGATGCATGGTTTTTTCACATCCTGGTGAAGGGATCGCTTATTGAGCTGCACATTTTAGGGAATAATCCCTACTTCCATGAGACAATAACCAACCCAGAGAAAATATTCCACAGGGTTTGTACTTTTGCACCCAGGAGAGCATGAAGCAGCACTAGATTCAGAGGAAAGGAGCCCTCATCCAGACCTGGCGCTCCTGTCCCTCCCTGCACTGTTCATGATACTCCTCCCACATTCTAGGATCTGGGATTCTGGTTCCTGCTCTTCTCCTGCCTGGCAAATCTTAGATGCATTTCCCTTCTCTGCGCTTTGCCTGTTCAAACTGTGCAAGTGCCCAGTACTGGTCTAGGCCCTCGGGGGAAAATCAACAAAGGTGAGGCAATAGATCCCCCAGGGGCACATGGTCAGCTGGGGTTCCTCTGAAGCAGTCACATGGAGAACCTCGGTCAGGTCATCCCCACGGGTGGGCGGCTTCTCCCGAGGAAGCCATACAGGACAGGCAGGTTCTGATCTGGGCAGAGAGACAGGCAAGATTTCTAGATTAGGAAGAGGGGGAGGGAACTAGGGTGGCCTTGGCCGGGCCAGAGTGGCTCCTTGGACCCAGCTGATAGTCTCTCTGTCAACACGGCATACTGGCTACTCCTGGAGCCACTTCCGGGGCTCTGCTCTCTCCAAGTGCAGATCCTTCCTTCCATCCCAGCTCCCCTGTGCCAACCCATGGGCAGGCAGGACTCGCTATGCCCTGACTTGCTGGGATGGGCTCCACGCTCCTCTCCACCATCCCCATGAGCATCACGGGGCTCGTCTACACCCAGCTGTGCCACCATCTCTCAGAGGTGAACTCCAGGCAATGTGTCCTCTATATCCTATGCAAAGCCAAGCTGGGTCTTCTAAGCTTACCTCTCAAGGGGGGAGCAGATCTGTTAGCTGTATGGGGTTTGTGAGCTTTGGGACTTGGGCTGGGGGCCAGGGATATACAGACTGAGGCTCCAGAATGGAGGGAGGGAGACCCCAGTAAATACACTTGCCCTCGTAGGTCTTCCAAATTCTCCTTGCTCTGTGGGGCTTCCCAGTGACTGTCCCCTCCCCCTGTGTCTCCATAGCTCTCTACCAAAGAGCAACGGGTCATATTGTACCCCCACACTCCCCACTTGCATCGTCTGCATCTTGTGATGAGGCACTGCCCAGGAATGTGGGAATGAGGGAAACAACGAGACTGAGCTTTCACACAGATGAATTTTGTCTGAGTTCCTGGAAGGCAGGAATTTCCCTCCCACCCCTAATTTCCTATAAGCCGGTGACAGGCAGAACAGAGGGCAGTAAAGCTATTATTAGTGTCATTATAGGAGGTAGCTAGGTTCCAAGAGATGAAGTAAGAGCCCACCATTTGTAGGAGGCCCTGCTAGGCTGCTGAGCCCAGATCGACCTGGCAGCGAAGGCCATGGCTCTTCAGCAGGAGGCCTCACTACCTCATGACAGGAGATACTGCCCAGAACTCTGTAAAAAGGGGACACTGACCTCAGAGTCAGACTACAGATTACTGGAGAATGGGGTACAATAGAGAGGGCAAAATTACTGTAAGGAGAGACTAGCTCATGCTTCAGTCTCAGACGAAAGGTGTTAACAAAGCTACCGAAAGAACACATTAACCAGGCCGGAGTCTCCAAACCAGGGAGGAAGGGGCCAAGCTGGGAACCAGCCACCCCAGTCCTGCCCGAGGAGAGTGCTCTGCACCCTCCTGCCCCCACACTCTGCCCCCCCAGGCATCTGGTCACTTCTGCAGGTGGCCCCCTGAGCTGGGGATAGGGCAGTCATAGCTCAGGGACACTGACCTTTAAGACCATGCACCAACCTCCTGTCCCCATTGCAGTCACCAAGCAGCCTCTTGATATTTAGCCTCCCCTATGATGTGTCTTCAGGGGGAGAAATCTGTTGAGTGGCAACACATGGGCCTGGGTCCACTGGATATCCTATTTCTAGTGTAAATCGCCAAAATGCCATCAACTTGGAGACTGTTCAACTCTGGGTATGCTGCCAGTCAAGTGGGAAAATCCCAAGCATGGAGAACTTGTATGGGAGCCCCAACCTGTGCAGACACCCCCAATTGGCCAACTAACATCCTCACTTGCTGGTGGGTGTCTCCAAACACAGTGCCACCCAATGTCCATCCCCAGGAGAATGGACACACAAACTATGGTATCGCCATGGACTACCACTTACCAATAAAGAATGACCTAAAAGGGACACAAGTCAACATGGATAAATGGCACACAGGGTATGCTGAGTGAAACCAGCTGGGCACGAAAAGGAGTACACACTGTATATTTCTGTTTCTACGAAAGTCAACAGCAGGCAAAGCTAATCTCTGGCGACTCACATAAAAGGCAATTGGAGAGCAGAAGGGGGATGGCGAGGAGAGGGGTACAGGGAATTTTCCGGGTGAAGGAAATGTTTTATATCTTGTTTTGAATGGTAGCTACACAGGAATATAAAATTATCGAAACTCACAGAACTGAACATTTAAGATCTGTGGACTTTAGTTTATGGCCTCAACTATTATACCTCAAATAAAATAAATACAATGCCCACCACAGGGCTAGGGAAACATCGAGTGCTCAGTAAGACCTGTTGAACTGTTAAAGTAAATGGCTCCCCCTGCCACCCCCAGCAAATTGTTTAAAGAATTTATTAGGAGAATCAGTTTGCAGTATGTTTTTTTATAAGTCTGGTTTTTTTTTATTGTGGTAAAAATGCATACAATTTACCATTTTATTAAGTGTATGGTCCACCATCATTAAGTGTATTCACGTTGCTGTGCAACCATCAACCACCATTCATCTCCAGAACTTTTTCATCTTCCCAAACTAAAAGTCTGTATCCATTAGACAGGAACTCTCCATTCCCCTCCCCTCACAGCCCCTGGCAGCCACCATCTTACTTTCTGTCTGTAGGAGTCTGACTACTTTAGGTACTTCATACATGTGGATTCATACAATATTTGTCTTTCTGTGACTGGCTTATTTCACCTTATTTCATTTAACATAATGTCTTCAAACTCATCCACATTGTAGCATGTGTCAGATTCTCCTTCCTTTTTAAGGCTGCATACTATTCCGACGTATGTATAAACCACATTTTATGTAACCGTTCATCTGTGGATGAGCACCTGGGTTGCTTCCATCTTTCAGCTATTGTGAATAATGCTGTTACGGACATGCAGGTGTAAATATCTGGGTCTTTGTTTTCACTTCTTTTGGGTATATACCCATAAAAATTGCTGGATCATATGGTAATTGTATGTTTAATTCTTTGAGGCACTGCCATATGGTTTCCAGAACTGTTTTACCATTTTGTGTTCCCACCAGAAGTACATAAGGTTTCCAATTTCTCCACAACCTTACCAGTGACTGCTATTTTCTGCTTTAAAAAAATTTTTATAATAGCCATCCTAATGGGTATGAAGTGGTATCTCATCATGATTTTGATTTGCATTTTCCTAATTATGAGTGATATTGACCATCTTTTTCATATGCTTATTTGGCTACTGGTCTGTCTTCTTTGGAGAAATGTCTACCCAAGCCCTTTCCCCTTTTTTGGGGGGGGGGGGTGGAGAGAGGGAGAGAGAGATTCTTAAGCAGGATCCATGCTCAGCACGGAGCCTGATGTGGGGCTTGATTTCAAGACCCTGAGATCATGATGTGAGCCGAAATCAAGAGTCAGATGCTTAACCAACTGAGCCACCCAGGTGTCCCGCCCTTTGCCTATTTTTCAATCAGGTTGTTTGTTGTTGAGTTGAAAGTAAATAAGATTTCGTTACAACTCTGAGAACCCAGTCTTGCCCTCCCCACCGTCACAAGCTCAGTCCCTAGGTGTCACTCTCACATCCCCTGTCCCTGTCCCACCTCCAGTGTGGTCACAGGGAGGACAGGAGCAGAGAGTTAGGACAGGCAACTTGCCTCCTCTTCTGCTAGGACTGAGGAGACTATCCCTGGCCCAGATGTCTATTCCAGATATCAAAACATGTTTCTGAAGACCAGACATCCTGGGGGGCATACCTGGAATAAAAACAGCTGATAGTTACAGCCAGTTCTCAAATTGTGACATGAGAGTTCAGTGAGTGCCCCCCTCCCCAGCCCTGCAGCCACCCCTAGGAGTCTGCGCCCACAAAGATGGCTTTTTGTGGTTTCTATAGAATCTAGGAGGGAAGGCTTAAATTTGTAGGTGAAAACCTGAGCAGGGTGGGAATGTCCTTCTCACTCAGGGATGTGAAGGAGACAGCATAGGGAGAGGCAGGGGTTGTTATCTAGAAACCCAGGGCTGGAGCTCTTGCCACAGGATGTCGGTTTGCGTTGTCTTTCCCAACAAGGCACTATTCCAAGCTGCTTTCCTACTGGTCTCTCCATGGCTGCCTGCAACCTTCCCTTCATGTCTCAGTCACTGGTGCCTTCCAGGTTGTACAGCCCACATCCCCTCCCTCCAGTGAGCCCCACGGATCTCTGCACTGCCAGCTTTCTCCCCCAGGGGTCTCAGAGCACCCCCTGTCAGATACCTGGGGCCAGGGAAGAAATGTCCCTTCAGACCATGAGGGAAGTGGTGACTTCACAGGCGGGGAAAAAAGTGACTTCCATGGAGCATGGTTCCCATGAAAATAATCTTTCTACTCTGGGGGCGGGGGGGGGGTGGGGAGGAGGAGAAATTTTAAATCTTAATGCCATTTGATTGTGGAGAAAGGCAGTTTCCCCACGTCTCATGAAGCAACCCAGGTGCTCCTTTTTTTTTTGCAACGTGTTGCTGTAGATTTGTAGATTGAGATGCTTTTGCTCTTCCATTTGGCATACCTAGGCTTCAGCAAGAAGTATGTTCCTTTCACAGTTTGAATATTATTCAAGTTTTGATGATGAAAGCTGGCTGGAACAGCATGACCTGGATAGATTACAGCCCTCTATTTACGGCAGGCTCTTCGCTAGCAAGATCAGCCAGACGCACACACTGCACGAGGTCTCCAGGTCTCAGCAGCCCAGCTTCCGAATGTGGTACTTACACTTCCCAAATTTGGTGGCCTTCGCTTTGGGTTCAGAAAGCCAGGATCAGAGCACGCTCATCTTATATTCCTTTACATCAACCAAATAAGCTATTTCAATGGCAAAATAAACCGCCTGTATCTCAAGAGATCAAAATCGTGCAGAAATGCAACAAAATGGCCTCAAGAGAAGCGTGGGTATGAGCTCTCACTCGGCATCCGGGAGATGGACTGGGATGCACGTAAACACTGAGCAGGTGCCCCTCATCACAGCCCACCCCAAATGGCAATCATGTTCTGGACAGGACAGACCCGGCAGCTATCCCCGCTAAGGTGAGCACTGCTGGGTTGGCCAGAATTCAGTCTGCTTGTTATCCTAAAGGTGGCAAAGTTGGCCTCACTGATGAGGGATCCTGGACAGGAGCTTTAGAAAATCACTGAGCAGGCTTTGGCAAGAAACCATATCTAGGCTTCCACGCTGTACTCCTTACCCATCTATAATGAAGGACCAGGTTTTCGGGTCTTGTTGGTATCTCCAACCCATTAAAACCTACCATGCATGACTAGACCACAGCTCACACTATATGGCACTCTCTGGGCAACTTACGTGAGAGTCTGACATGGCCCATACTGGTCTATACCTTGTTGGATAAGCCTAAGGATCATGCTCTTGGCTGTCAAGGCAATGTCAAATGCAATAGAACTTTCTAAATGCTAACTTCCAATTTATCTTGTCACAGACTGGTAACAGTTCGTGGCTTGGCACCAGCCTGAGGACGAGGCCTGGAGTTTTTAACTCCTCTACTGGCTTGGAGAGCCTGGTCAATGGCGGCAGGATCCAACTTATGTGGTTAGGCAGAATTGAATGGACATCCATAGCAGCATTCATGATCAGGTTATTCCCCCTTTGGTCTCAGAACTTCCCAGGAAATCCCAGGACTGGATCATTCATTGATCTTACTCTGCTTGCTTTCCATATGCTTCATGAGGAGCCATGGGCTTCTGAGCTAAACTGGGAGCTCTCCTGGTTGGGACCTTGTCTTGGGGTGTCCAACACTTGAGAACCCAACGTGGGCCAGGTCCAAGGCTAAAAGACAAAGATGGTCCTTGTCCTCAGGGAGACCATGATTCCCAAAATGAACCCAGAAATAACCACTTGTTCATGTGATTTGGAGCAGAACCCAACCCACCCATATACACAGACAGCATTTGTGACATGCCTGGCCCTGTTCTTGGCACTTTGTAACAGGAACTCATGTCCTTCTCAGATATTCACTCCTCACACATTTAAGTCAGCGCCCCTTAAGGAGCCTCTGACCATGAAGAAAAGTGGTCAGTTAGACCTAAGCCTTCAAGATAACTCGGAATCAAGCATTTGCTCAGTTTACAAATGGTGATGATAGCACACTGAAGTGTGAAGGTATCTGAAATCATACGGGTAGGCCTCTGTTTCTTGGAGTTTATTTCAGGCCTTAAAATAAAATTAGCAGGACCCTCAGCTTATTATAGCAACTGTGGTAATCAGCGAGCAATGTGGCTAAATGTGTAATTACTGTGTTATTTTAATAAGCAATTTATATACTGTATGAAAGGGGATATTGGCTCTCTCCCTTTTTTGTAGGTTGGCAGTGGTCTGGATGCTAGGCTTGTTCAGCCCTTTAACCCATCCAGCACCCCGTTTGTCGATCTGACCTCTGGCAAATGCTTTGTCTCTCTAGAACTCATCTGTGAAGTGGGAATAATGCCATCCGTGTCGCTGCGTGAGCAAAAAATGAGATGCCACACGAAAGGAGCGGTGCCTGCTCAGTGAACAGTTACTGAGTCTACACTCACTCACAAGCTCCAGAAGCTGAGCACATATCATTAAAGTTCCTCAAGAGGCTAACTTCAGTTGCAGGGTTGATCCAAAAGCAAATGCTCAAAGCTGACAATGTGAAAAGAGAAGAGAAGGGAGAAAGGAAAGTTTATTTAAATCCTGGCTTCACCATTCCCCACCACCTCTCAGTGTAGCAAAATGTCCAAAAGGAAAACAGGGAATGTGAAAAACCATTAGGTCTCTAATTTGGCCTAAGCTTTTGACTAGGTTTTGCTTTTTACAAGACAGAGAGAGTCCTCTTGTCTGTTCCTGCCTCTCTGCCTCACCCCTGACCCTGCTTCTGAGAGCTTTGCGGGCATGCTTGAAGAAAAAGAAAGCCTCATGCCTGATTTTAACTTTAGGGTCAAAACCAGCCCCGGAGTAAGGAAGGGGGAGGTGGCGGGGCCAGACAAGCAGGCGTGCAGGCAGGGCCTGCGCCAACCCGGTGCCCTCTGCAGCCCAGCCCTTGCCTGGCACTTCCTGTGCGGCCACTTAGTTACAGGTCTGATCACAGGCACTGGTGACCGTGCTTTTCTCATGGTGACTCTCAAACCGGAGAAGTCCTCCTCTGCTGAACGAGGGCTGGAAGAGTTAAAACAGGGAGCAGACATCTCTTCGTGGTGTCTGCTGCAAACTCTATTCACCCCATCTGCCCATCTCCCCCCCACAAAAAACTCATCTAAAGAATAAAAATAGAAATTCCTAGGTGTTTTATTTTCCTTTAAAACAATGCTTTCGTGAAACGCCACAAATTAAGAAATCTGGTGGGGACAACACCTTGCAAGTTAAGTGTGATACGAAGAATGGACTTCGTGTCGACTCGCAAAAGTGCCAAATAGACTCAAGTTATCACGGCAGTGAAGAAGCTCCAAGAAAATTAGTCTTCAAAGTCTCAAGTCATGAATCCTAGAGGATTCCATTTAGATTAGTTAGAATTCAACAAGCATATTTTATAGATATGTGCCCAAATATAGCATCTAAAATTCCGCACAATGAGAAACCATGAAGATCTAACTACATAGCCACTGAACAAAAAGAAAGTCCAAAAAGTAGTCTTTGATGTCTATTACCTGACACCTTCTCTGGGCATAAATTGATGCAGGCAAACATTTTCCCTATGGAGTGTTGTGCCCAGCACTGTGCTAGGCGCTGGGATTCCAAAGTGAATGAACCTAGATCAGTCTGTAGTGCTTCTGGGTGGATCCTTAATTCTTCGTATATCATTTCTACTCTTCAATTTGCTCTTTATTTATTACACTGTCTAACGCGGGAACAGAAGCCATTAAAGCATCTAAAAGTTTTTCTCATTAGCCTTCCAGGACCAGAGGAAACAGAAGCAGGTGGGCAAATCTAAAAGTATAGCGAATGCTGGTCAGACCTGGTTAATAATTCTTATTTAAGCTCATATTCCCTCTAATAGAATTATTTTATTTAAAGTGTTCATTAGCACAGACAATGCAGTCCCTGGCAAATAAAAGGCATTGTGAAGAAGTGCAAATGCAGAAAGACCCTGTCTAGAGTATCAGAAACACATCCACACACACAGAGAAGACAAGACAAGACAGGTGGACTGGTCGCTGACGGATGTGGATTCGAATAGCCGTACAATGTGGCTAGATTTGTGGTCTCAGGGCAGCTGATTACCTCTCTGAGCCTCATCTTCATTTGTAAAATGTGGATAATCCCTACCTTGCAGTGCTGATATGGGGATTAGAAATAATATATGTAAAGTACTAAGATATAGTGGGCAATCAAAACTGGAAGCTATTATTATCATATTATTGGCATTTGTTTCAGGTTTGATGATTGAATAATGGGTAAATTAGCTGACCTCTAAAATCCCTATCAACTCTAAAATTACGATACTAAAAAATGGAATTAAAAGTTCATATATGAAATCCACTTAAAGATATTTTTAACTATTGTAATTGTGATGCAAATCTCTTATGCTTTTCAGAGTAAGTACTGATAATGAGACTCGGAGAATATATATATATATATACACACGGTGGTGTACCGTGGAAATATTTATGATCAAATTTAGCAGGATAGGTGTCTACAGTTTCTAAGATCTCCAGGGGTTGCTGCTGCTGAGGCTGTCATTACTCCTTCACCTAACCTCTCCTTTCTAGAACACTTCTCTAGGCCAGACACTGGGATGCATGTTTTACTGGGGGTAATATTGGCCACGATTATTCTCTCCATCTTCATAAAAGAGAACTGAAGCTTTACTGGGATTAAGGATCTGTCCAAGGTCACACAGCTAGTAGGCACCAACGACTGGACTTCACCTCTGACACTAAGCGTTCATCTTTATCCACTCTGCAATATTGCTGCAACTCAGACAAGCAGCCCTAAAAAGCAAAACAGAAGAGATTCGAGGGACTTGCCAGGAAATGTACACACAGGAAAGGAAGAACAAATGTCAGTCACATCTACTGTATTCTTTGTTTGACTGTGTTCTGTTGACTGCAATTTCACCAAGTCTCCTAAACAGAAGATCAGCATAATATATTAGTGTAAAAAGTGGCTGAATATTGCAATCCCTCCTCTGGGTATGTATCCAAAAGAACTGAAAGCAGGATCTCGGAGATACTTATACACCCATGTTCATAGACATAAACTGGAGGATTCCACCTATGTGAAAGATCTAAAGCAGTCAAATTCACAGAAACAGAAAGTAGAAAGGTGATTGCCAGGGGCTGGGGAAGGGGGAAATGGGCAGTTGATGTTTAATGGGAACAAGCTTTCAGTCTCACATGATGAAAATATGTTCTGGATATCCATGTACAATGATGTGGATATTAATACTACAGAACTATACACCTAAAATAGTAAAGATGGTAAATTTTTATGTTTTTAAACCACAATTTAAAAAGAAAGAAAAGTGGGAGATTATATGTTTGTGTGTGTGTGTATGTTTTTATATATATTTATGTATATGTGTGTATCCTTAAAGGAGTTAATGGTTTAAAAATTTCAAAACTCGGGCACCTGGGTGGCTCAGTTGGTTAAGCAACTGCCTTCGGCTCAGGTCATGATCCTGGAGTCCCTGGATCGAGTCCCGCATCGGGCTCCCTGCTCGGCAGGGAGCCTGCTTCTGCCTCTGACCCTCCCCCCTCTCATGTGCTCTCTCTCTCATTCTCTCTGTCTCAAATAAATAAATAAAATCTTTAAAAAAAAAAAATTTCAAAACTCTAGGGGCACCTGGGTGGCTCAGCCAGTTAAACATCTGACTTTTGATTTCGGTTTAGGTCATGATCTCAGGGTCGTGAGATCAAGCCCCATGTGGGGCTTGGTGCTCAGCGGGGAGTCCCCTTGAGATTCTCTCCCTCTGCCCCAGCAAACCCCCCTGCCCCCGGCTTGTGTGCGCTCTAAAATAAATAAATCTTTAAAAAAATTTCAAAACTCTATAAGATAATTATAAAGATTGATACCTGTAGGGACAATAGCAGCCTCTGAATGTCTGGGGATGACCTCTTGGCCCAAACCCGATCCGCTGCCCTAACAGTGTTCAGCTGTTCTGTTCTAGCTTCTGCATCATCATCTGCTGCCACTGTTACGCATTTACAAACCATCTGAATTTCATGAAGATATCCTCTCTCAAGGGAAATGAGAAATCTTCCCCTTCCCACCCTAAAGGTGGAAATGCCCCAAGACAATTAAGTTCATTTCACGAATAGCTGTGTTGCTAATGATCAACTCACCTCACCTTAATTTGCAGCTCCAATTTCCCTGTTTTCAAGTGATTTCTTTGAAGAAAGTATAGACTACCTTCCTGGCCTAGGGTGTTGGGAAAGTAAGCGTGTAGCTGTTCCAGGAAGAACCACAGAATCTGCTTTCAAAGTGGTCTTGATCTCTGATCATTTTTGATACAACAGGCTGATAAAGAATTCTGACTCATTTTTCCTTCTTAGCCAAAATTATTAAGACCATTTCTATGGTAAAATTTACTTCAGATGAAAGTATTCTCCAGTGACTCTGTTACCCAATTCTTCTAGCATACTGGGAAATGACCCTCAATTTCCGGAGTAATAGCAAATGAGCCTCTCCTGCACAAACTACAAATATTCTTCCATTTTCTGAACATTTGGGTCTCCATGTGATTTATGTGTTCACAAAGAGATTTCTTGTTCTCCAGTCATCCTACATGGTTCCTGCCTTGGTTTATCTTCACTTTCCACAACCCATGGCTGGATTTCTTAGTTATGGTGCTTCTTCCTCCCCCTACCCTCATGCAGGCATTTAGTTGACCGATTATAGAATCACAAGGTTGGTTATAATTCCATTTCTCCATCTGACTTTGAACTTAAGTGTTCCAATTACTTCGCTTGATGCTAATAAGTCAGTAGCGTGCTAATGCTTGCCTTGATATTTCTGAAATATACAGGGTGTGATTAGCATGGGACTGCATCATTAGAAAGCAAAATGAAAGCGGATGAGCAACATCATGGCTCGCATTTAAGCAAAGCTGCCTGGTCAGTGAGCTTACAATGTTACAACGATCCTAGGGATACTATATGCTGTGACTAAACGTATATTGTATTTGGAAAATCCTCTGACACTTCAGAACCTTCTGTCTTTTGCTACTACTAGAAAAGATCCTAGAAGGATAAAACTAAAGAAGGAAGGAAGCAAGGGAGGAAAGAAGAAAAGGAAAAAAGGAAAGAAGGAAAGAAGGAAGGGAGGAAAGGAGGGAGGAAGGAAGGAAGGAGAAATCTTTAGTCAATTCTGCTGGATTGCACTGATGTCCCCAGGCCATAAAGCAAGAAAGCTTTACGGTAAGCCTGCTGGAAGAAAAAAAAATACTCATGCACACATACATTATCAAATAAGATGTTAAAAAACTACATTAGCATCAATGGTGTTATTTGAGTCTATTAAAAAAAATTAACCCCTTTATATCTGTGTGTAACCAGGAATAGTGTAAACTTTTGGAAACTAGCAGGAAAAAAAAAAGGAAACGCTTTAAACTGGGAATGATTTGCAGCCAAATCAATTGATAAATAGAAGAAAAAAAAGACGGCACAACTGAAATTGATGCCAAAGATTTATAAGGTTGACTAAGTAAACAAAAATGGAAGGGATCACCATGGAAATGCATGAATATTGAAATAGGCAAGATTTGAATAGACTAATGATATGCCTCACTTAGACTGACAGGTGTTGATAACAACTCTGACACTCAATCCACACCAACATCCACACTTCTAAAATGTTTATTCCTAGAAAACAGGAGCTGATTTAAAGGTTCCTTTGGTAAGAGCTTATAAGAAAAATACATTTTCTAATCTTAAAGGGACTAACTCAATTCTCATCTACTTGAAAAACAAGAAAGGTTTTATCTACTTGCTTTCTGGATATGAGGAACTGCAGTTAGCAGAAGTCATTCTCTTGGGCTCTACTAGTCTTTGTTCCAATAAACCTCTCACAAAACTGAATTTTCAGTCTGGCTTATCTCCCACACTGGGTACTTGAAGTATGACCACCACTCATCAGAAACATAATTAAAAAGACACAACACTAGATCTACCCCCACCCCCCAAGCACATACAGATGAAAACCAATAACCCTTAATCTATTTGTTACCATAGCTACCATAGGATTTTTTTTTTTTTAATTTCGGTACAACTCTAGGTATTTCGTTTGGATTGTTACTTGCAAATGAAAGTTGGAGACCTGTAAATTCCTGTTTACTGTGTAGAAATGGGGAGACTGAGCAGAAGAAAATGTTTTTCTTAATCATGGACAAATATGGTTTATAAGATGCTTGTACAGAAAAGTTATTAAAATTGGTTAAATACATCAGCCCATAAGCCAGTTTAAATGTCATTAAATTCATACAGAGTTTAAGGACACATATGCTAGTAATTCCCTGATTTATAGCAGGATGATAAATCAAGAGCACTCAGAACAATGCATGGGACAGAGACTATATTCATCAGTGGCACACAGCTCCATACCTGCATAAACACCTAGATGTGACTATTCAAATACATGCGTACCAAGCAGCCCTTAATTAGAGGGCAACGATTTTACCAAGTGCCAGGATGAACAATCTGTAAAATTGTCCCTCACCCCCCCTAAGAGTGAAAAAGTTAGCTCTATGCTTCCCCAATATAATTTTTTAAAACATCAGGAATGAAGTGGGCTAATTAAATGTCATTCACCCTACACCGAATTAATTCCTTAAATATGCTCTCCCAGGCTGAGCTGGACATAAGACCACAGGCAAGGGGAGGAACTCTGTAGGGACCAGACAGATGACTTTCAAGAGACCGAAATTAGGGTAAATATAACTGTAACCAGGACAGATCTGTCACTGCAGGAGGAGTCCGAATCCCAGCGTAGCCCAGCGTAGCCCGGCTGATGAGAGGCTGAAGCCTGCATCAGTGGAGCCTGACTGTCCCTGAGCTGACGAAGTGGAAGTTTCGCGGGCGGCAGCAGCACGGCGTCCTTAACGGTCCGGTCCCTCCAGCGCCGAGGTCTCGCCTAATGCTACACAAATACCTGCGTCCACGATTCGCCCGGGGCTCGCCGCGGAGGAGAGCGTTTGCAGAGTGGCAGGGATGGCAAAGGCGGCGGCTCCTTACCCATCAGCATCCCCAGGGACCCGTGGGAGGACCAGCCAACTGACCCTGTCTGCCGTTGGGTTCCAGAGCCCAGGAACAACAACTGGCTTCTCAGCTGGCGGACCCAGGCATCCGAGACTCGCGCTTTGCCCCCACCCCTCCGCCGTGACGGCTGGCCCCCGGCAGGCAGCGCGTCCCCGCCTTCCCCAGCTAACGCAGACCCGACCTGCCCCGGGAGCTGCCTGGGACCTGCCCCGGCTCTTGGCTCCGCTCTCCCGGCCCGGGCGAGCGCGCCCCTCCCTCGGGGCCCCGGGCCGGCGCTGCCCAGCGCCCGCACCCGCGCCGCGACCGCAGAAACACCTCGCGCTCTCGGCCCGCTCCAGGCCACGGAGACCCGGACGTGAGCCCTCCGCCACCCTGCAGCCCCACCGGGGTCGGGGCGCGCGTCCACACTCCCACATTGCACAGCTCGGGGTCCACACTATCCCACACATAAACAACCCCTCCCCACCCAACACCACATCCTCGTCTCTTCACCATCCCCATGAGCTCTCCTTTCCGCGCCCCCAAACACGCTGGCACCCAAAAGGTGTTAAGGGAAGGGGGGTCACAACCAGGTCTGTGCGGGTTCCCTCCTCATGACTTACAAGCTCCTCTACCTCGAAAGTTACTTGGGATTGAGTGAAGAGACCCAGTCCCCAAATGCGGGGTCTGAGGACAGGAAGGGGCAAAACCCCAACCCGGCTTCCCGCTGCACAGAGGCGCGCGCCTCCCCAAAGGGCAGGGCGCGCGGCCGCCCCCGGGGTCCAGCCCTTCGGTGCCTCCTCCTGGCCCCCAGCCCGGCGCGGGCCCTGGGCCGCTCCGGGGAGGTGGCCTGGAGAGGAACGCGCACTGCCGGGCCCAGCCAGGGGTGCCGGGGCCGGGGTCACACTCGCCTCCAGCACCCCCGACCACCGCGACATTGGCTCCGGGCAGCCCCAGTGCATACACACCCGGGGGCAGGAAGTTTTTCCCCCCTTTTTCCCCTGGAGCAGCGCAGGCGCAAGGGCTCCTGCAGCCTTGCGAGTCCAGACGCGGGAGGCTCCTACCGCCGCCGCCGCGGCCGCCGCGGGAGCCGAGCCCAGCGTTCGGGTTCTCGGGCCCCGCTCCCAAGCCCGGCCCGGCCCCGCGCAGCCGCCAGGACCCGGGGTCCCCGCCGCCGCATCCTTGGCGCCCCAGCCTGGCTCTTACCTCTGGCTGCGCCGCTCCGGCCGCGGCCCGACGCCCAGAGAGCCGGGGGTCGCGGGTGGGCGCAGGAGGGCTGATGGACAGGGGACGGCGCCGGCGGGTAGCGGTAGCTGGGGCCGCTCGGGTCCTGGCCGGGAGAAACGGATCCAGGTCCACCTCCTCGCGTTCCTGCTCTCCGCCTTCTCCCCCTTTTCCTTCTCCTCCTCCTCCGCCGCCGCCTCCCGGAAGCCCAGGGAGGATGCCCGGGAGAGGGAAGTCAGTCCTTCTGCCTGTCAGCCTGTGCGGCTACGCGCGGCGCGGCTCTCACCGAGGCGGCGGCGGCGGCGGCGGCTCCGGCAGCATCGCCCCCGCCCTCTCCCCGCAGCCGCGGCGGCCGCGGGGCTGGGGCTGCTCCGGGCTCGGGCTCCGGGCGGGGGCTGCGCTCAGGCGCGGCGGCCGCCGGGGCTGCGGGCGGGCGCTGCGGAGCCGGGGCCGGGGCTGGAGCTGCAGCTAGATCCGCGGCGGCGGGGACGGCGGCGGCGGCGCGGGGGCTGGCGCGGCCAAGGCGCGGGGACCATGCTCCCTTCTGGCTCGCTCCGCTCCGGGTACCGTCTTCTTTAGCTGCGAGGGAGGCGGGCTTCGGCGCGCAGCCAGGGGCGGGCGGAGCCAATCACGGGCGCCCGAGTGGGCGGGGGTGGAGGGTGGGGAGGCGGGGCGCCCCGGCAGGGCACCCGGCGCTGCTTCCCGGACCCGAGGGATCCCCGGCAGCCGCGCGCCGGGCCCGGGCTGGAGTGCCGGCGGGTCTGTCTGTCCGTCCGTCCGCCGCCCCCGTCCCCCTCCCCCTCACCCCCCCTCCCCCGCGGCGGCTCCCGGCTCGCCCGACTCGGCGGCCGCGCCCGGTGGATGCGCGGCGCGTGGCCCCGGCTGCTCGGCCCCGGCCTCCCGGCCCCGCCGGCCCAGGGTTGGGGGACGCGGCCGAGGGAGCTCCCCGGCTGCTCTCAACACCTGAGAAAACTGGCAGGAAAGTTTGAGCACGAAAAGTCCAATCGTCTTTCAGCTTCCGCCCTCCCTAGGACACTCCAGCCACGGAAAGAAGCAGGAATTGTTCAAATCTGAAGAACAGCGACTAGCCCGCCCATCCTGTCCAGCGACCCTCTCGTCTGTCCAGACTCGACTCTCCCCATTGCACGAGGACTTTCCTGTTTACACTGACCCACTCGAATCCACCCGACCTCTCTGTTTAGTCAGCCCCTACTCAGGCCACACCAGCCTTGCATGTCTACATTGACAACCCCCCCCCCACACACACATACCACCACGGTCTACACTGACTTTCTTAGCCCCTTTACCTCTCTGTCTACACTTGCTGTCCACACAGACCCTAACGTCAACCCTAATAGGAAAGAGTTTGGCTGGAGGCCCGTGGCAGCCCCCAGTGCGGGATTTTCCATTATGCCAGAACATTCCATTTCAGCACCAGTCTTCCCTGGTAACTCTCCAGCTCTGGTTTTTATTCCCTGACCTCTCCTTCCTCCCCTACCTCCCCCTCGTCTGGTTTTGAATTTCAGAGGAAACATAGCCCCTACCGCCAGCCTGAAGGTAAGGGCTTGTGGGTTTCAACCTCCTCTCCTCACCCCCGCACCCTCCGCTCCCTCTGACGGAGCTGCAGAGGCCTGAGGCCTGGGTAGCAATTGGGGAGGGGGTGTGGTAATGTGTTTATACATTATACATACAGCTGACCCCCTCATCCAGGGTGGAGTCCTCCCCGCGGTGCTTTGCCCTGTCCCCTCCCCTGTCCCCAGGCTTCACACACCAAAACTTTATTCCATTTTTTTTCTTTTTCCAGGAAATACAGTTACTATTACACCAATGTGCCATTTCCCAGGGAGCTGCTGGCTCTTTGGCTGGAACTGGGAGGAGCGGGCCTGGAGCGGGCCCTGCGGGGCCCGCCCTCATCCTCCGGGGGCGCCGGGCATAGGGAGCCCTCGGTCCGCAAATCCCCTGCGCTCGCTTCACTCCTGTGATGTCTGAATCCAGGCCTTTGCTGTCCTTGGCTGTAAACTCAGTGCAGGGATTGGTGTCTTCTTTAACATCTTGTAGGAAGCAGAGTACAGTGTGGCGGCTGATAAATAATAAATAATAATAATCTACTGAGGGTAGCAGGAGGACTGTCAGTGACAGGGAATGAGGACACCAGGGAAATGGCACATTGGTGTAAGAGTAACTGTATTTCCTGGAAAAAGAAAAAAAATGGAATAAAGTTTTGGTGTGTGAAGCCTGGGGACAGGGGAGGGGACAGGGCAAAGCACCGTGGGGAGGACTCCACCCTGGATGAGGGGGTCAGCTGGGAAAAGTGGTGTGTCTTTTGGGGAGAGTGACAGAGGGGTGTAGTGGGGGAGTAGGGGAAGGAGAGCTCCCCAAGGGTCCTCAACAAACCTGAAGGAGAAGATGTGGCCTGAATGCTAAGTTGTTAAAATGGTGTATAAACAGTGATTGAAGAGTGCTGTGGATAGGAAAATGGAGAAAAGGGGATTACTTGGGATTTTTTAAAAGGTAGGTAACAGGTAACAACAGGTAACACCTCAAGCAACGCAAGGCAAAGACAAAGAGAGTAAAGGCACAAGGTGAGTCCGTGTTCATTCCTGTTGTAGGAAGCCACCCTCTGAAATGATCCACATGGACCCCCCACGTGTGAACATGTAGGAATCCACTGGGCTACGTTCTGCAGCAGCGCCGTACCCGACAGTGTAGCTGTGGGCATCATGGAAGTGTAGCTAAGGTTTGCACGGTCTAGGATCGGTTAAGTTCTGGCAATTTGAGGCACTCATAATGTCTTAGAGATCATTTTGAGTGATCCTCAAATGAAAGAAGGAAAAACACACTCCACGAATCCTTCCTCAGTGGCGTCTCTAGGTGAAGGTATGAGGATTCTCCCAGTTTCCCTGCTGGCCTTATCAGAGGGGAGAAGCCTTGTTGTATCCCCATCTACACAGAAGAAGACCACCTTTGGTCTCTGTGTGAGGGTGCCAGTCCCAGAGTGTTGCGGTAGCTCCAGGGTTCAAACTAGATAGCAGCTCGCTGTGGGGGGCCGGCTTGGCTTGTCAGTAGAATGGGAAAAGCTGTGCGAATTAGAATCACAGAGGGCTTGTCTACCCTCCCTCCAGCCCACCCTTCTTTCATCCCCAGAGCCTGAATGCAAATAAGGATTTCCACAGTCTGAAGCCCAGATCTTCCTCTGCAGTGGGGCTTGGCTCTGCTGGGAGCTGTTGGGAGTTGGACATAGCTGCCTATGAAGGATCTGCTCTGGCCTAGACATGAGCTCCATTTCATCTGGAGCACTGTTGTTCGTGTCATCTGCCCCAGTTCCCCCAGGGTCTTGGCGACATACGCTGGATCTGCTTTGTGTTGTGTAAGGGAACTCCTCTCTTTTCTCCACAGATCTTGCTGGTGTTTGTGATCTCTTCTGGGTTATGCCCTGCCCTGCTCTGTGGCATATGGAATATGTTCCATGGTTGGCAAGGATCTCTCGCGTGGTAAGTGGGATTTGTTGGATGTTGCACATGGGAACTTCTGTCCTGGTCCCAAATTTCTCCATGAAGCACAGGATCTGCCCTGTGGAATGTGCTTTAAAAGGCAGCCCTCTCTGTCCTGACAGAGATGCCCCAAGCTAAACTCTGGGATCAGGACGAATGTGAAGGTGTGGACTGGCGGTGCACAGGGAAGTAGACTGGAATGTTCTAGAGCATTCATTCCCCTGTTACTTGTGCAATCAGACCGGGGCTTTGTACTCGAAAAGCCACTACTGTGCCCTAGAGAGGCACTAGAGGAAGCCACACCAGGATTGCCTGGAGTGCCCACTGTGGCTGAGATGGACCTCTCTCCTTATTTACATTTATAATGATAGCCACAGCAACACGTTCGTTTACTCAGTGGCTACTACATCGAAAGCATTGCGCCAAGTATTCTACCCATGAAATCTTGTTAGTCATCACAACAACCTGTGGAATTAGTGTGACCAGTCCCAAAAGTCAGGTCACAGGAGAGGGTAGGTGATCTCCTGAAATCACATATCCAGGAAATGGCCAAGCTGGAATTGGAGGCTGGTTGGCTCCTCAACACACGAATGCAATTTCTTTTGTCATTAGCCTGGTGATTTTCCCTTCAAATAGACACAGTGGATGCTGATTTTGCCTTTATCAGCCCTGGTCCTGGACCCAGAACTGGAAATCAGTCTTGGGATACAGGGAACTGATGTCGAAGAGGGCAAAACATCTCTTTGATTACTGACTGCGCAGGTCACTTAAAAGAGTGGACGCCTCATCAGAAACACTCAGGTCTGAGAGGACATCTGTTTCTAGGAGTGTAGTGGGTGTAAACAGAATAGGAGCCAGCCTCTCTGCTGGTTGGGGTTTTGTATTTGCTGTTTTGTTTTTCTAACATGATTCTCCACTAAAACCCCCATTTAACATCAAAAGCATTAAAAAAAAATCCTAGGCAAGTCATCACCCCAGTGGTTAATCAATCCATAAAAATATATTTAGTACCTACTGTGTGTCCAGCATTTCAACCCCATGGTGTTGATTAAAGTGGGAAGCAAGAAGTCACAGCTGCTGAATTTTCACTGTAGCCACCCTGCCCTTTGATGCATCACAAAGGCACATGCTCATCATTGAGTCAGCCATTTGCTGAGGACCTCCTGCCGCTGGGTGCAGCTCTGTGCTGGGTGCTCCAGAATACAGGGAAGGTATAAGGTAGTTCGTTTCACAAAAGGGTTCAAGGCAGCCAAACAATAATACTTGGTTCTGGTTCTTGATAGAGGTTAAAGGTAACAGTGGTTGTTACCAAGAAACATAACTTAGCGCTTAGTTGGGGGGGAAAGACTCTAAGTGTTGTAGGGTCCAGGGGATGATTTGGAAGAACTGGGCTGGTCAGGATGGCTTCCTGGAGGAGGCCAGTTTCAGATTGGACCTGAGGAGTGAGGAGGTTTTCATGGGAGGCTGAGGAGCCCAGACTAGCCAGAGCAGAAGGCAGGGGCCAGGAGGGCAGAGGAGGTAGGATCCCCAGACTGGGGGACTCATGGTATGATAGCTTCTGAAACATAACTCGTTGTTAGCAATCATTTCCTTTGGGTGGAAATGAAAGTGTGTTTTCCTTCTCTGCCCAAATCAATGGATGATTAGAGCCTAAGATTCAGAATAAAACCAGTGGTATCTCTCTCTCTCTCTCTCTTTTTTCATTCTCAATGGCAGGAATTCAGCACCTTTTTTTAGTACTACTTTTTTTGCAGGTGGCAGAAGTACTAATTAGACAGAGCCACTCACAATTTTCCTGGGTGGTTCTGACTCCCAAACTGACAGGAAGCACTGCTTGGGCGTTTTAGAGAGAGCACATTCTACTCTTCCCATTGATAAAGTGATTCTTCAAACACGATGGTCAAAGAAATGGATTTAACAGTTGCTCCATACATATGTATTGGGTGGTGAATTGTTCACTTTACTTTTTCCATATTTAAGAGGGGACCAATGTTTCCCCCGTGAGAGAGTACAAAAAGAAAACCTAAATGATTGGTAGGATAGGTTGTAAGGAGCATTTATTTTTTTTGAGTGTTAGAGACTTCTTTCACTCACTGAAGCAGGTTCACTAAAGGGAAAATTCAGGAGACTTTTGAGCGAAGGTAGAATTCTGATAGTTCTTTGCGTACACGTATTTTTGAGCTGTTTCTGAGAATAAAGAGGTAAAGGGCCTGCCTGCTCCCTGTTTGACTACAGAATCCACTGGTGCCACTGTCTTTTATCTCCCTCTGAGTTTTCAGGAGAACTTAGGACCAGGACCATGTCATTAGTGTGGTCACTTTGAAGCTCTGAATTGGGCCAGAGGCAGGACATTGACCATCCAGGGCAGGTGACTGCCCTGCTTTGACTGTCTCCAGGATGGAGACCCTCATGCTCTCTGCCCTCTGCCAGGACTCAGGCTGCCCGAGAGGGTGTCACGGTCCACATGGGCTGTGGGGGGAGCACAGCTGGAGGCAGAGGGACCATAGTGCTAAGCCTTTGGCAGCAAAACCCATTTTCATCAGCTAATTAATGAACATGGTCAGGTCCAGAGCTCTGTCTGAGGAGTTGCCGTTTATCTCCATATCCCCAAAGCTGAGGCTACCTGTCATGTTCGCAAGCAAAAGGCAGCCCTTTCTCCAGGGGACAAATTCACTATTCTCCCCAAAGACAGAGGTGTCGGGAACGAAGCTCCACACGCTCTTGGCGTCTGAGATATTTGAAGTACCTATGGTTTCAGCTACTTTGGGATATGTGACTGCGTGTTTCATCTTTGTGCTTATCCCTACTAGAATTTGTGAAGCTGCATACTCTTCCTGTGAAGTGGGTTTGGGAGGAGGAATTTGTGAGGTCATGCCCACTGGAAACATGATTGTCAACACATTGGTCCCAGAGGCTCTGTCCTCAGGGAACCAGAGGCAACAGGGCCTGAACTCAGGGTACCTATTGAATATTTACTAAGGGCCTTAAATATAGCCCAAAGTCTGTGATAAAAATCACCATCTGGTCCAGGTGCATCTTGCTGTGAGAAAATATGATATTTGAAAATTCAAAATGATATAACAGAAGAACTTGCCAGTTTGCATTACAAAAAGGATGCATGGACTTCCCTAAGTGAACTTTTCCCTTTGATATTTAATGTGTGGCTGATTTATTAGAAATTCCGTTCATATCCAACTGGTCAGAAACACATTCATTTATTTTTATTTATTTAAGACTTGTCATCTGCTTACTTTCAAGAGGTCTTGAGCAACTTACAGGTTAAAACATGGGGCAAAAGGAGACATTTAGGAAGGAAATAGAACAGACAGAACCCAAAGGGAGGAGGTGGGGTTAGAGGCATCAAGCATACAAGATGAATGGGTTCTACAGTTAGGCTCTCTAAGGGAAAAAAGGGCACATGAGTTAGGTTACCTGACTGTATAAAGGAAGGCACATTTGTATTAGGTAATAAAAGATGTTTTGAATAGAAAGTACTTAAAAATCAGAGACTGTTATAAATTGAAGAATGTAGTATTGTTGAGATAAAAGGTTTCTCCTCTAGACTTTGGAGACAAATGTGGAAAAGTATAACACTACAGGCCTGTTATGTTAACATTTTTCACTACTTCTAAACCTTTGAAAAATATTTACCCGACGATTTCATTAAAAAAACATTTCAATCCTTTATAGATTTACTTATTGCCAATTCAGGAAAAGGGCTGCCAATCAGACATGTTTTCTTTAGGTGGCTGTGAATTTTCCTAGAAAGCAAAAGTATCTTCTGGCTAACGTCTAAACCCTTGATAATGTCAATGTAGCTTTAGGTCAATTTCAAAATTAGCCAGAGAGTTCTGGCTAATGTAAAATTTCACTAAAAACAGCTAGAACTTAAACATTAGAAGAAGTGGGTTAGGGAAACCAAGGAGGGCTTGGAGAGAGTCAGAACAATATCTGGGACCTGACATATTTTCATACCAGTCTGCAGACGAATCCTATTAAACTGAACTTAGGGTTTTAAAAGGGTTGCAGATATGACCTCACCCTGATAATCAAGACTCTTTTTCCTGGGAATCAAGAGCGACATATGGTTGTAGATGTGTATGTGTTCAAAAGCAACAGAAATGTTAGTTGGGGCGACAGTCTATAAAATAATGACATAGTACTGATGAACATATCAACAATATCTGGTGTTAGCTTAGCACTCACTGTGAGCCAGACACTGTTCTAAGCCATTAACTTTCCTTTTAAAATTGTTTTTTATATTCCTAACAACAAAGGATGTAAAAATTGGTGAATCCCGAGTCTAAAAATTTTAATGCAGACGCATAGAGAGAGGGGCAGGTGCTCTGTCCTCAGTGTGGAATCTGACACAACCTATGGCTAGATGGCAGATATAGCTGGCTCATTCTGGACACACATCTCAAAACCAGAATTGAAGTTGGATATTGTGTGGTGCCTTTTTGCGACCTAATCATATACCCTGGTAAGCTCTGGACATCCCCAGCTGATGGTTGTACCTCTCATGCCAGTGAAGTCTGACCTAAAGGAGACCAGAAACTCAATTAGAATGAGAGAGAGAAGCCCAAGTGTATTAGTTAGCTATGGAAATACAAATTTCCCCCAAACTGAGCAGCTTAAACAACATCCATTATCTTGCCCAGTGTCTGAGGGTCAGGAATCCAGGAGCTGTATAACTGGGTGGTTCTGGCTCAGGATTTCTCATGAGGCTACAGGAAGACATCATCTGGGGCTACAGTTATCTCAAGGCTCTGCTAAGGCTGGAGGATTTGCGTCCAAGTTCACTTGCATGGCTGTTGGCTGGGGGCCTCAGCTCCTGGCCGGCCATGTGGATCTCTTTACAGGGACGCCTCAAGACATGGCAGCCAGTTTCTCCTTGAATGGCGAGTGATGTGTGTGAGAGAGAGAGTGAGAGCGAGAGAGAGCATGAGAGAGCACAAGGCAGAAACTGCAATGTCTTTTTTTTTTTTTTTTTTTCTCGGATGAACAATCTAGACCAACAGAAGTTTAATGTGAGAAGGGACCAAGGCTGTGAATACTAGGAGGTAGGATCACTGGGAGCCATCTTGGAGGCTGACTACCACAGCAGTCATCTCAGCTTCCGTGATTTGCAGAGAGGGGATGGGTGGGCACGGTAGGATGTATTTTACTGGATTTCAGGAATTCAGGCTTCAGAGGATATGACATGAGACCCTTAAAGGGAAGATGGCTCAAGAACTCTTATTGATAGAATTCTTAATGTATAATTGCCAGTGTTCTTGAAGAAAAATGGTAAGGTGAGAGGTGTTGATGAAAGCAGAGTGGCTATTGGATAGTTCACCTTGCTGGCAAAGGAGAGAGGGGGGGCCTCAGTGTAGTAGTCATACAGACCTAATTAAATCTAATTACTGAGGACAGCAAAATTGTATGGATAACAAAAAAAGCTTTCCTTTTTCTTTTTTTTTAAAGATTTTATTTATTTGACAGAGAGACAGCGAGAGAGGGAACACAAGCAGGGGGAGTGGGAGAGGGAGAAGCAGGCTTCCTGCGGAACAGGGAGCCCGATGCGGGGCTCGATCCAAGGACCCTAGGATCATGACCTGAGCCGTAGGCAGATGCTCAACGACTGAGCCACCCAGGCGCCCCCCAAAAAGCTTTTCTTATTTGACATGAGCAGAAAATCAAGAAAGGACCTGACTGGTGATGGTGGGAAGTTGTCTAATACTAAAAATTTCTGTAAAGCAAACTCTTACTGAGTCTATGTACCAGGCAAAGTGCCAGGTGCTGAGGATACAAAGATAATTAAGAAAAGGTTGCTGCCTGGGCGCCTGGGTGGCTCAGTTGGTTAAGCGACTGCCTTCGGCTCAGGTCATGATCCTGGAGTCCCGGGATCGAGTCCCGCATCGGGCTCCCTGCTCGGCGGGGAGTCTGCTTCTCCCTCTCCTGCTCCCCCCTCTTGTGCTCTTTCTCTCTCTCACTCTCTCTCTCAAATAAATAAATAAAATCTTAAAAAAAAAAAAA
>NC_138378.1:107085013-107125700 GCF_054177405.1 Leptonychotes weddellii
CCCAGCCCAATCCTATGTCCACACCAGCAGATTGTTGACCTCACCCATTTTCTCTTCTTCCTGGGCTAGACTACATTTCCCAGCTTCATATGCAGTCAGACTATATTTCCCAGCCTCCTTTGCAGTTGGACTACATTTCCCAGCCTCCTTTGCATTTAGACTCTATTTCTCAGTCTTTACAGTTAAGGGCACCTATGTCAATGGAATATGAATGGAAGTAACATGTGCCATTTCCAGACCTGACCCATTAAGATATACCCTGAATGTTCTCCATTACCTTGTCCTTTTCTCCATGTTGATGCAGGTGAGCACAGAGACCTTGGAAGCCACATGTTGAGGATGGCAGGTCAACAACATTGAGGAAGCCCTGAGTCTCTGCATTATTGTTTAGAGAGGGCCACCCACTGATCTGAAACACCAATATTTGAGTTTCAAGAGAATAAGAAACAAAAGTCTATCATTTCTGAGCAGTTGTAAATTTGGGGGTTTGTTTGCTTTTGTAGCTAGTGTTACCCTTACTAATACAGCAATTGACTCGGCTTCTGAGAGAGGAATTCTTTGGAGAATCTGCCCTTTTAACAAGTACCCCAGAGAAGTTTGAGAGTCACTGCTGTAGGGCAAAGAGGAACCTACCACTCATGAGTGGCAGACCAAGTAACATGATGTTATTTGCATTTTAGAATGGCAGTGAGAAAGCAGAATTTTACCTCCTCCTTCTTTGCCAAGGCGAGCAATCTACTGATGAAAAAGAAAAAGAAAACTGTGGTAAGAGAAAATTGAAGTTCAAGATGAGTAAAGAGATTATAACAAGCACCAACCTGCTGTAAATGAGCTCAAGTCTCTTGGCCAGGACAAATTACACTCCAGGGAGTAGAGAACTCACCACTGACGCTGTAGAGTCTCTGCTGATAATCTTTAAGAAACATGGAGACTGGGAGAGAAAATGGAACACTTGAGATAGGAAAATGTAGCTTTTCTTAATGGGGAGGGAGAATGATTCTACAAATTCCAAAAGTGGGGCTATCCTATCCACCTCTTTCAGTTGATTACTTAAAGTTGATTTGTGAGCATGTGAAAAATGGGGAATTCTCTAGAAGCCCATGTGGCTTCTTTAAGAGCAAGTCACAACAAGGTAACTATATTCCCAGTTTTGTGATAGGCTTGCTAGATTATCATGTCAGGGAATTGTGTTAGTTATGGTAGAAGCAAAGCATACCTCAGCTCAGTATTTGTCAAGGAATCTCATGAGAAATCTGTGCACAAGACAAAGTAATTGTAACTTCAGCCTGGTATGTGTAATAGGTGAATTTAAAATTGTATTATGGCCATACCCGAAGATGCTGAGCTACGTCAGTGCGAAAGTAAATTTCTAGTGAAAGGCCGCAGTCGTGGTTCCATCTGATATTTTTACTAGTGGTGCAGACATAGATAACTTAGTGAATACTTAACCAATCTTTAGATGACATGTAGGGAATATATTTGGCCCAACAAGGCCCAAAAATGGGCTTGAGTACCAAGATAGGAGATGAACCAGACCAATGGTAGGATTGAGCATGTGGGTTCAAACAGTCCCCTGCACAAGTTCGGGGCTAATAGATGCAGTAGCTGCAGTTTGAGAGAAAGATACAGGAACGTGGCACCAAGCAGCACAGTCCAGAATGGACTCAGAGTTTAGCCATGAGGCCTGTGGGCTTAGCTGAGACCTGTCTGTGGTTATCTGAAGGGTGTCAGGAGCAGAGAGGCCCAGGCAGATTTCATAGGGGTCTGATGCACAGATTTCAGGTCCGTGTGAGAATGAACTCCCTACAGCCATCTCAGAGCAGCCCCAAGGGATGGGCTGCTTGGGAGGTAGGAGCGCCTGTCGATGGACCATGACCGAGTGGAGAGAGAAAGTCCCTCAGTGGGACATCATGGGAGGGATGAAAGGTGTTTCGCCACAGAAAAATCATGAAGTCCCTCCACATATTAATAACTACTATTACCAGCTGTCATTTTTTGAGAACTTAAAATGTGCCAGTCCCAGTGCTAAGTGGGCTCAAAAGCCCTGTGTTAGGTCCCTTTTGCTGACGTAACAAATTACTACAAAATTAGAGGCTTAAAACAATACAAATGTATTATCTCTCAGTTCTGGAGGTCAGAAGTCCAGAATCAAGTTGTCTGTTGGGCTGCATTCCTTCTGGAGGCTCTAGGGGAGGATCCTTTCTCTTGCCTTTGTTGGCTTCAGGAGCCCATCTGGCTTGCTCGGCTTTTGGCCCCTTCCTGCATCTTTAAAGTTAGTGTAGAATCTGCAAATCTCTGTCTACTCTTCTATCTATCTTTCTCTCTGCTTCTGGTAACGTATCTCTTCTGATCTTGATCCTCTTACCTCCCTCTCTGAAGGACTCTTGTGGTTATATTATATTGGGCTCACCCAGATAATCTAAATTCAACTCCCCATCTCTGGGTCCTTAGCTTAATCACATCTGTAGAGTTCCTTTTGCCATGTAAGCTACCATATTCATGGGTTTGGGGGAATGGGACAATGACATCTTGTGTGGGGGGGTTATTATTCTGTCGACTACAAGCCCTTTGTATATGGTCTCATTTAATTTGTTCCCTCACTATCTTGATGGTTTGGGCATTATTTCCACTTAACAGATGGAGAATCAGAACTGCAGGAAGGTTGAGTGATACACCTTGCCAGGGTAAAACAGGGCGGCGGAGATTCGAACTAGGGGCTGACTCTAGAAGCTGGGATTTTAACCACTCTGATGCTGTACTGTACGTAGTATTATTCTTAGAGCCCATAATTCTCAACACTAATAATCACTTTTCTTTAATGGTGTTAATTTAGTGGTGACATTATTGAAGCTTGTTTTTCCAAAATGTCACAGAAGTCAGACATTTCCAGCTAGTATGAAATGTAACTAGCCTCCCTTGCTTTCCCTTCAGCATCCCCCGCTCACAGCAATTCCCCCTCCTGGATTTTGTCACCTTGGGCTTTCTCAGCTACAGGAGTTTGGAACAGTGTTATTTTCTGAATTCAGATCTGACAATCTTTGTCGACTAAAGGTTACACAGCTGCAAAAGTTTGTTTTTAACCCAAAGTAACAGCGTTGTCAGGGAGAGTGTAAAGAGATTCCCCAAAACGCAGGTTAGAAACCTCGTGATTCAGCAAGGCATCAGGAGCACCTCTGCGACGGAGGCATTTAGGTCCCAGGACAGGTGCAAACGCGGCCGCGTCTGGCTGAAACCTGCTGCCCCCGAAACTGGCGCTCAGGCCCTGCAGAGGTGAGCACTGGAGGCATCACCTGCGCAGGCCTTCTGTGCTGGGATGTTTCTTCCAGCATCTGAATATCCACAGCCTTGTCTCCCACGGCAAAACTGAGAGAGAGACAAGCCAGTGCCCTGTTTACAGATGAGACCCTGAGGCTCAGAGCCTGACCAACCCATGGCAGAGACTGGGCCCAAAGTCGAGGGCCCTGGGTTCTCGTCCCGGCTCTGTGACTAGCTGCTGCTCTGGGACAATGAGTGTGACAATGAGCCTGTGATGTCTTTCTCTGGTCATCCTTCTCATATGCTCCCTGTTGACCATCAGGAACTCCACTTGTAGCCCAGTTCTCACTGTGCTCAGCTGGGCCGGCCTGGGCCCTGGGTGGGAACTGAGCCCAGCCTCGTTGGAGAGAGGCTTGGGCACCTGTTGGGGAGGGGGTCCCCAATGACACCTGGAACTGTTTTCCAGCAAGAGAGTCCACTGGGTGCAGGAAAGGCTTGGCTGGGGGCAGAGGCCGTGAACTGACTGGGATGCTGAGCAGGGGCTGGATGGCTGCAGAGGGGGGAAGGGCCTCCAGTCGGTGGAGTTCAGCTCCAGTTCAACTGCTGGGATCCAGCTGGCCCTCCGGGCAGGTTGTTTCTAGATCGTTCACGTGCCAGTGCCATGGCAACTTTCATCAAGTTTATGCTATAAGGGTGGTATTGATTGGGCACCTTAGAGTCTAGAAGGAAAGGTTTTGGACAACTTGTTTGTACACTGGGCTGGAAAGGCAGAAACTGTTCTTACTAAATACCTATTTTGTGCCTGGCACTGGCTGGGGTTTTCACTGACCCTGGATCCAAGGAGGAATACAACACAGTTCCTGCCCTCATAGAGGTCCAGTCCACATGCCTGTGGGTGCTAGGCTTTACCAGACAACATAAGGAATAAACAAGGTGGTAATCAATGAAGATAAAAGGACGTAGCAGGAATAGTAACCCAAGGACTAAACAGAGTGGTAATTAACAAAGATAAAAGGAATTAGCAGGAGTAGCAAGTGAAGAAGTGCTGCGTTTGGGAGTACCCAGGACCCTGTTTTTCTGCCAGAACTCTGGCCTTAGGACAAGAAAGTGCTGCTTTTAGAACATTTCCCAATAGGAGGCTTGATTTCTTAAAAGTAACATTCTGCTGCTCACTTGTGTTCTTTGTTTAGCTTGTGGCCACTAGGACTCTTGGATCTTCTTTTCTCCGTCTTGCATCTACCTTTTGTATAGTTGCCATCTTTCCCCAGAATGTTCCCTTCTCAACGCTCAACATTCCTCTGACAAAAGAGTGGAAACAGGAAATAATTTTTTAAATGTCCAATTGCTTTTTTCCCCCAAAACAGCTTTATTGAGTTATAATTTATAGACCATAACATTTACCCATTTTAAGTGTGCAATTCAATCAATTTTGGTAAATTTACAGAGATGTGCAACCATCAACCACAAGCAATTTTAGAACATTTCCATCACCAGAGGGAATAATTTAAGGGCACAATATAAGAAATATGGGTTTATTCAACCTGCTTGAACATGCATTTCTGAAATTATTGTACTTAAAATCTGTCAGCAAATTTTGAGTTACTTCATGGTGTACTTTTGCAAAAAAAGCAAAATGAACTGGAAAGAAGAATCCTGTGCCTGAAATCTTAAGAAACTATTATCCACTTTGTAGATCACCTCATTAATAAACAGATTATTACAAAAGTAATTATTTTAGAGATGGCAAGTGCCATTAGCTAATACTATGTTGTTGTCTACCGGGACTTATAAAAAGTCTTTTTAATTTGCTCTTCAAAAATCACTTACACCCACAAAGCCACTTCAGTCAAGGAAATAAATCTAGGTATGGGCAAACCTTAGTTACCATGGCAAAAACAGCTTTATCTTTTTACCTTTTTAATTTGTTTCCAGTGAGATTTTCTTTCCTCTCCAGAAATCCCTATTTTGTGGGAGGACTTGTCTGGTGAATCCCATCGTTCTGCAAAAGTGTCCACCCCTCTGGTGTGAAAGGCACCCTTCAGTCATCCAATCCTTTAGGAGTGAAGAGTACACTGAATATTGAATGCTTGGATGGTTCCATTGTAAATACCCATTTTTGCAAGCCCAATAGTTAGAAAGTTCAGAATCGGTCACTGGCCCCTCCATTAGGCATGCCTTTCCTTTCATGGGCTGATCCCTCTGATAGAGCTTATAGGATAGGGTAAACCCCTTTTCTTCTAATCTTACATTCTGTCCTTGTTATGCTGTAGACCCATCAAATATAGAGAATTGTTTATTCCCAAGCAGAAGAGAAATCATTCTTCCAATAAAGGTATAGGAAAAGCATGATCTTAGGTTGGAAGCTCTTAAAATGCTCTCAAGTTCTATTTGTGAGAGTATATTGGGGGTTAAATATTATACTGCTGTCTGCTTTTTGTTAGAAAGAGACAAAGTCCTAGAAACAAAATTGCATCAGAGGCTTACTTAGTATTTATTTGTAAGTTTAAAAAGTGAAGTCATTACACATTCAGAGAAGTACACAATATGGAGGATGCCTCCTGATACATTTTTACCTAGTGAACATACTCTGATCAAGATAGAGAACACTGCACACACTCCTAAAGCCTCTTGTATGCCCTGCCCAACATTATCTCCATAGAGTAGTCAACATCTGTGTTCTATCGAAAATAGATCTGTGTTGCCATATAAGTGGAATGACACAGTTCAGGAGATGCCCCACCCCCCACCCTCTTATCCATGGTTTTGCTTTCTGAGGCTTTGCTTTCTGTGGTTTCAGTTGCCCATGCTCACCTGGGGTCTGGAAGCAGATAATCCCTCTGACATAGTCTTAGAAGGTCAATAATAGCTGAATGCTACATCACAATGCTGGCATCCCACCTCACTTCATCTTATTATGTATCATTTTATTATCTCATATCAATCATCACAAGAAGAAGGGTGAGTACAATACAATAAGCTATTTTGTATTGTGTGTGTGTATGTGTGTGTGTGTGAGAGAGAGAGAGAGAGACCACATTCACATAACTTTTCATTATGTATGTATAGGAAAAGAAACATACTATATGTAGGTTTGGTACTATCCATGGTTTCAGGCATCCACTGGGGGTCTTGGAACATATCCCCTGCAGATAAAGGGGAACTACTGTATGTATCTTTTTGTATCTAACTTTTTTCACTCAACATTAGTGTCTGTGAAATTCATCCATGTTGTTGCCTGTTCAGTTTTTACACTGTTGTATATAATATTCCATTGTAACCATGATATAGTTAGCCTTTCCACTATTGAGGGACATTTGGGTAGTTTTTAGTTTTTATCTACTAGGGAAAGTGTCCCTGTGAACATTTTTCACACATCTTTCCATGCATCTAGGTAGGCATATCTATTAAAGTAGAATTGCTAGGTCATGGGAATGCAATGTTTGGTTTTAGTAAATAGGATAATTAAGGCTTTATAATTCTTCTAGAGTCAATACTTTCAGGTTATGATTTTTTAAAACAGAATTTGTCCATTTCATCTAAATTATAAAATATATTGGCACAAAGTTATTCATAACATCTTCTCATTGTCTCTTTAATATTTGTATGAATTTCTAGTGATGACACCTTTTCTCATTAGTGGTATTAATAATGTGTTCCATTTTTTCCTTGATCAATCTTTCTAGGGATTTGTAAATTTTTTTTTTTTTTTAGATTTTTATTTATTTATTTGACAGAGAGAGATAGCGAGAGCAGGAACACAAGCAGGGGGAGCGGGAGAGGGAGAAGCAGGCTTCCTGCCGAGCAGGGAGCCCGATGTGGGACTCGATCCCAGGACCCTGGGATCATGACCTGAGCCGAAGGCAGACGCTTAACGACTGAGCCACCCAGGCGCCCGGGATTTGTAAATTTTATTAGTCTTTTCAAAGACTCTGTTTTGGGCTTAGTTGGTTTTTCTCTATTCTATATTTTTTCTATTTCATCTCTTGCTTATATCTTTATTATTTCTTTCCTTCTAGTTTATTTGCCTTAAATTTGGTGTTCTTTTCTAACTCCTTGAGGTAGTCATTAGATCACTGATTTTCTGCTATTCTTTTTTTTTCTAAAATATACATTTAAGGATATGAATTGTTCCCTTAAGCCTAGTTGAAGTGCTGTGCTACAAATTTTTGACATGTTGCTTCATCATTATTATCCAGTTCAGAGCATTTTCTAATTTCCATGGAAATTTCTAATTTCTGATTTAGTTATTGAATCATAGGTTATTTAGAAGTGTTATTTAGTAATTTCCAAACATTTGAGGATTTTTAAAGTGTTTCATATTTAGGATTTTTTTTCCACACTTGATTAAAAGGACATACTCTGTTTAAATTTCAACCCTTTGCAATTTATTGAAATCTGCATTATGATTTGGAATATGGTCTATTTTGTTAAATATCCCATGCACACTTGAAAATAACGTCATCCTGTTTTTGTTGGGTTCAGCGTTCTACCTATGCTGGCGAGGTCAAATTTGTTTCTCATGTTGTTGAAGTCCCCTTTATCTTTACTGATTCATTGTCTGATTAGTCTATCAGTTGCTGAAAATGGATTTGAAATCTTCAACTATGCTATTGGATTTACTTGTTTTTCCTTTTAGTTCTGTTTCGGCTCTGCGTGTTTTAAGTTTTGTTTTTAGATGCATACACATTTCAGATTATTAAATCTTGCTGCTGAATCAAATTTTTGTTACTGTGAAATGCTCCACTTTATCTTTGGAAATACTTCTTGCCTTAAAGTCTTGCTTTGTCTGATAACAATATAGATAAGCCAGCTTTCTTTTGGTTAGTCTTTCTGTGGCATATTGACTTTCAACATTTATGTGTCCATCTGATGTAAGCAGCATATAGTTGGGTCTTGCTATTTTGTGTTGTTTTTACCAGTCTGATAGTCTTTTAATTTTAATTGGATAATTGATCCCACTTACATTTATCAAATTCCTGATTTTTTGGTGTTAATTCTATCATCTTACTTGTTTTAAATTTGCTCGATCTGGTTTTTGTTCTTCTTTTATTTCCACTGCCTTCTTTTAATAAAGTGCTTTTCATTATTCTAATTCCTTCTTCTACTAGTGTGTTAGTTATAAATTCTATTATTATTTATTTAGTGTTACCCTAGGGCAGGGGTTGGCATACTTTTTCTGTGGAGAGACAGACAGTAAATATTTTAGGTGTAGAGGGACACTGACTCCCTCTTCCCCCTCTCTCATCTCCCTCCTCCTCCTTCAACTATTCTCTAAAAATGCAAAACCATTCTTAGCTCCCAAGCTGTATAAAATAGGCTGTAGGCTGGATTTGGATGTGGGTGATAGTTTGCCAAACTCTGCTAAAGATATACCATATGCCTTCACAGAATCTATTCTTCAATTAATAATTTTACTACTTCCTAGACAATACATGGACCTTACAACAACTTAATTCCATTTACCCAGTTACATTCTTCGTTTTATGCTATTTTGGTCATGTATTTTACTTCTCTATGTATTTGAAATCCCACAAGACATTATCTACAGTTTTAAAGAGTTAATACTCATTTTGATTTGCTCTTCTATTTACCATTTCTGGTGCTATCTATTGCTTTCTGCATTACTATTCTCCCAAGTAGGATCATGTTATCAGAATAACTTCCTTTAGTATGTTTTTTAATATGTGTCTGTTGATAATATATTTTCTAATTTTTTATTTGCTTGAAATTTTTTTCATACTCGTTTTTAAGGGTATTTCCAGTGGATGTAGAATTCTAGACTGACAGACTGTCAGCCTTTTAGCTCTGTCATTCTATAGGCTTCCAGCTTCTATTGTTTGTGTAGAGTGGGTCTTTTTATTGCACCTTTTGAATTTTTTTCCTCCTCTGGCTAGCTTAAGATTTTTCTTTTTATCTTTTTTTTTTTGAAGCTTTAGCATAATGTGCCTTTGTGTACTTTTCTTTGATTTTATATGTTTGAGTTTGTCGGTGCTACTTGAATGTATATTCTTGCTTTTTATCTCTTCGAATACTGATTCTGGTCCGTTTCCTCTCTTCTGGGATTCAAATTCCACATATGTTGGTTCTTTTCACTGTGTCTCTTATGCTCTTTTCCCTGTTCCTTTTTCTTTCTCTGTCTCTCTTTATGTGTACATGTGTTTAATCTTTTTTCTTCTCTTTCAGTTTGATTATTTTTCTACTGACCTATTTTCCAATTTACTAATCCTCTTTTCTGTTGTGTCTAATTTGCTGTTAAACCTACCTATTACCTGTTTATTGAATCCTTAATTTTAGTTATCATATTTCTCAGTCCTAGAATTTTTGTTTGCTTCTTTTAGAATAGATTCCAGGTTTCTATCTTTCCATCTATTTGTTTGAACATTAATCCTAGGTTTATAGTCTTTGATAACTACAGTATCTAGATCATCTATATGTTTTTCTATAGTCTCTCCCTCTATCTCTCTTTTTTAATTTGGTTTTATTTCCTAGCATGCTGCATAAGTTTTGATTGAATATTGGATATTGGGAATGAAGAATTGTTGAGGCTCTGAATAATTTTGCCTTCCTTTGGAGAGGATTTTTTTTTTTTTTCCTAGCAGACAGAACACCTCAATCCTGTCAGAAATTGAGATTTTTGAAGTTGGATTTCAGGCTTTGTGAGGGCTGGTCTTTGCCTGGTTTGTCTCATCTCTTAGGATAATATCCTCTTCATCTGTCTCAATAAGAACCTAGGTTATTTACTGAAATTTCTCCTCCTTGGTGGCCCCTGGACATCAGTATTTTTTCTCCTTAACACTTTGAGACTGCTCAAACTCTGGCTGGTTTTTCAACCTTTTAGAAGCTGTTTACTGCTTAGTTTCTTGGCCGTTTGCCTATCATGTGGAAAGCTTAGGAATGAAACAATTCCTTTAGGGGAAATCAAATGCAGAATGCCTGGCTTATATCTATTTAGGCTCTTTCTCCAGGATAAGAGTTCCCTATGTTCTCGCTGCTTTGGTAGATTTGCACTTCAATTTTTGGCTTCTCAGACCACCTAGGCTGCTATGGTTCTAGGCCAATGTTTCTCCTCTATCTCATTGATACCCCCTGAGAACTGGCAAATGCCTAGAAGGGAAAACATGAAGGAAATTTGGGTTTTACTCATTGCATTTCCCTTTTCTCCAGAACCTTGGGCTCTAAAGTCCTGGCTGCTTTTACTCTCTGGTGACTTTTAACAGTTATTTTATGTACCATATTTAGCTTTTATAGTTGCTCTTGGCCAAAGTCTCCAGAGATTGATTTGTTTGTTTATTCATTTTTGAGTTTTGAGATTCATATTTTATTTACAAGTAAATGAAGAATGTCTCCTGTAAACACTAATTTAGCACAAGAAGAGCAATCTAAAGTAGTTGCTGGCTCCACAGCGATGTGTGAAAGGAGACTATGCCACTGTTCTTTCCGAACAATGATTTTGCCATTAATAAGGGGGAAAAAAAGGACACGTGTGAAAGAATTCAAAATAAAAATGACTTTTCAAAACTCTACAGTTTCTAGTCAAATGTGTGAGGTGACCAGGATGTCACTTTCGTTCAGTGATAACCCCTGCTCCCCAAGAGCAATGGCCTCTCAGCAATTGACCTAATCCTCATCAAAGGTATCTGCTTGAGGAGTGGAGAGACCCCGATCCTACAGAGCTTGAACTTCCAGCTTGGTCTGCTGTTCTGCCCTTTGTTCTTCTAGGATTTCTTCAACAGATGCTTGCTGGTGGGGTGTGTCACTCGCCTTTCCAAAACTATCTCCCCTAGTAGGACCACATTTCCTCCTCTGACCACAAAAATCCCTTGAGGTATATCACTGTATTTTTTGACTGCATGAGTAGGCTCCACAGTCTGATGTAGCACCAAATTAGCAAATTGATCAATGCTTCTTATAAAACCAATAAGCGTCCTTCCATCTTGAATTAGGACCAAGTGCTTCTTGTCGATGTCCTCGATGAGGCTGGTGGTGCCAGGCATAGAGTTCATTCTGAGCTGAGATAGGGCTTAGGAGAGAACTCACTCTCCTAAGTCAGCTAGTCTCTTGGTTGAGGGGCCATTTTCTCAGCAGTGGGCCAGCACGTCCAACACCTCCTTCCTTCTACTGCGGTCGCTGCCTGGGCAGGACCCGGACAGGAACCTGGACCAGGAACAGCATGTCTGTCCTGGCTCTCAGCAGCCGAGCTCTGCTGGAAATGCCTCTAGAGATTTATTTTTAAAAGTGGTTTCCAGGACATGTCCCAGGGCCATTGCACATTTAGCTCTATCTCCTGCATCTTTTTGAGACATCCCCAACTGAGGGCTGGCAAGGTCTTTTGGTTTCTTCAACACCTTCAACAACAAATTATTAAACTCTATTGAATGTAATTTGTAAGTATTAATGATTTTGTATTTTTGAAAAGATTTTATTTATTTATTTATTTGAGAGAGAGAGAGGAGCAGAAGGAGAGGGACCAGCAGACTCCCAGTTGAGTGTGGAGCCCGAGGTGGGCATGGAGCCTGAAGTGAGGCTCGATCTCATGACCTTGAGACCACAACTTGAGCCAAAATCAAGAGCCAGAATCTTAACCGACTGAACCACCCAGGTGCCCCAAACTATTTTGTATTTTAAAATTGGGATTAATGTGCCAAGTATGATCATTCTCAATCAGATCACTCAGTTTACTTCAACACTGATTCTCTATGAAATAGTTTACCATCTTTCATTTTATATTGTTGTGAGGCATTCCATTTCAAACTTACACACACACACTCACTATACATCATGCCTCCTTTGGCCCCTCTGGAAATCCTGACCTGAGGTGATATTCTGACTGTTGTTATGTTGCAATATGACCATGGTTGAAGCCTCTTTCAATCCCTGGCCCTCAATTACTTTATTTAGAATATGAGGTAGGGGTGGGGAGTAGGATAGGACCAGGCAGGCTCATAGGGTCCTTGCAGCTCTGGTGGTCAGTCTGTCTTCTATGCTTTGATTTGGGGAATCCTTTTTGGAACAGTCGGACACTTAGACTGATCTGAACAATGGATCCTTAGACCATAGAACTCACTCTCCTAAGTCAGCTAGTCTCTTGGTTGAGGGGCCATTTTCTCTGGGGCCTGGGGGCTGAATGGACAAGCTGGGGCCCTGGGTAGCTGGCTTCCCAGGGAGCCGCACCCTTGTGTGAATGACCAAATGAAAGCAAACATCTTCCACTACACGCAGCCCCCAAAACCTGCACCATTCAACTATCTCAGCCAGGAATTCCACATCGAGAGGTGGTTGTTTCTCAGGCTTGTTCCAAATGTCTCCCTCCTGTTCCTCCTGAATCTTCCATCTTGTAAGAAATAAATAAATAACCCCTCCTTTGCCCAGAGATAGTTTTACCATCTTCTGTGTAGGATTAGTCCCCGTGCTGCCCCAGAGCCTGTTTCCTCCCTCCCCTGCCCAGCTCTGTATCAGGGGATGCTGACCCATGTTGGCTACTTTTCCAGGCTCCCCTGTCAGAGGGCTCTTCTTGCATTTGGTCAAAGAGAGGCACTGGAGGAAGATTGAAGGCAAGAAGAAGGGAGAAGCCAGTGCATTTCTCTCCCTTCCCCTTGGTCTTGAGTTGACTGAGTCCTTGGCAGAGCCTGCAAGTTCCATGGCCCCACCTTCTCAGTGACTGACTTACTGTGGTTCTCAGCCTCTGCTGAGTGACCCCCACCCCCAGCTCAGCTAATTCCATGGCTCTTCTCTGTCCCTCCAGCTGAAGGATGACAGTCGTTTCCTGTTGCACTCATCTTTAGGGCACCTTACCATCCGCTGTTGCCTTCCCAGCCTCTCTGTCACGTGGAACACCGCTCAGTGTTATGAAATACCCTGTGTACGCATACTTGGAGGGCTTGCTGTTTCTTGTTTACATCCCAACTAACTGAGTTGCTAAAAACCATACTTCAAACGTCTTTTCCCTTCCTATGTGTATAATATAAGCACCACCGAAACACATTCGCCTTCATTTCCTTTAGCACCTCCTGAAGTAGACAGAATTCATTCGCTCTTTTATTTGTTCAGTCAACGGTGAGGTGAGGCCCTACTCAATCCCCTCACCAAGTACTGTGCTAAGGCCTAGAGCAGTGAACAAAACAGGTGATGTGTCTGACTTTGTAGAGCTCACAGCTTTGTGGGCGAGCCTCAAACCCTTAAAATAAAGTGTGTTGAGAATGAGACACTATTGTCACACACAGTCTCAGGGGACAGACAATTGGATTTACCACAGCCCTGCCACTTGCTTCAGGTTATATGAATGCGGGCAAGGTACTTTCCTTCCTATGCCTCAGTTTCCTCTTCTTTAAAAGAGCACGCAGTATCCAGTTCTTGCCTGCCCCAGCCTCTTTCCATGTTCAGTGAGGATGCTAATTCTGCTAACTTCATAGGACTGCTCATGGTTAAATGTGTTGCTATTAGAGAAAGAGACAAACTTACCTCAAAGACTTATTTTTAAAAGCAGCTTCCAGGGGAGCACATATTCAGCATTGCTGAGATTCAGGTCTGGAGAGGTGAGGTGATGCTAGAAATGCTACAAGATGAGGTGAAGTCCAAAGCTTGGATAGAGACGGTTGCTGGGAGGAGCACCCAACAAACAGAATCACACCCATGGCGGTTTCTGCTGGCAGCTAATCAGTAGCCACACTGGTCTGCCTGCAGGTGGAAGTGGGGGTCCTTCTTTCCTCTTTGCTTGCTGAGACATCACTCCCTCCAGGAGGGACTACTAACTTCTAGCCCAGGCGAGATCTCCCTGTTACATGGCCTCTGTATTTTTCTTGTTATTGTTGTGATCATAGCCATCATCATCATCATATCATCATCACATCATCATCATCATCATCATCATATCATCATCACATCATCATCATCATCATCATCATCATCATCATCATCATCACATCATTGCTAACGCTTGTGGAACTGAGCACCACCCCCCCCCCCCACCATGTTCCAAATGTTATGCTATGACTTCTCATGGCAGAGTCTGGGAAGTAGCTCAGTCCTGTGCTCTTGTTATTCAGGAATGTGCGTGTGTGTGTGTGTGTGTGTGTGTGTATGTGTGTAAATCTGCATGTGCCACAATAATTTAAAGTCAAAGCAGAACATTTCACATCATCAAAGATTCAAAGTTAAGCTAGGCAGATTATGATTTTAGTATTAATTTTGTTGCAAGTTTTTGAAAATTCTGATTCCATGTAACTTAGAGGTACACATGTACCGGTTATCGTCAGAGTTCAAGGGCTCGGATTCATCACTTGTTCTTCGTTCTCATTCTTTTTTTTTTTTTAGGTATTTTTTTTTATTCTTATGTTAATCCCCATACACTACATCATTAGTTTTAGATGAAGTGTTCCATCATTCATTGTTTGTGCATAACACCCAGTGCTCCATGCAGAATGTGCCCTCCTCCATACCCACCACCAGGCTAACCCATCCTCCCACCCCCCTCCCCGTTCTCATTCTTGAGGCTGCATGTGGCAAGCTCACAGTGCACTCTCCGCAGCTCTGGACCCATTTTCCTGCCACCCCCTGGCTCCCCTGCTTGACCATACTCTGGGTCCTTCTGTTGGCTCTATTATATTTTTAGATCCAGATTTAAATGAATCATTTACTTACATTTCACTGACAATTTTTAACCATCCTATCAACAATATTCTAATAGCATTAAATAACTGCAAAATCTAATAAAAATCAGTCTTAACCTCATTTGAATCTCATTAAGAATAGGGCTATTCCTTTTGCTAAATTGTCGGAGATTATTTTATCCAGTTTTGTCTTGTTTGTGTTGTCCAGGAGAGCAGGGGGATAGATGGAATCATAAAATGTGGGTTCACACACTCAAAAACTCTTTTATCCACTTTCTTGTGTTTACAGATGAAGAAACTATAGTCCAAACAGGGAGGGGACTTTTCCAAAGTCCCACCTGAAACGTGTGGCCGTTAAGAACCAGAACTCAGGCCTCCTGCCCTTTACTCTAGCGTCTCCCCTACAAGATCTGGGCTTAGAGCCCAGGCACTGATTTATGGATTTAATGAGCATTTCGGCTATTGAGCAATGACTAATGCATCAGCCAAGCACTCTTTTCCTGAACAAGGCTGGAGCCTTGGGAAGGACACTGGTAGATTTAAGAGATACAGAAGAAGTGACTGCTGCCCTCTGGAAGACTGAAAACCCTCCAGGGATGAGGTTCACATGCAAACAATGAGCTGTAGCCTCCTTAAATGCTGGCTTGTGGTCACACTGCTCACCCCCTCTTTTCCACATCAGTATGGGGTGGCATTCCTTCCAGTCCTGTTCCATCCCACAAGGCAGGCACTGACAGAGGCCTCCCATGGTCCCAGTACTGAGACAGGCAGGAGCTGTTTGTCCATTTTAACGAAAAACATCTCCAATAAAAGGACTCACTTTGTAGGATTGAGGAGTTCACAGGCAAAGAAAGAAGGGAAAAGGCTCAGGCAGGAAGTCTTTTATGATTTATCAGTGCACAAATACTGGAAAAAGAAAAAAACCCAGGGCTAATATGAATAATTATGCCAGCTTTTGTATAGCACTTTGCAGTTGACGACGTGCTTTTGAATGCATTATGTTATCTCATCACATCAGTGGGAGATTGGGGAAGGGGAGAGCAGAGGGGGCTGTCACCTCTGGGGAATCAGCAGCCTCTGTTCCTGGGAGTCCAGCCTGGCTCAGTGGGTGGGCGCTACTGCTGAAGTTATCTTGCTGTGAACGTCCCCTCGGAAATGACCCCCTGAGTTGCTGTTTTCCCACAGAAACTTTAGCAAGTCTCTCCAGATTATAAACTGGAGTCAGTTCTAGTTTCCCTGCCTGGAACCCCACTTCTCCTTGAGCCGAATGCTTGGCTGGTGCTGGATGTCCTTCCTGGCCCCTGCAGGCTGCTCTGGGAAGGGCTGGGCTCCATGCTTGTGCCCTCGGCTGCTGGTAGAGTCCTCCTTCAACACAGCTGGGCCCAGGCTAGGACAAACGTGCTGCCACAGATGGGACTTTGCCAGGTGCCACAGTCCTGAGATTTCTGCTGCCATGTGTGCCCATCTGTAATAGGTCCTTTAGACACTGTGGGTGGCGAAGGCGCTGAAATGCTATTGCCAAATAGGAGCACGTGCAGGAAAATGTCGCTGTAAAACATTTTTCCAGAACTAGTCTCATCTTGCTTTCCTTCTGGTGGCAGGAAAAACAGCAATGGTAACAAAAACACAAACACTACCACCAGCACGAGCAGTCTTTAACCTTGACAACCAAAGGTAGCATGATTTCTTCTGGCCTGAAGGGTGCCCCTCCCCACACCCCAGTAAATAAACCAATTAAAGTATATACTCTCCTTCAGGTCTGTGACTCCCCCCTCCCCCAATGGGCTCTTCTCCCCTTCCTCCTCCTGCCCACTTTCTTAGGAGGGTGCCCAGGCACAGGATGTCTTCACTTCTCCAGCTTTGATGGGCTTGCTGGTCCATCTGTTGACATGCTTGTCCACTTGTCCTGGGGGCAGCCTCTGGCCTCACCAGCTCCACCGATGAGGTGCCCACTGCTGGGTGGGGGAGGGGGAGGGACTTGTCTCCTGTGGTGTTGGCTCAGGCAGAGCTCGGCCATGGACCCTGGGGCTTGGCGGGAGGAAGCTTCTCAGTTCCTGACGCAACACTCTTTGGACCACAGGAGATGAGGAGGGAGTGCCATCTTGGGCCACCTGGACACATCCGCAGCCTAATTTACCACCGTGTGCCGTGCTGAACACCTTGTACAAGAGACAGTTTTTCTGTGGGCACACTGGTTTTCCTGAGATCAGCCCTGGGAAGTCAGGAGTAAGCTGCTGTGTGCGGGGGGGATTTCCCTGCACCCCTGTCAGGCTGACCCTACCAGTCTCTCTTCTGCCCGCAGAAGTTTCAACCTCTGAAGAGAGCCAGAAATTCATGTCTACCCTCCTCACCACACTTTGCCCTCTCTTTTCCAGCCCCTCCACTGGCATTGGAGGATGTTCTACTTCATTCTTCAGGTAGTTGGGAGCTTCTTTATGATGTACCTTGCTTCTCTGCTCTGTGAACTTCTTTTTTTTTTTTTTAATTTATTCATTTAAGACAGAGAGATAGAGAGAGAGAGAGTAGGAGCAGTGCGGAGAGGCAGAGCGAGAGGGAGAAGCAGACTCCCCGACGAGCAGGGAGCCCGATGCGGGGCTTGATCCCAGGACCTGGAGATCATGACCTGAGCCAAAGGCAGACGCTTAACGACTGAGCCACCCAGGCGCCCCCTGTGAACTTCTTTGAGACCTTTTCCCACCTTCACTGGGCACCAAGCCTCATTGTTTAGCCAGGCAGGAGGGATGCAGGGAAAAGAAAAAAAACCTGGATTCACAAAATCACATTGGAAGCCATTTCCAAAAAATCATGGTGCTTTTTAACATCAGTGTTGACATGGATTGATGAACCCCTTGGACAGAGTAATTTGGTCACCTTCTTTGGGTCAGGTCCCTACAGCCCCAGCCCTGCACAGCCAGGCCTCCTCCCCTCTGCATGTGGCCACCAGCCCTGGGAGCAACCCGCAGGCCTTGGGGCACTTTTCCACCCTCAGCTTTCCTTATGGGCCCCGCCCACCTCACACAGAAGTCTGCCAAAAATTGGGCTGGTGAGTACTCTGAATAGAATTTTGGCAAGTGGATAAGGTTTCACATTTACTAAATTTCTGAGTCTCTCTTTTACATGCGCTCAAACTGGGAATCTGGAACATGCACCCTTCAGATATTTTTTTTTTTAAGTAAAATAACATATTTTGGTTATTTGGGGGGCAAACCTTTCGCCAAACAGATAGAGCCAGAGGTGGTCTGCACCCTGCAATTTGTGCACCTCTTGTAATCTTTTAAAATAAAAATGAATAGTGGGCAGTAAATTCCATGGCTTTATGAGAGTCAGTTATCTTGGGAAATTGGAGTGGGGAGGGGGGTTTGGGGGGCTTTATTTTGGGATAGAACGACACAATTTGTTAACCTGCTCTCTCTTTCCCCCAAAATATCTATATGATTCCAAGCTTAGCAAAGGAGGACGAGGTTTGATTTCTAACAAAACACACTACAACTTTAAGCCAGCTTGTCCATGTGTTTGCAGAGTGGATGTGGAGTCAGGACAGAGTTCACTTGGGCCTATTGAGGGGTTTCAGGTGGGATCACAGGGTGGTAACATGTGTACATATGGCTTCAGGTCAGATTGGATCCCCCTGGTACTCACTTTATTGCTCTGCCTGCCCGAGCCCCACCCTTGCATTCTACGTCGTGTCTACACTGGTCTCCCCACTGCCCCTGCTGGAGTTTTGCTCGGGCCCATTCCCTGCTGGTGGTGTATCATCTGTTCCTCTTCTGAATCTTCCAGGACCCTCTCAGCTTGCCCTCTGTGGCTTGCCCTCCCAGCACCGTCTCCCCATGAGTCCCAGCGACGTCAGATTCTGAATTACTTGGCCTTTGATGTGTGTGGGCATGCTTTGCTGTCAACTTTGCACCTGCCTTCGTCGTAACCTTCTTTGCTCTTTGGTGTCCCTGAAAATGAGGACTGGTTATTCCTCTCTTTGGTTCTGGTGTTGTCCACTTTGGGTCTTGGCTCATCGTCATGATAAGTCATGATAACTGGGTAATGATGGTGTCTTTCTTTTCCACCGTAAGCTAAACCCCAACTGACACTAACTAGTTTGTTTATATCCGCGTCACCCCCATCATTCAGAAATGATTGGACAAAGCCACATGTGAACAAACTCTGCTAATTCCTCCTCTCTAGCCTGTGCCTGCCGCCCACACTTCCCCCAAGGCTGAGAAAAGAGGCTGAGTCATTGCGTTTGTAAACAGTGAAAGTTGGAATTATCTTTGCCTCTGGAATGGGAGTCTTGAGAAGCTTTCCCTTTTCACCTAGGTTTTCTGGTAAAATCATGAAAACAGTGTGATTATGCCCCAGAAATCTAGAAATATACCATCTTTCCTCAATGGGCAAATTCTTTAGTCAATGCTGAGTTTTTAGAAAAGTAAACCTTGGGAATGTTTCTGCAGATTTTTATTGGGCAAAACCAGTGTCTCCCATTAAGAGAGTGAGGATGATGGTGGTGGTGGTGGTGGATGTTGGGGGTGAAATGTGGATGGTCAGAACTGGCCAAGCGTCTTCCTTCCCTTTGTCACTCAGTATGGACCCATGGAGCTCCAGTCTCCCCATTTTCCTAAAGTCCAGAGAGTGTCAGTCCTGTCTGCCTTGCTGGTTGGTCATGGTTGAGTTGTCACACCATTTCTGCTGCAGTGGTAATTGATCGACATGCAACCTGACCGCTTGGTAGGAACATTTTCCCCCATGTTGGGGGCTAGCCCACTTGCTACCCTGGGTCTGGCTGGCTACCCCTTTGCTCTCCTCTGGTCAGGGGGACAGGAATGGTTTGTGTTTCTCTATGTGCCAGGTGGAAACAAACCCATGATTGCCTGGAGAAAAAGTTGCTCAGTCAAACCATTTTATTTACATGGCACCAAATGTCCAGAAACATCTGCGAAGTTTTTTCCCTCTCTAAACTGGCAGAATTGGCCTATTGTTTTGGCACCCAGAGGCACAGGGATAAGGAAATGCTTCAGAAGCTTCAGAGATCTCCCCAGGTGATCTCATCCATACCCAGTGCCTTTAAATGCCACCTCTATTGTGACAGTCCCTAATTTGCTTCTCTAGGAGGGACTGTCTCCTCTATCCAATAACCTCTCCGGGGGGGTGTTAAACCATCGGTGTCTCTAACCGAGCTCTTGATGTTACCCCACACTCTTTTTCTTCTCCACTCTTCCCCATATCAGAAGATGGCTCTATCATTTACCTAGTTCCACAAACCAAATCTGGGAGCCGTCTGTGATTCCTCTTCTTTATGCTTTCATCAGCGAGGCGGGTTGATTCTACTTCCAGAATTTAAGTGAATCTCCTCCCTTCTCTCCAGTGTGACTTGCCTCACCCTGTCCGTGGCAGGCATCCCTTCCCCGGACGTCCACCGATGCCTCCTACCAGGGCTTCGTGCTTCTTCTCTTGCTCGCCAATCATTGTGCACGCCGCACTGTTTAAAAAACTTGAGTTGGATCCCATTACTCTCTTCTCCAAAACTTTTCACTGAACCCTGTTGCACTGAGAATAAAATCTGAGCTCCTTATCTTTTTATTAAAGATTTATTTATTTATTTTAGAGAGAGAGAGCTTGAGCAGGGGGTGGGGGAAACGGAAAGGGGGAGAGAGAGAAGCAGACTTTGTGCTACTATATGAATTATATGTCAACAAAGCTGTCAAGATCAATTAAATTCCTGTAAGAGCACCCCTGGCTCTTTGATGAGCGCATGACCGAGCAGGCCAATCAGAGTGGGGTTCTATCAAACGGCAGCTTTGATTGGACCCAGATAATAGCTCCTCCCCCTCCCCTTCCCCCTCCCTCCCTCCCCGCCCTTAAATACTTTCTCAGGATTCTTCTGGGGACCTTGACCAAGAGACAAATTGGACATGGCCTTTATCCTCAGGAGCTAGGTTTTGTTGGGAACAGAGCAGGGTGGAAAGGAATATGTAAAGGTTGCACACGGTCAAGACCCAGCATAACTCACTGGGCACAGAGAGGGTATTGTGGGGATTCTGGCAGGAAAAATCCCTGTGTGGAGAAACCTTTTGCCGCAGCAAATACGGTTTTATGTCTTCATTTTTTTTCTTTTTTAAGATTTTATTTATTTGACGGAGACACAGCAAGAGAGGGAACACAAGCAGGGGGAGTGGGAGAGGGAGAAGCAGACCTGGAGCAGGGAGCCACAGAGGCGCCCCTTATTTCTTCATTCTTGTATGAATTTCACAGACAGTCACTGTGCGCGGTGCTGGGGACACAGAGATGAATCAGAGAGTGTCCCCAAGGGGTAGGTGGGGCGTCTGGACCAAGTCTGGTGGGCTGACAGCAGGGTAGGGCTGGAGGCCGAGGGAGACCCTGAGGGGGCTGTTCAGGGGGAGCTTCCTGAGCGGTTAATGAGTGCTGGAAGGATGAGACTGCTTGGCTTGGCGAAACAGCTCAGAGGCAGGTGTTTTGCAGAGAGCTCAGACTGGGGCAGGTCACACGGCCTCCCTGAACTGGCACTGGCCTAACAGAGGCAGGTCAGGGGATGGGGCTGTGCACCCCCGGCGGGAGTGGCTTTGAGGCTGGACGGGCTCCCTGGCTGCAGCAAGGTCTTTCCTCAGGCACCGGTGAGATGCCCCTGCTCCCCACAGCCGAGCGGGCAGGTGCCCGCTCCCCTCCGTAGGGATGGCCACGGGTCCCGGCGGGAGAGTCCGCTCTGCAGGGAAGTCTGGCTGGCCAGCCGCCGGGCTCTGTGCGGGACGTTTGCCACTAGAGGGAGTGCCACGTCGTTTTCCTTCCCTGGCACTGGGCTCCCAGGGCCGCAAACCGGCCTGGGTGACTGCCAGGGCTTGGGGGTTCCTGGGAAACTCGTTTGCTCTTTTCCTCTTAAAGATTTCTCAAAAGCAGCTGGACTCAAGAATCCTTAGCATTGTTTGGCAGGAGTTTGCAGAACCCTTCAACTGGGGATGCAGCCTCAGGCCTCTTGCAAACCTTGGGTGGCTTTGGCAGGGATTCTGGTCCCAGGAGAAGCTGTCCTTTGCTCTCAGCACTTGAGGACCTGCGAAAAGCAGGGGGCCTCAGTTCAGTTTCCCTGTAGGGAGTCTGGTCTGGCCCTCAGAGCTGCAAAGGGGAGGCCCATGGGTTCTGGGCAGTGGCTCAGCTCTGTGCCACCTGGAAAAGTAGTTTAGTGCCTGGTGGGAGGAAAAAGGATGGGGAATGAGGTGAGGCCAGGCTGGCAGGACATGTCGCTGCTGTCTGAGACCTGGAGACAGGAGAGCTGGCTCCCAGTATCTCAGACATGGGACTAGTGGAGCGGATGGGCACCGTGGAGTGGTTAGACCCCAAATTTGGGCAAGAACAGCCCTGCTGTGGCTTTCTTGGCATGGCCCTTAGGTAAAGGGCAGCACATGATGGCTTGTGGATGCCCCTAAACCCTGGCATGAGAGACTCCTATAGGTCCAGGCTGGGCTGGCTTCCTGCAGTGACCGGCTGATGGCTGCTACCTTAAGAGGCCAGGCTAGGACTGAATGAACAGGGTGTCCCAAGAATAAGCCTTCATCCTTGGCCACCACTGACATCGTCACTAAGCTTTTGGACCACATCCTAAACCTCTTCTGACCCAGGCGCTGCTAAGGGAGCGGGAGGCTTGGAGTCCATTTTCTCCCTCCAGCATTGACTGCTGGGTTTCGTAGATAGTCCCTGGGCATAGGCAGCAGGGGTGCAAGAGGACAAAGTGGGGGGCCGTGTGCTGCAGGAAGCTGGTGTACCATCTGCAGTGGGAGCTGGCCTGCTGAGGCTCCTGTCAGTGCTGTGGGTAATGCTGGTGATTACCATGGTTACCCGAGGCTGGAAGCTCTGACAGTCAAAGGCAGAGCAGGAGAAGGATGTCCTCTCCCTGCTCTGAGCCACATGGTTGTGTCTGCCTCCCTGGGAAGGAGTCTCCTGGCAAATATAAGAGCCTGAACCAAAGAAGTTATATTGCCAGGGTTCAGCTGATTCATATAGCATCAATCACCGAGCACTGGGGCCTCTGGGGGCGGCCCTGTCCCGAGCACATTCGGTGGGAGGGAGGCAAAGGAGGTGTCCTCAGTTTGCTCAGTCTTAGGAGGACAGATCCTCGGGGAGCTCAGAGTCAGAGGAAGGAAGCAGTTAGGGGGATGGGTAGAGAGTTCAGCACAGACTCTCGAGGATCATGCGGGGACTCTCTGGGCCTGTGTTTCCCGTGCCAGCCCGAGGCTGTGCTCATATGCTCTCCAGCCAGGGCGCCTGCTGGGGAGGCAGGTCACCTGCTCTGTGGGTGGTTGGGAGTGCCGGCTCCTGCTGGGTCCTGCTTTCCCATCTGCAAAACGGGGTTAATGGTTACTAATCCCCACCTACTCCAAGTCCGTGGGGAGGATTTTTTAAGTGAATACTTTTGTGCATTGAAATGAGACTCAAGTCTTTGGAGAAAAGACTCATTGAGCAGAAATTCCATTTATCCTCTTTGGTACCTCTCCAGTGCCACCTGAATGGAGAACCGTATCACCTCAGTGAGATGGTGGGGCCTGCATAGTGGCCCAAGTCCTAGCCCTGGGGATTTCTGGGGGCCGGGGGAGGCCAGGCAGGGCTTCCTCTGAGCTCGGAGGGGATATTAGGACCGGGAGCAGAGCACGAACTCCAGGTCCACCTGCTACAGCAGCAGTCTGAAGGTTCTCAAGCAGGGTGCCTAGCCTGGGCTGTGAGCTGGGGAGAAGGAAGCGGGAACTGGTGGGTGGAGGAGGCCTGCTTTGAAGTTCTTCTTCTTTGGTTCATTATCATTATATGTTCATTTTAAAAATGAGAAAATATAGATATGTAAAAAGAAAGAGCCAGAACGAAGAAAGAAAATTAAATCACTTATGTTAAATTAATTAAATTCTGATACTCAGTTCTGGTAAAGTGTATAACATCGAAGGTCTCTGCAAGTGTCTAAGGGAATGAATGAACTCAGATGACTGTAAAGCGTCTGATAGATATCTCCCAGAGTTTTTGAAAATAAAGATTTTTTTTTCAGAGAAGTTTTAGGTTCACAGCAATATTGAGTGGAAGGTACAGAGGGGTCCAGTATACCTACTATGCCTACATGTGCATAGCTTCCCCTGTTATCAACATCCCCCACTAGAGTGGCACCTTTGTACCTCAGTGAGCCTCCACTGACACATCATTATCACCCAAAGCCCACAGATTCCAGTAGCATTCCCTCTGCTGATGTACATTCTGTGGATTTGGACAAACGTATAATGACATGCATCCACCATGAGAGTATCAGAGTATTTTCACTGCCCTGAAAATTCTCTGTGCTGCATCCATCAGACATTTCCTTCTCCGGATATATGCACATCGAAACCCCTCCCTCCCCCCCGGTATTAATATATATGTTTTTTCAAGAGAGGATTATACTATACACACTGCTGTGAAACTTGTTTCCCCTCTGAAAAATGAGATGGGGATGATAAGTGTGAAACACCCCCTTCTTGATAATTTGGACTTGACTGCTGAAGTCTCTGTGTTACTCAGACCAGGTCACGAGGCTGAAGGAAGGAAGGAGAAGGACAGGACCTGAGGAAGGACAGAGTCCCTCGAAGACTGGGTGGGAGAGGAGGCCCAAGAAGGGGAGTGAGTGGTGGGACAGAATGTCCTTCGGTGACACGGTGCAGTCCTTACCACCACCCTCCACAAAAGCTGTGCTGGCCCCCAGGGTGCTTCTTAGTCATGACTTCCTTCTCCAGAGCTCCTTGCTCCCTGAGGGAGGTCACTCGCTGAAAAAAAAAGAACGACTCTGTTGGGGTAGATATATATGTATATTTGTTGGTCAGGCGAGCCTTCCCAGGGCTTACTGCATTCCTAGCAAATCAGCAGGTGTCCCCTCGTGTGTCTGAGGACGCCCCTGCATGTGGGCTCAGGAGAGAGTCCCAATAACTCTTAAGTCTCTACTTGTCCACAGTGCTTTCTCTGCCCGTCTTATCCGTGCTGACAGCTTCTCCTTTATCTCTGAGGGTCTGGATCCCAAAGCTCCTTGACCACAGGGCTGTGCTTGAAGGGCTCTCTACTTCCTCACTAGGCCTCTGGTCTCACGCATCCTATCTGTATGGTCCAGACCCACACATTGGCTCAGGCTGATGGTTTTGGAGAAGGAAGAAGCAGGGCTCTCCCGGCAGAACACCAGCCTGTCAAGCAGCCGGTCACAGTGACATGAGCACAGAAGCAGGATGCACTGACCTTTTCCTCCCGGGTCGGACGGGACTCCAGGGGTGTCTGACTGATTGCAGACAGGCTCCAGGCTCCCATTAGGACGCACGCCTGGCATTTCCACCTGGAAACAGGTGACTTGGCACACCTGTTGTTCATCACCCAGGGTCTCTTCGCAGCCATTCAGCTGGCTCTGTAGGAAGATGAACTGTTTGTTCCTGAAAATCATGCCTCCTGAAGGCTCTGCTCTTAAAGTTCTTCTGTGAGATCCTATGCTTTTTCTACCTCAGGTGAGGTGCCCGAGGCCTCTGTCGTCCACCCCGTTATCGTCACGTTTCCTCCTGGCTTGTTCCATGTTGGTGGCAGGGAGCTGCGAGGGAAAGCTGGCTTGTTGGCTAAAAGGCTGGGGCAAGGGGCCTAAATTAATGAAGAGAAACTCAGTTGGGACAAATGTGAAGTTCTCCAGTTAGGCCTTGCCTCCTCAGAGGACTGCACGGTTCCATGCACACTTGCTATCTGTCTCTCCAAGTAGCTTCCAGGAGAGCCAGGACCATGTAGGTCAGTTTTGTTTATCACTGTGTCCCCAGCACCTAGTCGGATGCAAGGCATATAATAAGTGTGCCGTAAATAGTTGATTGATGAACAGTTTAGCAACATATGTAAGAAAGTCTTGACTCTAGGTGACTCTAAGCTCAATCTGAATAAGAAATATGACCTGTCATTCTCTGGTTGATGCTTGCTCAGAATGAGGGAGTGGACTGCCCCACTCTGCCTCCTCAAATGTTGTTGTTCTGGAGTTCTGAACGCGGTGCTGGGTTTAGAGCATACATAGCATGTTAACAAAAATGGCACATGCCCGGAAGAGACTCTGACTTGGAACCCTAGGCTTTGAGGAAGATAAACTCTGAGCCTTTCACTGGGGAAGGGAAGGCTTAGGGATACCTGCAAGCTTTCCACAGGTGTCCGAGGCATTGCCGTACTTAGAAGGATGGGACTCATCCTCTGTGCTTCAAGGGGGCTTCCTTGGAGGCAGTGATCTCTCCATCACTGGAGGTGTTACTAGAAGCTTCCCTTGGTGATCATGTAGGACGAGATGACATTTAAAGTTGTTTTTAGTCTGAAGTGCCCACATATCTATCATGATTTTGAAATGTTTTTGTTAGGCTGCTCTAACTGGCCTGGGGCAGGTCAGAAGAATAGGCTATTCCTATTTCTTCTTGATTCCTGAGGTAGTTTCTGGCCCTGTAAGGGTGTGTGTGTGTGTGTGTGTGTGTGTGTGTGTATTTGTGGTGGATTGGATTCTTGTTGGACAAATATTCACTCGATCTTCTCTCTCGCTTCCTCCATAGGCTGGCACATACTTAATTGCCTCACTCTCCTTGGGCATGGCCATGGAACCAGTGCACAGAAGTGGGAGTATGCCAAGGCCTTGAATGTCTGACTGCCCTCTGGCACTCCTGCCTCCTCCATGACATGAGCGTACCCTGGGTAGCCACAGCTCCAGAATGAAGAGACATGTGGAGAGCAGACCTGACCCAAGCACAGTTGAGTCCAGCCAACCTGCAGACCCTTGACTGAGAAGCAATAAATGTCTGCTGTAAGCCACTGAGATTTGGGGGTTATTTGTTACACAGCATTATCACAGAAAACCAGACTAACAAGTGTTCGTGGTGTTCTTTACAGAGAACTGCTCCAATCCTCAGGCCTTTTCACAGAGGGCTTCAGGTCTGAGACGCCTGATCAATGGCATGTCACTGAGGACCTAGGACTTCATAAACACTTCTCTCCCTCCTTTAGGCTCCTTTCCCTGGCCTCTTCTTCAAGTGTGTATGTCCCACATATACAGGACAATTAACCACATTTACAAAATTCCACCTCCTTGTCCTCCTCTACCAGCCACCTCTGCAGGCTCTCAGAACTGCCTGTCTCTGACAAGGGCTATTTCTGTTGTGGGAGGACCTCAGCTTTACGGGGAGGATGGAGAGGATGGAGCTCAGAGAGACGGAGGGGTGTCTGAAGCTGCAGCAGCAGGAGAAGGAGCCACCAGCAGGGCCCACTGGAAAGATCGGAGGAGGCATGCAGCTGAGTGCTCACACAACACGAGGATGTCGCAGACACAAACCAGGGTGTTCTCCGTGATGTCAGGTGAGCAGCGACTTAAGTGCCTCTACCTCCAATATACCCAGCACAGACACGCTGAAAGTGGCTTTTAAAATGCCTTTGACTCTTATCTCTCTTGCATCATGCTCTGAAATGAAATCTCAAACACTTTAGTGGGGTTTGATGCAGAGAACTGTAAGCAGATAGAGGTTCAGGCAGAAACAGAACAGGAGTCAAAAACTCATGAATGGGCTTGGAGAAGACAAATAAAATAGCAGAGACATTTATACGGGTCTCCCCTACCTCTCAGAACAAAACAATTATGAGATAAGAGAGGCATGGATGGGAGGAAATTCTTTCATTTTTCACATTGCAAGCTGGAGAGATCCAATAGCCTGTTTATGAAGAACAATAAAGAAGATACATGAACTCAGTAAAGAGGTTGTTACAAATATATTGGGTGGTTTTGAAAGGCCAGGATTTTCTCCCCGCTTTTGGATAAAGCTGTCAGCTAAGTATTAAAAGATTTTTTTTTCTTTGCTTTTTTTTTTTGTCTTTTGTTTTTTTTCCCCTAAAAGCAATAACAGGCACCAGCAGTTTGTTACAATTGGCAGAAAGAGTTATCACTTTTATTTAGGATTTGGAAATGCAATCAAAGAAGGGCAGATTGGAGCTTGAATTAAATGAAGCTTAAACAGCAAAGAGAAAAATTTCTGCTGGCCTTTTAAACAAACAAACACAAAAATTACAGCTCTTTGTTGTTAATTTGAGTTATAAAAAATTTGACACTCACACTTGGTATAATAGTGCCAAGCAGAATGGTTGCTACTTTTTTTGTGTTAAGTACTGAATGTTCTGATCACTTTTAAAAGTAAAAACCCATTGTGTTTGGAAACTCTTTAGTGGGACCTAACTTATTTTGTGGGAAATCACAGTGAAGACTCATTCTGTTGGTTTTAGAGGAAATTATTTCTTCCTAGGCTACTTTACAGAGACCAAAAAGTTGGGGGCATCACTTCTGCTTAGCTACCTTTTCACATTTGTTGTGTTTTGTAATTCCTGAATACCAAATGACCTCCTGAGGTTGTGGGATCTAGGACTTGCCCTCGCATAATTATTTCCATTTTGTTTTTGATTCATCCTGATCCAGAGAGTCTTTGTATTGTCTAGCAACTTCCTTGTCTGGATCACTGTTCTAAGAATCAGAAGAGAAGCATAAAGTTCCCCTGAGAAGATAAAAGAGATGTCACAGTGGTTGCTCCCCATCTCGGGCATTTTACCCATAGGTCTCTGGACTCATTCAAGATTCTTAAATTGCGGCAAGAGCAGCAGGCTGGTTTTAAAACCCAGAGTGAATTAGAAGTGAAGAGAGGTCCTTCTACGGGCAGGGATTGTGACTACCCGAGATGATAGTAGACTGTCTGGTAATAAGAGACAGAAATATTGCAAAACAGACACAAGCCCACAGAACCCAGCAGTTTGGCTCGATATAGAAAAGGGGTAAATACTTTCCCAAGTATGATGGTTAATTTTACGTGTCAACTTGATGAACTGTGGGGTGCTCATGTATGTGGTCAGACATTATTCTGGATGTGTTCTGGGCATGTGAAGGTTTGGGGATGAGATTAACATATGGATCAGTAGACTAAGTAAAGCAGATTGCCTTCTTCAACATTGGTGGGTCTCATCCAATCAGTTGAAGGCCCGAATAGGACAAAAAGTCCGACCTTCCCTTGAAGAAGGAGAAACTCTTTTCTTCCTGACTGTCTTTGAACTGGGACATTGACCTTCTCCTCCCTTTGGACTTGGACTCAGACTGGGACTTATACCATCTCCCCTCCTGTTTCTCTGGCTTTTGGGCTTGGAGTAGAACTACACCATTGGCTCTCCTGGGTCCCCAGCTTATCAATTTACAGATCTTGGGAATTAGCCTCTATAACTTCATGAGCCAGTTCCTTAATATTCCTTGTAATACCTCTGTCTCTATCCTTATCTTTCTCTCTTTCTATCATCCTGGTTCTGTCTGGAGAATCCAGGCTAACAAGCCAAGCCTTGCTTGGGTCTTGGGGCTCCCTGTGATTGCACTGACAATGCCCACCCTGTGTCATCAAGGGAAGGTACAGGGCTTATGTCCTCCCTGCCACACAAGTCTCAGATCAGCCGTCCCCTCCACTGGACTCTGCCCAGCACTGGGACCCATGTCTATCTGTCTGCTCAAGGTCATGGCTAATGGGTAGTTGCAGATTTGAGTGTCACTTGTATACTTCCAGAATACAAGCTCCAAGGGACTCTGAGCAGCTTGCTTTTTTGCTGCCTGCCTGGCCCACACGCAGTGAGTTGTCTCCCATGAACACTGTGGAATAAATGAATGTTCTCTATACCCTCCCACAATGGTATTGAATAGAAATAGCTGAAGAGTTTTTTAATGGCTAAGTTTTTTTTTTTTTTTAAAGTGCTAATGTTTAGAGAGAAAACTCTCAGGCTTTCCAAACATGCTTACCTTACCCCCCAGCACCCTTCCTCACCTGCCCCCACACTCCTTAGTACCCTTTAACGTGAGATGGTGCACAGGGCACTTTTGGTTCCAGCACACGATGTGGTACGAGGAAAGAATGCAAGTAGACTCTGATTTTCTCAATGAGACAATGCCACCATAAGGGTTATATTCCTTATTCATAATTTTTATAGAAGCACTTGATATTTAAATCTTGAAGTACAGGATTCAGAGCTACAGTTGAATTCTGCTTCTTCCAGAAGCTTTGGTACATTGGGCAAGTCCCCTAACCTCTGTAGGTCTGTTTCCTCATTAAAGAGGGGAAAATCCCTCCCTCACATGGCAGCTGTGAGGGTTAAACTCAGTAATGTATGGAAAGTACCTTGTGCATTACCTGGCACATAGTAAGTGCTCAATAAATTTTAATTCCCCTTTTCCATTCTCCTTTCTCCAATTCAATCAAGAATTATGATAGATGTGTTTCCTGTTCAGTGTAAAGCTTTTTAAAGTGCATATAAATCAATTAAATAGGGCAATGAGGTAATTGATCATGTAACATTTATTTAAGAGATCCTGGGGAGAGGGGGAGAAGATTAGGGGTTCATGGAAACCTCTAGACAGACCTGAGGAGAGGGCTGCTCAGATGGGGGTCCGGTACACGGCATGGGCTCTCACTACTATAAATTCTGTGAGAAAGGACAGGGTGGGCTTCAGGGCTGTGACTTATGGTTGACAGTTTATAGGTCAGAGAGTGACCCTGAGTGGTCCTTCTTGCCCCCCGTAGGTAAAAGCAAAATGATCAGAGGAGTCACAGAAATGGCCATCTGACCTGTCTTCTAAGTGCAAGATTTGTGAATTAGTTATCTCCACAATGAGTGTAGAAGGTAAACCAGATTTGACCCGACTGAAATTTCTCACCACTTGTCTGCTGTGAGGAGGGAGGCGTGTTTGCAGGCACCCTTCCCCTCTGGCTGTTTTGAAGCGTGAACTGGGGCTGGAGGTGGGGGGTGAGTGGGGGGGGCAGGATCCTTGAGGTTTTATTTGGATAACTTTAGGGAATGCCATTACCAGGAGGGAGGAGTGGGATGTGCCACAGACAAATGAAAAGAGAGATTGGGGTCAATAAGGAATGCTCATTCTGTGGCCAGGGAATGGCCTCCAATGTGATTCAGGTTCTAGGCAATCCTGAAAAATCCCTACACCATCTTTTTCCCTCGGGGAGGGCAGAGGGAATTCTGTTTGCTCATGCATAGTTCCTTGCTTCTCTGTACCCTGGTTGCCCCATGTTTTAGAGTGGAATTTGGAGGAGGCATTCCTCAGAAAGAGGAGTGTAATGTGAGGTTGTGTCTGCCATCCTTCCAGATCAGGCTCAAGGACTGTCCCTTCACGAAGCATCCCTTGCCTGCATCATCCTGTGCTCCATCCAGAGGTGAGGCGGGAGCTCTGGTGGGAGGGTAGGACTCTATCTCTCTGTAGTGTTTGAGTGTTGCAGGACAATTATCCCCCCATTCCTTGCATTTTTGCACATCTTGGGAGCAGAGGCACGGATGGCCTTTGTTTCTGAGTCTATCTTCTGGGATATTTGTGTAGCAAATAGCCTTGGAAGATACAGACTGGGTCTCCCTCTGCGGGTAAAGAACAGTAGCAGGTATTTTTACTGTCCAGTATAGTGAAGATAATGTCTCCCTCCAGGACAAAATTCAGGCAGGCTTATGCCCATTTAAAAAGGTTTGGTTTCCTAAGCTTGGATCCCCTCAGCAGTGAGGCAAACCCGCTCTGCATGCAGCATCTGCCTGGGCCCCCCCACACCACCCCCTGCCCCTGGAGTTTGGGCAGGCAAGAACAGCCAAAGCAAATCTGATGCTCATGCTGCTTGCTAAACCCTGAGGAACAGAGTGCTTTTTTTCTGGCCCGGAGTCTCATGCCTTCTACCTCCATCCAGGAAACTGGGACGGGCTAACTTGTTAGCATGTAAGCAGGGTACAACCTGGGACCCTCCACAGCTCTTGCTAGTGAATTTGTCACAGGAGACTAGTGTCTGTCCAGGGCTGGGAGCAAGGCTGTGTCCACTCATAGGAGGCCAGTGCCATGCCTGATAACAGTCTGGACAGCAACTTTCTCAGACAGCTCTTGTGCTCTCTCTCTTTCTCTCTCTTTCTCCCTCTTTCTCCTGGCCTCCCCTGAACCTCCCTCATTAGGATATTTTGCATCTCTGTACCTGGGGAGATGGCTGCAGGTTTTATCTTTCCCTCTCTTCCTGGGGAGAGATCTCTGGGTTCTAGCAAGCTCTGCAAGGAGCCATCCATGTCGAGGCTTTTGGCTTGACTTCTGCCCCCTCCCACTCTGCCGCCGCCCTCCCCTTTCTCCTGCAGGTGTATCCTGGTGCCTCTTCACCTTCTAATCCAGTCGTCCATGGTCCACTTGACCACACGTCTGGCAACACCTCTCGTTGGGTAATTTTCCCACTGTCGGGGAGAGAAGAATGCTCTGCCAGCTTGGAGGGCAGACTTGCTGGAGAAACTTGGGTGAGGCGTGTCCACAGTCCTCCCTGGGCTCTTCATAGTTTGCCTTGGGCGGCAGGAACTTGAGTGCCTGTCTTTGGGGTCAACTGCTGGGAGCCTCTGCTGGGCAGGGCCTGGGTCTGCTTATTCTGTGCACTCCCATCTGGCCCTCCCCCTCTGCCACCCGGTACCTACGTCTGTGTCTGGCATCCAGGGGGATGCACAGTGGCTCAGCCGAACAGCTGAAATTGAACCCGATTCAAAGCTGTTCTCTAATAGGCAGGTGGCACTGTCTCTCACTATTTCTTCTCTATTTGTACCCTACATCTTCATTCTTCAAGCTGTGTCGTGCTATAGTACCTTTATTAATCTGCTCTTGCTGTTGAAATTTACTACTCCTATGATTGTGATCGAGCAATAGACCAACTAGCCTTGGGGAGCATGCCCAGCCATGGGTCTGGTCATGATCATGCTACATAGAGCTCAGAGTCCACCTCTTTGGGATGCCAGGGGAGCAAGTGCAAGGAGCCAAACACAGTGACTCAGTGAGGTTCAAGGGGAGTGCTGCAGAGAGCTTAGCAGGCTGGGGAGGGCAGGAAAGGCTTCCCAGGAGAAGGAGGCTCGATGCATCCAGCCCTCAGCATTTGTCTGTAGCAGGCTGGGAATCCCAGAATTTGGCACCATATTTACTTCTTTAGGGAAGCAAGACTTAAAGTGGTTTTGCATAGATCTGCTTGCACCTTTTTCAGTGTCCAGAAAGATATTTTTGGGTCTTCCCCTCCCCTGAGCCCTTCCTCAGTCATCCCAAAGGACACACAATTGCATTTGCTTAGTTTTCTTTTTCTTTTTTTTTTTTCCCACAAGGAGTCATGCATTTCACTTGTTTTAGGTGATAAAAGATCCTCCCTCTTTAATGGATGAATGGAGTGGATTAAGGAATATAAAGAATTCTGGAGGCTTTCCGTCTAGACTATTCTTGCATCCCTCTTAGTATTCACTCATTTAACCTTTCCTTCATCCATCCCTCCATCCACTCATTCATTCATTTGTTCATTCATTCAATTGCCTCCGAGTATTACTTAATGAATCCCTACTCTGTGCTGGACTCCAGGCCAGGCCTTGTGCTGGGTGCTAGTAAATAGTGGCAAACAAAATTGGCATGTCCCCACTCTTGGAGAACTTGCAAGCAAATGAGGGAGACAAATCAGTAATCCATGCAAACTGTTATGATGTTCTGCAGGAAAAATGCAGGGTGCTCTGAGAGCAAAGAAATAAGATGGTTTGCCTGAAGTCAGGTGGCCAGAGATGGCCTGGCTATGGAAGTGACATCCCTGCAGAGACCTAAAGAGCGAGCAGAACTAGCTGGGTGATGAGAGGGAGAAAGCATGCTGGGCCTCATATAGCGTGCCGGGCGCTATCATGCAGGGATGTGGTCAGAAGAGCCTAGTCAGTGGAGGAGGCAACAAAGCAAAAACAAAACGTCAAACCAACTCACAAAACAAAGAATTCCTTAGTCTCAGGAGGACCTGAGAAATGGGCTGATCGAGGTCTCCCTGTGTGATAGGCATACTGCATTTCTTGTCCCTTTAGCTGGACCCAAGCAGTGGCTCCCCTGGGGGTGAGACCAAGGAGGGGGCCAGTGCTGTGAGCCAGGATGATAGAGAATCACAGGTGGTTTTCTAGGCCCCCAGGGTTGATGGAGTTCTCATCCCATCACCTCGTACCCTACAATATACAGTTTTGCAAATGCTCTGTCAAACTGCACTCGCTGGACTCAGCTACCCCTGGCTGAGTCTTTGATGAAGATGGCATCTGCCGCGGAGTTGAGTCTGAATCCCGGCTGCAGGGTTCAGAGGCCAGGACAATTATGACAGAAGTCAGGGGGCAGAAGCCCCTGTCATGCAGGTCATGGTACACGGCTTTTTGCGCCATGGTTGGGAGAAGCTCATTTAACATTTTCTAACATTTTTCCAAGTGAATAAGTGGTCTGTGGGTGCCACAAGAATGCTCATCTGTCAGTTTTGACAATATAACCGAGTGTACATTATTTATGCTAAAAATAGTCTGTACAAAAGATGAGGCTCCCATGGCAGGCACCAATGAAATCCTAAGCTTCTGCCAGACCCCCTTCCCTCAGAGGTAATTGACAAAGTAATTTTCTGCTGTGCTTTACTCAACCAGAGCATACCATGCACACCAGCAGCCTCTGCAGCCTGATGAAATCACTCAGGGCCCGTCTCAAGGCCTCCTCCCCGGGATGGCCCATGGACATATCCCGTCTCTGTGGGCCATCTTTAGGATGGTAGAGTCCAGAAAGAAGGGTGACTTTGGTTCAGCACAGAGCGAGGGAACCGGGTGGCCTCCAGGTTGGGGTTGATCATGACCCTCTCCTGTGCCTGGGGAGGGAAAGCGTAGAGGGGAGCACAGATGGGGAAACTGGGCATCCGTGTCCACCTTCTCTGTCTCCATCGGGGTCATGGTTGTAATAGCTGCCATTCATTGAGGGCCCACTCTGTGTCAGCCCTGCGCTGAGTGCTTTATCCTGGTGATCTCATGTCCTCAGCAGGACGTACTACTTACACCAGAGGAACGCTGCTCCAGAACTCAGACGGGAATTAGTCACTCCTGCATGTGTGTCAGAGCCGGGAGCCCAGAGGTCTGATTCTGTGAACTGTAGGCTGGATGCCGATTTTTTCCATAGCTTCAAAGTTGGGAGCCGGAGGAGGTGGGGAGGACAGTTTCCAGGGGGGAGAGGACAAACCGAAGAGCTCCAAATGTTTCTTGCACATTTTTTTTAAAAGGCTGATGAAGGCACTTGCTTTTAAATTTAGCCACATCATCCCCAAATCCCTGCAGTGTGTTTTGGATGTAGAAAGTGGGACAGAGAAGCTTCTGTTTCAGTTCATGTGAGAGGAGACCAGCTCAGGCAAGCTGTCTCGGCCCTGTAGCGGCAGAGAACACAGAGCAACACATAGTAGGTGCTTAGGTATTTGTGGAATTAATTCAAGTCCCTAGTTAGGGCTGCACCCTTGCCCTCATGTGTGTGTTTCTGAGGGTGGTGCTGGCTCTCCCATAACCTCATGCGTGCTTGCTGCGTGCCGAATCTCACGTATTCCTGCTAGGTGGGTGTTTGTGACCCGGGATCAGCTGGCAGCTATCTTCAGAAGTGACCTGTCCAATTTACTCAGAGGCTATGACCACAGATCTGAGGCCCTTGAGCACTGGGGACAGGCCAGGATTTGAGGCTGGTCCACACTGCCTCAGGATTTGCTCCTGCTCCGAGCATCTGTAGTTCAGGGTCTCAAGAGAGCCAGAGCGGCAGTATCTTCTTAAAGTTGTTTTTGGACAAAAAAGGCAGAAGAGAGGCCCCTTCACTGGCTGTGGGGAAAACCCAGGCCTGATTTTTCCCCTCTTCTTTAGGAGCAAGCTTGTTTGAGGGAGCAGGAGGGCCAGACTTGCTTCCTTCAGAGGCCAGATCTGCCATCGCTCTGTGTTTGTCTGCTGGCCACAGATCACGGCCTGATTGGAATTGACTTTCCCCCAGGCACTCAGTGCAGGTCTATTAGGCTGACAGTTTGTAATGTGCTGGGAGAGGCCCCGAGTTAGCGTTGCTCCCAGATAGGTCTCTCTCTGCCTTCCTGGGCCATACCAGAGATGCTCCCTGCCACCTACAGGCTCACTGGCCCACATGAGGCACTGTAGACCAGATCTCTGAGTGCAATGGTCCCTCAGCCTTATTTTCTGCCTCCTGGAGATCCCAGACTATAGGCCACACCCCCTGCCCTGCTAGAAAATAGACCATGCCTGTTTATGGGGCTCTCAATTAGTCACTCACTTAAGGATGCCTATTGTGTCCATGGCCCTGGGCTGGTTGGGTGATGGATTCAGGGATGGAAGGGGCACCCCACCATTTGCTATCCCTGGACAGCCCAGGAGGAAGTTCCAGCCCTTGGTATTGTAAGCATCCTTGTCATCAACTCCAGTAACATCACACTCGGTTCAGGAGACATTTATGTCTGGGGTATCCCAACAGTGCTCCATCTTCCAGAGCATGCATTCAAGGTCTTTTCTAGGGCTTCAGCCAGGAGGAGGTAATTGCATGGACTCCTGTTACTTAAAGCAGCATCAGCATTACCTGGGAGCTTACTAGAAACGCAGGCTCTCCACTCCCATTGCAGACCTACTGGATCAGAATCCGAATTTTAACAAGACCTCAGGGGATTTGGATCCACAGTAAAGTTTGGGATGCCTTGGCATAGACCGTTCTCCACAGGCATGAGGCTCAGGGCTCCAACAGTCCCTGCATAGCCCGTAGCCATTATTAGCTTTTTAGGTGGTACCCATGTTCTTACTGAGGCCTGGAGGTGAGGGACTCATGTCTCTGGCTCTTCTGAGAATTCCGGGACTGAGCATTGACTCCCATAGCATCTGTCTTTGCGGAGAATGGCTCACACAGAACCACCCCCCTCTTTGGACTCTCACACTCACTTATTTGCAGAAAGGCTTCCAAGATTTCGAAATGAACAAATTAAAAAAATCCCTTAGACTATGCCTGAAGAAATTCAGTTCAACCTTTCCCTTAAACACACACACACAGAGAGAGAGAGAGAGAGAGAGAGAGAGAGAGAAACAAGTAGGAAAGTCTTTAAAAAAGAGACTATATATGATGGTTCTTAACCAGGGTCTGTGGTTGGGGTTTCCAGTGGGGTCTGTGAGCCCCTGAGTTAATATATGGAATATGTGTTGATGTGCATTTTCCTTGTGAGAGAGGGTCCATGTTTTTCCAGATTCTATGACCTAAAAATGTCAAAGAACCCTTGGTCTCGGTCCAAGTGTGTTTCTTGGGATTTATTTAACACCTTGCTGTTGGAGACAAATCAGGGACCAACTGAAGGGCTCTTTATGAAAACAACGTCTGTGCTGTCAGTTAGGCATGACTTTTCTTCCCTCTCTCTGCTCCTCTAAATTTCCCTTTGTTCTTCCTATTCTCTCTATCAAGGGCTATTTTCAGGGCTGATTGGAAATGGAGAGTGGGTCTGGCTGCGCAGCACCAGGAGAGCATGTTTGCTGGAAAAAGCATGGGCTCTAGTTGAGAGCAAAGGCAATTAGCCCTCAGAATTGGCCCATATTCCTTCCTTTCCTTCCTTTTTTTTTTTTTTAAACAAGTGAACCAGTGAAGCCATTTCCAGAAAATGGCAAAGAGCAGATTCAGGCCTGCAATTTCCTCATCTCTGCCCAGATGGATGTTCTGGGATGGGCGCCATGTCACCGTGCTCTGGACTGGTTTGGGCGTTCTGGTGTCAGGGTCTGATTTTCTATTCATCCTCCAAGGGCTTTGCTGTGCTATGGGTAGGGGACACGTCTGGGGTAAATCTGCCCCCTGTGGCTGTGAGGTCAGCCCCCCTGGGGAGATGTGAGCCCACCATTCTCAACCCTGTTTGATCCCAACCCCCCTGCTCCTTTAATCCATGTGGCTGCAAGGAAGGGCACTTCTGACATTGACTCTCTAGCCAGAAGCACTTCTAAGAACTCCCAGCCTGGTTCTTACTTCCCAGTTCCTGACTCTGTGGTGGCTGGCCTCTTTTTTTTAAAGATTTATTTATTTATTAGAGAGAGAGAGAGAGAGCACGAGCAGGGGGAGGGGCAAAGGGAGAGGGAGATAATCTCCAGCAGACTCCCCCATGACTGCTGAGCCCGATGTGGGGCTCAATCTCATGATCCTGAGATCATGACCTGAGCCGAAATCAAGAGTTGGACACCTAACTGACTGAGCCACGGAGCAATTTTTGGATGCAAATGGCGGTCTCCTTGCTCTTGAAGGCAGAATTGAGTTTTCTATATTTGTGGCATGGCTCTCCTGAGAATGTGGCACTCATTTCTCCCCACCTTTCCCACCTCTTCAAATCTTCCTGGCCACTTACCCAGCCCTCTTAACCCAACCCCAGTGCCTTGCTAGGCCTTGCCCATTGCAAGGGGAGACTTGGCCAACACAGAGTCTTTGCTTCAGCCCATCAGGTTTACTTACTACCCTCTGGCACAACTATGATCCCTATGTCTGCATCTTGGCCAACGCATCTACCACCTTCCTGACCTTTCTCCTCAAATTCTAGCCCTTCCAAATCCCACTTCCTCAGCAATGAGATAGCATTTACCACCTAGGATGTATTTGCCCAACCTCCTGTCAGGCCTGGATTCTTCTTTCACTTGCTTGAGGACCTTCCAGCCTCTGAAGCTCTCTGTGGGAGGGGACTCATTTACTTGACACAGCCTATTCCGTAACTAGGCGATTAGCAAGTCTCTTCATGTTGAATTGAGGTCTGCCTCAGAGGCTTCTCTCCATGGGCACGCGTCTTCTGAGGCTGCATGGTGGGTAGAAGCCCAGGCTTTGGAATCAATAGAGTGGACTTTGAATTTCAGTTGCCTTATTTACTGGCCGTGTGACCTCAGGAAAATCACTTCATCTCCCTAAGCATGAGTTTTCTCATTGTGAACGGGGCTAATAATAATAATACCTATTTCAGGAGTAGTTGTGAAGATTAAAGATCTTTGAGACACAGAGTGGGTGTGCATTCCAGGAATAGCAGCTCTTGTTACAATTTTACTTTCTGCTTCCCTTAAATGTCTCGTTTGGCCTTAAATTGCTCTGATTTCATCTCATTTTTCAGGTGTGTGCTGATCCACTCAATTGGACGAAGCTCTTGGAGGGTAGGGCAGCATCTTTATCTCTATCTCCACCCCACCGCTTTAGCAGGGGGGGGTGCCTGGGTGCACCATACATGCTCGTCAGTCGGTGGTTGACTAGCCCAAAGCAGTAAGAAAACATTTCCTCTGTAGGTATTTGAATTAAAGAAAACTTGTAAATAGTTCAGATTCAACACTGACCAACCAAGTCTGGTGGGTTTGCACCGAATGGGACAGCGATTATTCCCCAAATCACCTCTTCTCTCTCTACATGGCTCTGAAAAGGCCTGAAAGTAGAGCTCAAGGGGCGCCTGGCTAGCTCAGTCAGTAAGAGCTTGTGACTCTTGATCTCAGGGTCATGAGTTGGAGCCCCACGTTGGGCGTAGAGCTTACTTAAAAAGAAATAGTTGTGTAAAAGTAGGCTGCAGTGCCCTGAAGGAGGTGGAGACATTCCAAGTACTGTCTGAAAGAGCACCGCATCCCAAACTGAGGCATCCAGCCATGAGTTAGCCATCAGGCGCTGCCAGTCCGTGAGCCAGGGGAGGATTTTGGGATGCAACGAGCCCCTCCCTGAAGTGGGAGTGGCAGGCACAGGGAGCTCTGTGGGGGTAATGCTGGGGGCAGGGTCAGTGGAGAGCCTTGCTCACTGCAGCACCACCGGGCCCAGCAGGCTTGTATCAGAAGCAGGTGCAGGAAGCCGAGGGCCTGATCAGTGGTTAGAGGGTACTTGCCTCCAGCTCCCCTTCTATGGCACCACGATCACTGTGGAGCATCTCAAAGGTACCTTCCTGGGCTGTTGAGACACACAGAAATCCAAACTCCGGGGGGAAGCTGCCTCCACCACTGGTCCTGCCACCTAGTTCTGCTGCTGCCCGTTTTTCTCCGGGCTCTGGACTGGGTCTAACACTTGTGATGCCTGTGGGATCCTTTGGCCTGAGGTTTATTAGAGTCTGAACCTCTGGGAGTGAGCTTCCCGAGGGAGTGGAGGCTGTGGTTTCACTTCCATGAGATCAAGGCAGACGGTGGGGAGGAAGAAAGTGTGGGACTTAAGGACTGACTGCTTTAATGAAGAGAACGGATCTTTCCTAGTTTATGTGCCACCCAGGCCTCTTGCAGTGAGTAGGTTTGTGTTCAAGGAAAACATTTTATTTTATTTTTTTATTTATTGCAAAGGAAATTGGATCAAGGGAACATTAAAAGTGGGAAGTGAAATGCAGAAAGCAGAACTCTCAGCAAGGCACACCTTCCAGCAAACGCTGCTCACAACCCAAGGAAGGAAGCCGCTCATTAGAATGTGGCTCGCCCTGGGTTCCTGGATGCAAAGTCTCCATCCCTCTCACAGGACTGCCTAAAAGGAAAGGGAAACAGAGCTCAAATTGGGCAGTGGTCCCGGGGAACCAGCCATGGTCACTGGCCTCACCTGTTACCTGCCTGCCTGGGGAGGGCTTGTTCCCCTGGGCAGTGACATCTTAGCCTAGCCTTTGTGGGGGGAGGCTGGGGAAGGCCCTTTTGCCCACCAAATAAAGTGCACCTGCTAATGGGGCGAGAACCCCAGCCAGAGGGGCAACTTGGACCCCAGCCAGTTTCTGCCCCCAGCTGCATTGCTTCAGCCCCGTAGTTTATCTTGTGTCAAGGGAAGCTTATAACGATAGAGTGTGCTGGGGAAGCCCTCCTTGGAGAGGGCCTGAGGCAATGGGAGGTCATTCTTTTTTATTTATTTATTTATTTTTTTTATTCTTATGTTAATCCCCATACATTACATCATTAGTTCTAGATGAAGTGTTCCATGATTCATTGTTTGTGCATAACACCCAGTGCTCCACGCAGAATGTGCCCTCCTCAATACC
>NC_138378.1:107126200-107155992 GCF_054177405.1 Leptonychotes weddellii
GATTATAATGCATGGCAGGGCGTTTTCCACTCTTTCTTTATCCACCACCGAATGCAGAATATTACAAGGAGCTCTCAGAGAGTGGGGTAGGCTGCAAGGGGAAGGGCCCTGGGGCTCTGAGTTTTGGTGTTTCAGGAGAGCCACTCGGGAGAGCATCAGACTGTGCATAAGGGGTCATTAGAATCAAATGCTTATTGTGTTCAACCACTGGAATTCAGGGTTGTTTGTTACCCTAGTTAGTGTGTAATGGCTAACATAATGTTGACTCTGCTTCAGACTTAGGAGTGTTAGCCCAGCACTATAGACATGACTCGTTCATTCAACAAGCACTTGTGAGTACCAAGCATGTGCTAAGCGGGCAGTGAGGGTGGCCTGATGAGCCCAAGCAAACTGTGGTAGAGAGGACTTCAGAGTAACAGGGGAGGGTCACGAGGATAAGGGCAAAGTCCCACCAAGTTGGGTGAGCCCATGCCGGGCCCAGGTTCCAGGTGAAAGACGTTGACCTTGGTTTGTTCAGCTCCAGGTCTGTACCTATCTGCTCTGCGTAGCAAGGGCTGGGCAGTGTGATTAGTCTTCAGAAATCTCCAGGAGACAAGCAGGCACCAACCTGCCTGATCAGACTTCAGTTTTTACCTGGTGTCTTTGGAAGATGTCACATCCCACCTCCAGCAGGTCACCATGGCACCCGGGGCCTGGATCAACCTGAGAGCCAGTCAAGAGAAATGAGTGCAGCTTTCCCCATTTTTTGAATGATAAATGCACCCTGGCTTTACACAGGCAGAGGGAAATGTGCATTAAGGAAAGAGATAACATTATACCTTCTGCACGTTCTGCTGGAAGTGGTGAGGACAGGCCAGGGGAGTGTTTCCAGTGGTCGACCAGGTGCCCGCGCAGAGGCTGCACGGGCTGCAGGCTGCCGAGGTGCTGGTACATCTCCCCCCTGCGCTGCCCATCAGCTTCTCCCAGGGCCACCCCAGGGGCTGTAGCCCATGCATCTTTAATTTTTTCAATTAACAACAATAGAGAACAAATGGAGTGGAGTTTTAATTATTCATAATTCATTTAGGAATAAAATCTTTGTAAACTAAAGGAAGGGAAGGGCCATATTACCTGTTCTTTAAAAAAAAAAAAGAAGAACATGGACAGAGGAGAGGAAATCTACTTGTTGAGATGATTTTTCCAAAGCTTTCCCTTTGGTCCATGCAGTTAGAGACAAGAGAGGTAAGTGGGAGAGAAGCAGCACCTCCTGTGCTGGGGGGCCAGAGAGCTGCCTTTTACCCCCATCCTGGCCTGGTCACTGATACTCTGTGTGATAGTCCATCTCTGCCCTTCCTGTTCACGTGAACTGTCCCTGCCAAAAGGCCTGAACTGAGCAGGGCCACTGGTATAGAGTCATCTTAGCCTCCCAGTCGGGCTAGGTGCAGGCTTGGGCATAGAAACACTGTCCCAGAGACATGGTCGCAGATATCCCAAGGTGGGCCCTGAGCCATGGTTGCAGGCACAAAGAGAGTCCCTCATCAGACAGACAGACATCATCATAAACCCGTGGCATGGGGACGGAGAAGAAATCCCAGATGCCTGATCACAGAGAGCTTAGAACAGCAACAGGCCAGAGACACAACTATGAGAACTGGTACAGGCCAAGGAGCAGACAAAGACAATGGTGGGGAACTGGATGGGAACAGGGTTTTCTCAGTTACCTCTGAACTGTCACATCAGCCCAAAGCTGAGGAAGGGGGTGCTGAGCACCCCACATTCTAAAGATGGAGTTTGGTAACCACAGGGGCCAGGTATTTCTCCAACAAACCGTGATCCTGACAGCACCCTCCCCTAACCCCGTCTCCAGCTTCCTTTTTCCATAAAAAGAGCCAGTTAGGGAGAGAAGGGACTTGTTCACGTTGACAGCAGTGCAGGGTTTGTGGAGAGCAGGCTTCGTTTCTACTGCCCACTCCTTCTCCCAGAGCCCTGAGAGAGGAGAGAGGTCTCCAGAGGGTGGCTGGCTGGTGCTGCTGTGTTGGTCCCCCGTGGTCAGGACTGCAGTGGGAGTAAGAGATCTAGGGAGAGTTTGACCCATGACCCTTGGAGTTTCAGAGTCTACCTGGCCATAGGGGTTGGTGCCTGCCTATCTCCTTGAGATTTCTGAAGTCAGGGGTTAAAAGGAGGGGGCTAGGGGAGCATCTTGGTGGAAGAGGATGAGAACAGGGGGTTGTTGCTTGGGGCCGTCTGAGGACAGGAAAGGAGGTTCCTGTGACTCTCTGGGCAGGAGCGCGGGGATTAGAACCCAGAGGCCCCAGGGCTGCCCACGTGCCTGCTGCTGTGGCTCAGTGATGCCCCCTGAGGAGAAGTTGGGCTGTGGACTGCTGATGGGGCCCAAGGGAGCTGTCCTCAGTGATGGAGGAAGCTGGCTCCAAGAAAGCCACAGGCACCATCCACCCAACACACGTTAAAGCCACACCCAATAGCCAATGAAGCCAGATGGAGCCGGGGTAAGATCAGGGACACCTCCCCACTGCTACAGGTGACCAGTCATGGGCAGAGGACACCTGACATCTCTCTCATCCCCCACCCTGGCTTCTGTTTCCAGAAGAGAGCAGAGAGGAGGAGGGAAACAGGCCAGTGCCCTCTCTCCCCATCCAGGCAGCCTGCCTGCTCTGGGTTGAAATCAGGTATATCCTGTGGGCTGGACGAGACTTCCAATAACAGAGTGACCAGAGACCCGCAGGATCCACTCGAGATGTCATTAAATGACAGGGAAGGATTCTGAAAAAGCATGGTTGAAGGCAGCAGTGGAAAAAAATACAGCACTTTCAGGGTTTTATGTCACCGAACTGAGATTGCTCGATGAACTATGGACGACCCAGCTGGAATGCCTTGGTTGTTCACGGTGGGCATCTGTTCTCATCGGCTGCTTCTGGACCAGTAGTTAAATATTCTGAATATCACCCCCATAGACAGGTATAATCACAATGGCAGGAGACATTGACCAAGACAGTTAACAATCAGAAATGACCACAGGTATAATTAAACAATCATAATTTTAGGAATAGGCAATAATTAGGCCCAGGCACATCTCTGGACCTGGAAAGCCATGGGAAGGATCACAGATTCGGTCAGTCTTGGACAGTTTTGGCTCAGACCCAGAGATGTGAAGCAGAAAGGCTTCTGGCAGGACCAGGGCACAGAATGGGGCGTGGACAGGGTGCACAGACAGGTCCCACAGTCATGGAAGAACAGCACGAACCAAACCTCAAATAAAAACCCACACAGTCATAGACTGTCTCAGACACAGGAACCAAATGCCCTAGACCTTCTCTGCCTGATGCTTTTGGGAGATGATATTTCAGAGGAATGAGTCTTTTTATATTCTGGGAAATAAAGGAACCTCAGCACTTCAAAGATCTGCCTTTTTTCCTGGCTCCCTGGGTTCATCCCTTCACCGGGAGGCCATCATGTTTACTCTAGTAAGTATGGCCTGGAGATTTCAAAGGCACGTGGGCATGGGTAGTAGGTGCTCTGTGGAGGGGCAGGGAGCCAAGATAAGATGTGGGAGAGGACTTCAGTCTGTGGGTATCATCCCTCATGGATGTGTGAGCAGGCTCTGGTGAGTGGGTGGTGGAGAGCTCTCAGACAGAGAGCCACCACGCTTAAGTGGCTTTCTCTAAGGAAGCCCCGTCCCTGGCTTTGCCCGGTCTGGGAACAGTGTCCCAAAGTGATGTCAGGGCTCACCCAAGCCACCTGTTTGTCAACGCAGTATGTGGAGGAGTTCTTTCAATGAAGGTATTAATAGAGAGGACTCGAGATGAGGGTAATTAAAAGATCCAGAAAAATGGTTACCAGACAGGAAATACAAGCATGACTAATACAACAAGTGATGACATATTGGGTTTGGTTACTAATTTTTCTAATTCTTGCTTTCTTAGGTAATAACCTCTGCTCTGATCCAGTTAAAATTCTTCATTCCTCCTGGGTGTTTTGTGCTGTTCGCATCCCATCAGCTCTGGATTTTAGAGTTCTGACCTGGAGAAAATTCTCTGTTCCTGCTTCTGCACTTGCTCAGAGGTCCTTTATGAATGAAATCTTTGCTGTTATATTGCCGAGGGGCTGTGCATTCCTTGAGTCCCCTCTGCACATGGCTATGACCTGCCCTCTTTGGTACCAGATGGTGGCTTCACTGCCTGTTGGCTCGATATTGCAATGCCTCACACCTGCAGGCTCTGTGGTCACTGGATGAATGACTCCATTCTGACTGAAGTCCAAGCTTACCATATATTCCTCATCCAGCAGACATGGTCGTGGTATCAATTCTTGTGCACACCACTGGATATCTTCATTAGCATGAAACACTCAAAGGGTTCCAGTTCAACCATTTTATTTCCAATAATATCTGGACTGCATGTCCACTGGGGTTACTTGTGGATCTGTGACCCCAGCTTCTTGGAACCTTCATTATGTGCCCTTAGGTCAGGGCCACGACTTGCAGTGAAATCCAGGGCAACGTGTGGAAATCTCTGGTTTTCTGGGACATTGGTTAGCTCCTAATGATTTGCTAGGGATTCCCAGAGGACATTCTTCTCCCTCCAAACTGGTTCTGTAAGTCCAAATGATGCCCTTTGAATCCAAAGTTATTCTAGGGAGCCAGGGAAACATTTATACAGGACAGAGGTGTCTGCATGATTCTGAATGTCAGCGAGCCAGTGAATGCTCTTGAGATGGAGGGCTGCCACTGAAGGTGCGGCCGGGCACCATGAGATTTCCTCAGGCATTTAAGGTTCTGCTTAGAAAGAAGGAAGCCTTTGCTTGTGGCTGAGATCACCCAAGCCTTACTTACCGTTATTATCTGTGAACCGCATCTGTGCATTGGTGGCATGACTGGGAGATACACCTTGAATGACAAAAACCCAAACTACAAAATCCAAAGCACTTGGGTCACCTGCCCACCTTTGGCATTCCATCCCTCCTCCCCCCACTGTGTCTGGCACAGAGCAAGGCAAGGTAAGCAAGGGAGGACACGAGGGAGATTTTGCTTTCTTTCTGAATCTCTTGCTATGATCTCAATCTCCTTCTCTTCTTGGTTTCCAGGATGCTCCCTTGAGAGGTGCCCCAGACTATGCAACATTATTTATTATATTGATCACCCATAACATCCCCAAAGGCTCGATGTAGAGGGAAGTGACTGGTCCTAATGGCCCAATTAGGTTTATTATCTTCTGGCTCCTGATGTAATGTTTCTGCTGCAGACTGCAGCAAGGGAAAGGAGGCTGGTGGGGGGAAGGAGTCAGAATGGGGAACCTGGGGACCAGAGCTGTGGCTCTTAGCTCTGCTGCCAGCTTACCACATGACCTTGGGTGAGATTTTCCTCCTCATTGATCTTAGTCTCCTAATTCTTTTTTTTAAAATTTTTTTTTAAAAAGATTTTATTTATTTGTGAGAGAGAGAATGAGAGACAGAGAGCATGAGAGAGAGAAGGGTCAGAGGGAGAAGCAGATTCCCTGCTGAGCAGGGAGCCTGATGTAGGACTCGATCCCAGGACTCCAGGATCATGACCTGAGCCGAAGGCAGTCGCTTAACCAACTGAGCCACCCAGGCGCCCAGTCTCCTAATTCTAAAAACAATAAAGAACATTTATGGAGGCATGGGGCAGTGGGCTAAATGCATTATGTGAATTATCTCATTGAAATCTCCCCACAAACCTATGAAGTACATACTGTTATTATACCAAGGAGAGGACATTGGGGGTCAGAGAGATTATGTGACTCGCTTGAGTTCTTACTGCTGTGAAGCCAGACGCTGGGTTTGAACCTAAGACGTATGAGTTTAGAGCCACCCTCTGAAGCCCTCCACTCTCCTGCCTCTTCAGCTGCTCTTTGAGAGCCCTGCTAACCTGGTAAGAGAGATAGCACTTGCTGCAAATCCTAATGCTAACCCTATAGCTCCTGCTTCTACATGAGGTCCATGAACATTGCAAAGATACGTCCCATCCTGGGTCCTGTAATTAGGACTCCAGCTAGCCCCTGCGATGTGCTGCTGGAATTCAGAATCCATTTACATTATATTTGCATTTACAGACCTTTAATAAAGATAATATTTACATGTAGAAACATATTTATTTTTTGGTGAGACCAGTTCCCCCTCGTTATGCTTCTTGCCTCCCTACCTTCTGCATTCTAGCCGGCCCAGCAGTGGCCGCTGCCTTCAACCAGCCCCAGAGAGCCTGGCTGGAGCCGAGAATTGGTCCTGTTTGCAGTGCTGGCTGCGTGACATAGAGAGATCGGTGTTTGCAGAACATCACTTTGGAGGCGATGAAGAAGAAGGCAGGGAGATGTGTCTGCCATTCATTTTGGAGGTAGAACCTCAAAGATTTTAGTCAGAGACTTATTGACTGTCATGTGTGCTCAGCCCCGTGCCAGACCTTGCTGGTCGAGGATTTCACTTGACTTTGGATTCTGGGAGCCTACCGTTTTCTATCAGGGCCTTCTCTTTCCCTCTTTCCCACCCCATTGTTGGCTTAAACACCGGAAGCCCAATCCAGGTGCATCAGGCCTGGGACAGTGTTTATGTTTGGCATTCCTGGTATGCTTTGTGTTTGCCCTTTTGCTGTATCCTGCTCTAGTATTAATGCCTCTTGAATTCAGTATGCACATTTATCCAAATAAGGGTGCCCTTTCAAACTGAAAAAGAATCCGAGAGCCCCTGGTGACTGGTGGCTGCTGTGACAGTCCCAGATCTGCAGCCTGGGGCTCTGTAGGGAGAGGGTGGGCACATTGTCCTGTGTCCCCTGGAGCCCAGAGATGGGGGCGGGACCAAGGGCTGCCAGGTGCGCTCTAATGATTGTTTTCGCCGAAGAATTTTGGACTCCGCGCTATACAATTTTCATCCTTTTTGCAAAATGGATGATAATTTGGGTCTGTCTTGACTGCCGGTTTTGCATTGCTAATATTGATGGGAGGAGGATTTTGCCCAAGTTCTCTTAAAATATGAGAATTTCAGTCCAAAATATGTGAATTTTTAATTGCAAGCCTGGCAGCCCTGGGTGGGTTTTGTGTGCAGCATCTGTTCCTTCCTCCGTGCTCCTCCTGCAGCCTCTGCCTCCCCTCTCTTTTCCTTTCAAGCCTTTTCCTGGGCTGGGGCTGCCCCTGGATTTTCCTCGCGGGGCAGTGCAGACCTTCCCTCGGTGGCTAACCCAGCTCTGCCTTCTGCCTCAGTGCGGGGCCCGCAGCCATGCATTACCTCCGTCTTTACTACAAATGCTATCTTCCAGGGGCTCTTAACCAAGTTGCACGCATTTGTCTGGGCTGGGAACCCGGCATCCTGGGTGAGGTCTCGGCCCTCACGCTGCCTCGCGGTTCTGTGTGAAATCTCATTACTGTCAGTTCGGCCATTTTCCCGCTTGAGAAACTAAGCGGTCGGCACGCTCAGATGCCGTTTATTTGTCATGTTTGCATTGCAGGGGCAGCGACTGTTAAAGAAACACCCTCTTCTCCTCTGATCCTGCCCACCCCGCTGGCGATCAAACACGGCATGTGTTGGTGCTGTCAAGAAGCCTGAGAATGTACGTTTTTCCTGAGTGCCTTAGCTTTACACAGCAACGTGGTCTGACATTTAAAATTAATCTACGCGGTAAAGTTATTAACGTTTGAATGTTAGCGCTGGAATATCCACAGTGACCTCTCCTCCCGGGCTGGTGTTTGTTTGATAAGGATTCCCAGCCTGTGTCAGAGCCAAGAGCAACCCAGTCGTACTTGCTTTTTATTAATTCTGATGCTGGGTCTCACCTTGGGAGATCTCCAAGAGCTCTAGAGGAGTGCTCTGATTTCTCCGGGAGATAGCCCCACGAGCCAGCCTATGGCACCTAGCCTTCTACTCCCCGGAGAGACAATGAAGACCAACGGGAGAAAAACCAACGGGATTTTTGAGCTGCTGGGGGACACTGTTTTGGGGCTTTAGTTGAACACAGGTTCTCAAACTTCTAAGGCATGAGCTCTCGCTCTCTCTCTCACACACACATTTCTAGATGTCCAGGAGAGTGTGCTGTTGCATGTCCTGGCTATTGTCGATCAGGGGGCCGATGTGCATCCACAGTGACCGGAGGGAAGACTGGTGTGTCTGGCTATGCCTGTCCCCCTTAAGGTACACCTGTTAACCTCTGGGTGACTTATAATTAATGGAGTTAATTATAATTAATGGAGTTATGAACTAGGCTTAGGGAGCATGTTCACTAACTTCTCCGGCAGGCAAGAGAGTCAAAGCAGGAAAGGCATTCTAGAAGGTGGACCAGCATGATTAAAATACAGGTGAGAAGAAAGGGGCAATAGTGAAAACCTGATTTCGATAGAACAGGGTTTCTGTACGGGAGTGTGAAAATTAGTAAAGGGAATCCTCACTGGAGCGGAGCCTGGAGGTTTGGCGGGGGTACTCCCACACCCTACCGCTCTACCTCAATTGCAAATCCAACCGGAAGAGTAGGACCTCGCAAGTCCGTACTGCTTTAGCTACTACTTTACTAACACAGCAGGTGAAAAATAAAGCTTCCTCCGCCCCCAAACAACAGCTCAGCCAATCAGAGGCTGTCATAGCTCAGCCAATGAAAAGCCACTATACTTGGAACTCCCAGTTTAGTCCAATAGGCTTTTTGTTTATAAAGAGCCCGCCCACCACCGTGCCGCTACAAAAAAAGGCCTCCTGGCCTTTGTTGGGCATAGTTGCTTGAGGTTTTTGTGGTGGTTCTCTTGCTTCGGGTTGTGTGTCGCTGCCATTCCCGAATAAACCCATAATTTTTTTGCTTGTGCACTAAGTGGTGGTTTATCTTTTTTAAAGTTAAGAGGGGCAATTACAGGGTGAGGGCGGAGCGTTTTGCAAGATCCGCTCACAGAGAACCCTAAAGCCAGTCTAAGTGGGGAGTCTTTTGAGGCGCTCTGCGCAAGCAGATGGCATGGTCACAACTGCACTTTCCCGGGATTAATGTGGCAGCAGATTGGAGGATCCGTTGGGGGGGCCCCCCGGAACCAGCCGTGTCCAGGTGACGTTCCTGCCATGAGCTTTCTGCCTCCCTAGTCCCTGAGCTCCTCCAGTGCTGTGTTCCTTCCCACCTCTGCCAGACTCCTCCTTCACTCTCAGCCTGCTCCTTAGCGTTCTAGGGTTCTGTCCTCTGGTTACTAGCCTTCTTACTCTGCACCTTGTCTCTGGCAACCTTACCTGCTGTCACAGCCACAACAGCCAGAGGTGTGGTGTCTGCACCTGTGAACCACCCTGGAAGGCTCAGAACTTAGTTCTATGACAAACTTCCTCTGGCTTCAGAGGGTGGCCCGTCCCTGCTCCTCCCGTGTGCTGTCCAGCATGCTTGCACTTCCCCCTTCTTCTTGGATCTGGAACCTTGTTCACAGCCCTTGCATTTCTACCCCCATCCCTATGTCCAAAGTCTTTCTATGTCCCTTACATGCTGTCCTTTTATCTCTGCCTGTAGAAGTCCTTCTTGGGCCCCAAACAGGTTCATATGTCAGCTGCTCCCCTCTGTGATCTCCATGATCTTTCACTTGCTGAGTTTCAGTTGGGGAGAATGTACTTCTCATTTTTCCAGGGTGGGTATGGGTTAAGGCTCTGTGACTGTGTGGCTCTTCAGGGGACCAGGCAATACCCTGAATATAAGAGGTGGGTCTCACCATAAATGGGGGTCATACCTCCTGCCCATCATGATTCTATGAGGCAAGACCCTCAGAGCAAATGAGACCCCTCGGTGGCTCTCAGAGTGACCGTTATTCCCTGGGAGGGAGTTGGCCGGAGTGGGTGTGTGAACTTCGTGGCCTCAGACTTCCCAAACTCTCCCTCCATGTTTACCCACTTTGTTCTCTCAGCGTGCAGTAGAGACTTTGTGAAGAAGTCATTTCAGCTGAACTTAGGGAGGCCACGGGGAGTGTCTACTGCTCTGGTGACACCGGGTGCCCCTGGGCTTGTGGGGGGGGGTGTGCGTGCAGGGTGAGGCATCCCCGTGGCAGGCAGAGTTGGCAGGTGGCCCGGGTCTCTTCACCAGCCCCCTCCCAAGATCCCTTCTCAGAGCAGACCTTGCAAAAGGCTAAGTGTTGTTTTACTGAAAAGGTGATTCCCTTACAGCAGAATCGATGAGGCTTCTTGAAGATCAGGAGCTGTGTCTTTGTCATCTTATTTGAGCCCAGAGCCCAAGCACTGAGCCTCTCTCAGAGCTGGCTCAATAAATACCTTTCATATTCTTCTCATCTTTCCTCCCTCCCCTCCTTCTCCTGTCCGCAAAAACACACATTTATTGTGGGGTGAATATAATTGACCAGTTTGCAAGTGAGGGTGGAGGGAGAGATGGAAGTCTGTGCACTTTTGGAGTGGATGGCTGTGTTTGTGTGTGTGTCGATGTGTGAGCGTGTGAGTACTGATGTGTGAGCATGTATCCGTGTGCCTTGTGTGTGAGTGTGCATGTGTGTGTGAGCATGCACGTGTGTGTGTGTTGGTGTGTAGGAGGCAGGGAAACCTGAAAAGAGGTGCCAGGGGGCAGGTTTAATGGCCAGGCAGGGACGGACAGTGAACGACAGCCATCTATCTTCACCATCCAGTTTCTCTGTCCTTCAGGCACGGCCCAGCCCTTGGCCAGAGTCTGCTTTTCTGGCCTCTGATCCTGATCCGGCTGACAGGCTGCAGTTGTGAGGAGGGGTTCATTTGGGAGGGAGCAGGTGCTTCCTCTCCCCATGTCCATCAGATCTTCATTTACCAGCACGTTTTGTTTCTGTTTACCAACAGGCACTAGGCAGGCGGCTGTCGCAGGCGTGGCCCTGCCCCCCTCCTTGTGTCCCTCATAAAGACACCAGTGGTGTGACCTCGTGTTCCCTGGAGGGAGCGACTGCATTTTCCAGGTAAGGATGGTGACTTCCAGGACCTCTCCTTCCCCCTCAGCACTGAGCGGTGTAAATGCCAGGGCCCCCCCTTAAAAAGAAAAGGTTCTAATATGAGGAAACATCCCTATCCATTTTCATGCTGCTCTGGAAAACATTCAATAAAAATAGCTTTAAGGCTTTAATACTTAACACTTTAACATTTCTCTTACAGCGCTGTGACTGAATAAAAAAAATCCCATTTTGCGTGAAGATAAAATTATTCAAGTTATTATATAAAATATATAACACTCCAGTTATGTATTTATTTGTATACATACACAGAAACACACAAAAAGTCATTGAGGTCCAGAATCTACATTGTGTCAGCCATCAGTGGGCTCAACAGGTTCTAAAGCATGGTGACCAGAAGAAAGCCTCGATTCCATTTCAGACCCTGACAACAATCCAGGGACTGGTTCAGTTTTGAAGTTTCCTTTCAAAATGGGAGCTGTTTTTTGTACAGTGCTTATTTATTTATTTATTTATTTAGTGTGGCACACTGGAGAATAAGGGGGGCCTTGTGAATCCATGCAAACGTAGCCTGACATGGAGATATGCTAATTAGTTATTTAATGTGGCTATAGTTATTTCCCAAGGAAAAAAAATCCACAAACACAACAAGTAATTGCTATTAATCTTAATTATTATAATAACCTTCCTATAAACAATAACTGTCTGGCTGCCCTATCACGTGTTTATTTCATTACTGACAAGAGAGATCTTTAAAATCTCATGATAAATTAATGCTTTTACCATTAGGTTCAGTATGTTGGCCATGGGGAAGAAAAATGATTGCACAGTTTATAAAGCTGTTGAAAAAATTCTTCCGCTCTAGCTCTAATAGTCTAGATTTCTCATCCTAATATAATTCTTAATTTTTTATTTCCTTTTCTCCAAACTTCTTCCTGATTTGGACTCTTTCTCTGTTTAAATGACTTTTGTTTCCTAATTGCCCTGGGTGAATGCTTGTGTCTGTCTTGTAATGATGTTTACAAGAATCCTCAAAGGGCTTAGTGATTCATCTCTGATACAAATGCCAGTGTTGTTGATGGTTTTTTTTTTTTTTTTGCCTCAGGCCACAGTAGATCATGCTTAGCCTTGTCTGGAATAACTAGGGGGATGTGTTTATTTAGTACCTCTGTATTTATTATGAACAAACAGAGAGGTTAAGACACCTGCCCAGAGATACCCAGTGAATTAGTTATAGAAACATGACACAATGGACATATGTATGGGTTGCCAAGCGTTGGATTCCAAAATATCACCATCACAACCTGTACATAAGCAAAGCTGAGTTTATTGCTTATCACAAGAGAGTGCCCGCTGCACAGAGCCTAGTCGCATCTCGCTGGGGGAAGAGCAAAGTTGGAATATTTAATGAAAATTGCAAGTCTAGCTTAAGGTGGATCTTTTAATGCAGAAGCTCGGTTAGGACTAGGTAAGAATCATGATTCAATAGGTTAGGATTGGTGAGCACACCAAGGTGAGGAGTTTGAGGGGAGGGGTTCAAAGGGTCTTGGGGTATAAACTGCCACTGATGCTTTCTATTCAAGAGTGGAGTCTTCCAGAAAGTTCCTGGTTTGAACAACTTTTACCTTCTGAGTTAGAATGTCCTAGAAAACTAAAGTCATCTTAAGCTGGATAGTGAATTGTGTGTATGGTTTGATTTTACTTTACTGTGTATAGTTATTTAGTTATTTATACATTTAGTGATTTTTACTCATCTTTAGATGTTTGTTGATTTTGTACTTATGCCGCCAGGCTACTGTCTATTTCATATCAGCTGTGAGCATAGCAGTGAATTCTCCCTCCCCCACCCCAGAGACATTCAACACTTTGAAATAGAAACAGAATTGCAGCCCCTCTTGACCTTGAGCCTTAAACTCAAAGTTGATCTTCACAGAAATACCTCCCTGTGCAAGAGAAAGCTAGAGTATGGTACTCTAGATGAAATTACTCATTGAGACCCTGTCTCCCTGAACTTGGAGAAACCCACGGGGGATACTTGGGCTAGAGTATTTTGTGCTTGGGTATTTCCAGCCTTTGAACCAGCAGTTCTCAATCAGTGTGCCTTGGTACACTAGAGACAGCCGTGAACCCTTACAGGTGAGCAGCCAGAATAGTGAATAAGGTATAAAATTAACTTGTAACAACCCACTGTGGTGGGACAGGAACGGAATGTTGTGTTGTGACACAGTGTAGGGATGGTAGAATTTGTTGCCAGAGTGATAGCATCAGGACACATGTGTGTCATAGAATGATCACATGTTCACTGCAAAATGCAAGTGCTTTGCCTCCTTTACTTGTAAAGGAGCAGGTAAATTGATCTAGTCATGCAGTGATACAATGCCGAAATGAGTAGTGTGACAGCTTGCAGGGACTGTAGTCCCTTCAAGTGCCCTGGCAAAAATTCTAACATTTGGAAGTATGCTGTAAACACGAAAATTAGAGAATGCTGCTTCAAACAGTCTGTTAACACATGAGTTAGGGTAACTTTATCCTTGACGTATACTGTCCCAAACTATAATGGCTCAACACAATAAAGGTTAACAACACAGTAAAGGTTTATTTCTCTCTCAAGTTACAGTCCACTTTGGGTGCTCCCAGTTGGCAGGTGATGTTTCTCCAAATGGTGCTTCAGGGAATGAGACATTTGCCACCTTTAGGCTCCACCATTGCCTAAGACCTCAGAATCTTCTGCTTCTAGCTAGCAGAAGGGGAAGAGGAGGGTGGAGATGGAGATACCCACTCCTGAAGAACCCCAACCTGAAAGTGGTATACTTCTCGCCCATGCACATTCCTTTGGAAAGAGTGGGAGCATATTTAAATGCAAGGGAGGAGCTGGGAAATGCAGTCCCTGGCTTGACAGCTGCCTCCTGATGACAGCTCCATACAATAGAAGGGGCAGCAGGACTTGGTGGACAGCTAGTGTTTGCTGCCACAGTCTGTCCCAGGGATGCCTGAAGTCTGTGCACCCCCTTCTCATACTCTAACCACCCTCCCTTCTCCTCCCCGTGCATCCAGCCCAGATTCCTGGAATTTGAACAATTAAGCTTGCATGTGGCTCATTGTGACCTAGTAAGCAGTGAACCAAAGGACAGGTGATCTTCCCCCCTCTTCCTCCCCACCCAGTGTAAGGAGCAGAGACAGCATACGCACAGCAAATGCTCCCATTCACAAGAGGGAGGAGTGGAAGCCACAGCAGACGCTGGTCTGTTGTGGGAAGTCCTGGCCAGCTGTGGGGAAGTTCCTTGATGAGCCCCACTTCTGCTCTCAGGGAGGGACTCTCTTGTCCACTCTTCCCATGGCTCCGCTCCATTCTCTGGAAGGTCTCTCTGCCCATCACCCTTTATCTGGAACACAGCTGATGTGGGCACTGGGGAGTGTTCCCTCCTTGCTTGCTTCTTCCTGGTGCAAGTTGAGGGGGGCTTGAGGAGTCCTTATTAATCACAAGCTTTTTCTTAAGGCCAGGATTATAGTTTTCTCGGTAATGTAATTTTGTCAAAAAGTTAACAGGCTTCTGATCTTCTTGCTTATTTATGGTTTCATATGCCCATAACTTCACCCAAAGTTCCTTGCTAGATATAATTGTTAAGCCAGCCTTATTTATTTGCTTATTTTCCTTCATGCTTCTGTCTCTCAGCATGAGGGCAGCTACCTTGAGACCATCCAAAACAATAGGTGTGGGTGGGGCGACGGCATCCTTAATTTACTCTGCCACAGGACTGAGGCCTCCTGCCCAACTGAGACATCTGAATGGACCTTTGTGACCTAAAGCTTGTTTCAGTCTTATCTCTTACTGTTTGGGGTGTAGCAGGGGGGCCCTGATTTCTGGGTTCTTTCTGTTCCTTTTCATTTTTTGTTTGCAAACAGGCCACTGTTTTTCCTCAGCTCATACCTTTTTGTTAGCCCTTGTTTATCCCTTTGTTACCCTTGCAGGGAGGAGCAACCCACGCACAGTAATGTGGCTCTTTCCATTTCCTTTAAGCCATAGGCTTGGTAGGCACTTGGCCTGCCTTCTGAGGAATGGCAGTGATAGCCCTGAGTGTTTTGCCACTGCACAGTGTGGGTTTCCATCTTTCCAGCCTCTGGGATCCAGAGCTTTACCACCTGCCGCCCCACCACTAGGGGGACAGCACGTCCTTGATATTTTTGTTACTGTGGTACATCGCTTGCTCTGCCCAGTCCACCTTCTCTGTGTCACCATCTTTTCGGGCCCCTCCAGACCACACTCTGTCTGAACCCAAGTTTTGGGGCTCCTTGTAGTCTTTCAAACGCTCTTGGCATTTTTGTGATGCGTTTCATTTGATTATTAGTCACAAATTATGGGTAATTTTTCAGTTGATCTTTTCTGCTTACAAAGTGTGTCGTTAATTAACACTATAGCTAAGCTGTTGCATTTTGGAAATGAATGGAGACAGACTCTGAGTGTGGGCAGCTCATGACGGCCCAGTTCTGACTGGCTGAATTTCCATGGGGATGGTTTGATTTTCACATCAGTCAGGGGAGGCACATGCTTAAGGGGACAGGTTGCAACCACCATTGGTGTAGTGAGATCAGGTGGTACACATTTTCTGTGTCATGTAGTACACAGTAGTGTTAAAATTGTTTTCTAGGTAAATAACCTAGAGCATGTCCAGTTCAATGGATAAAATGCCACTGAACATAAAACGTTTATATTTTATGGTTATTGTGGTCCACTTTTTGGTAAGTTGTATATATTGGAGGTGTGCGACATGATGTTTTGATATACATTGTGAAGTGATTACCACAATTAAGCTAATTAACACATCAGTCACCTTGCTTAGTTACCGTGTGTGTGTGTGGTGAGAAACTTAAGATCTATTTTCTCAACAAATGTCAAATGTACAATACAGTGTTATTAACTATAGTCTCCAGACTGGACATTAGATCCCCAGAACTCAGTCATCTTATAAGTGAAAATTTGTACCCTTTGACCAACATCTCCCCTTTTCCTCCACCCCCCCAATACCTGGCAACCACCGTTTTACTCTCTGTTTCTATGAGTTCAGCTTTTCGTGTTCACATTTTATAGTTAGGCCAGGAAGATGTTTAGTGAAGTCTAGTTTTATGGTAGAACTTCGTATGTTTTTGGAGTCCCACTTAGTTGAACCAGCCAATGTCCAAAGTCTGCTGGGATGCAATTTTTGTCAGTGACTCATGTCACCCAGGTAAGTTGGAGAGACCTGTATTGGTCAGGATGGGCTGTGCTATGCTATGGCAATGAGCACTACCCTCACCTCTCAGTGAGCTGACCTAGAAAAGGTAATTTCTCACATCACTGTCTGACATGGGTTGAGAGGCTTCTCTGGCAGCTCTGTCTCAAGCAGTGACTAAGGTAGTTGGACCTCTTCCTCCTTGTCATGCTGCCATGAAGGAGAAGGAGAGGGCATGCACAATTGTTCAGGAGTTTAATGGCCAAGACTGAAAATCTTATATATAATTTCTGCCCACAACCCACATCACCAACCCACATCACCAACTGCAAGGAAGTCTGGAAAATGTAGGCTTCCCATGGATCTAGGAAGGGGAAATGAGATTAGTGAGCACTGAGCCGGTTTCTGCTTTAGAATCATAATGGCATCCCTCTAAATGTGATGTGGGGAGAGGGAACAAGGCCGAGGGGACATGAAGCGGGGATGGTCCATGTCACAAATCGACCATACAAATGGACTGGCCATAGGAGTGATTGCATGTTGGATATGATGGAATGGGAGAATTCTCACTTTGTGCTGAGCTTCTGAGAGAAAGGTAGAGGGCTGCTTTTGACTGGAGTGGGAAGGAGACACAAGAGTCTGTTGCATATGAACCCTCGCTCATGCCTCTCCTCTGACCCCGGTTTTAGTTTTTCCCATTGTGAGAAATTGGTCTTTCACACACTGACACCATTTTGAGCCCATCAAGTGGTGGCCTCACAGCCATGAGAATGTAGAGATAGGTTCTAATGGTTTGCTGGGCTTGGTTTGCCTGTAGCATGTGTGGGGTTAAGATTTCCTCCACTTCCCTTAAATACATCCCTGTTTATTTTCCAAGGTGAGTGCATCATGACTGCCTGTACAGAGTGCTCTCAAGTGGAAATGGTGCTATTTGGTCATTACTTGGTGAACCTGAGTCCTTCTGGTAACTAAAAGGATATTTAGCCAATAAACACATGTAAAAACCACATCACTAGGGAAATCATTAGGGAAATGAAAATCAAAACCACAATGAGATACCGTGTCTCACACATTGGGATGGCTGTTATAAAACATATATATATGTATATATACAAAAGCAACAAGTGTTGGTGAGGATGTGGAGAAATTGGAATCCTTATCTACTGCTGGTGGGAATGTAAAATGGTGTAGCCTCTATAGAAAATGGTATGAAAGTTCCTCAAAAAATTAAAAATAGAATCACCACATGATACAGCAATTCTACTTCTGGGGATATGCCCAAAAGAAATGAAAACAGGGACTCGAGCAGATATTTGTACACCCATGTTCATAACAGTATTATTCACAGTAGCTAAGAGGAGGAAGTGACCTACATATCCATTGCAGTTGAAGGGATAAACAAAATGTGGTGCTTATACACAATGCAATGTTATTCAGCCTTAAAAAGGAGGGATATTCTGACACAGGGTATAGCATGGATGAACTGTGAAGACATTATGCTAAGTGAAATAAACCAGTCATAAAGAGACAAATACTGTATGATACAGTATATGAGATGCTTAAGAGTAGTCAAATCCATACAGACAGAAAGCAGCATGGTGGGTGCCCGGGGTGGCGGGAGGGGGGAATGGAGAGTTAGTGTTAGTGGGGTATAGGGTTTCAGTTGGGGAAGATGAAAAAGTTCTGGAGATGGCCGGTGGTGGTGATTCCATAATAATGTGAATGTCCTCAAACCCTTTGAAGTGTACACTCGAAAATGGTTAAAATGGTAAATGTTATATGTATCTTACCACACTTAAAAAAGGTATTTCCCTAATTTTCTACCCTCTAAACATGTGTGGAGCCTGAGAGAGGGGGGTTAGGTGGGTTCTGGGTGAGGATGACCTTGAGTGAAGCCGTCCATTTTGGGTTGGTACCCACACATGCAGCTGGCCCATCTGTTAACGGAGCTCAGTTTTTTTCTGCTTTGGTCTGAAGGGTATAAGGATCCCCTCTTGCGTCTGTAGACGTGGCTGAAGGAGAGATGCCAGTGCAGGAGCAGTGGGTCTTGAGCCATCTGCTCCTGCAGCCTCCTGTGCTTGTGATCTGTTTGTGCCCTTCCCAGACGGACTACTTAGATCTTACTGGGGAGTGCTGCTGGGCCCACGTGACCTTAGGACTAGTTCATGGTGGGTGATCTGCCCACGTGGTCTTCTGGAGGCCACAGGAGCGGATTTTCTGTCTCTGTGAGGGCCCAGTGTCACTCCAGAAACTACTTTTCGAGTGGGGTATACTTCCCTGTTGCAGATGGCACAGTCTTGCTCCAGAACTCCAGGCGACTATGCTGGGACTCTCCTGTTAGAGTTTGCTGTAAATGTCACATGGCATCTTCTCCCTTCCCTTTAACAGAGTGGTAAATCAAGATAGACGAAGATACATATCAGGAAAAAAACAGGTAAAAAAGATGGGGGTGTGGTCTCTTGAGATCCGAACTGGTGGATGGGGGGAGATGAAGAAGGAGATTGCTGTCTCCCTTTCAAGTGTTAGTTCTGTGTGAGTTTTATTCAAATTGTGTGTATTATTTTGATAAAAGTAAGCATTAGTTAAAAACAAATATTATAATCACCTCTTCCCTGTGATCTGGGTATCATTTACTCATGCACTCATGTCAGCCTTTATTCGTTTGTTCAGTCATTCAAAAAATATTTCTTGAGCTCCTTTCTCCTCTGGGCCAGACACTGGGCTGGATATAGGTGATGGAGTGGTGAAGGATCATGGTCTCTCACCTTCATATAGTTTGGGGCTTAATTGGAGAACGGACAACCCGGGATGATCAGTGCTGTGTCATATACAAGCGCTGAGAATGGAGTGCCCAGTTCTGGGGAATTTTCTTTTGGTGGCTTATGGAAGAGTACTCCCACCCCCAGTCTTCATCGAGGCCACCCTAACTATGACAGTCCTATGGTTGGAGGGTCTGGGTGTCTTCTTGGATTGGTGTCTCGTGAATTTGCACTGGCAGAGCTGAGCTGGGGGCAACTCTGGGGCACTGTCCTCAGATCCAGATGCTTGCGGACTCTTGCTTGCTGTGTGTGCCAGGTGTGGGGAAAGGGCCAGGTAGAGGAGGAAGAATGGACTGAGCCGAGAAGGAGAGACAGCGGGAGGGGGAGAGGTGTGACTGAGGCCACCACTGAGAGATTGCCAGGGAGGACAAGAGGGACTTGTGTTTTGATATTGTTTTCAAGTCCCATTGAAGTGGTTTCTTCGTTTTTATTTTCCATCTCGATGGAAATTTTGTTATTTTTACACTGTCACAGAACAAATGGAGCTGTGACTTGGAGATCACAATGTATATGGCTGTTTTGGTGTACTTTTGACAGTTCTATCACATTTCTGACAGGCACTACTTTTTTCTCCCCTGGGATATCAGGAGTGGGGAGACGGGCTTCTCAGGTGCTCTGCTTAGGCTCAGGGTGATGTCCATGTGTGAAGCCTTGTGGGGTCACGGGGAAGCTTCCAAGAAGCCGGCCCGAGACTGTGGGAACCGTAGGCATGAGGACAGAGCTCCTGTGAAGGGGCAAGCAGGGAGCAAGTGGGGGCAGAGGTAGGCTCTTGGGGCATGGGGTGGTCAGTCTCATCAGCCTCTTAGCAGAAATCCAAGTCACAGTCCTCCCAGGAGGGGAGGAAATCCATGAGCCGAGTGAGGGGTGGCCATGGCAGGTCCTGTGTTGGAGACATGAGAAGAGCAGGTTGATGGTGGGCAGTAAGGTCAGGGGGCATCAGTACCTTCTGCAAAACTGCACGTTAAGGCTGGAACCTCGGCTTTCTGCACAGGGTGTCCTGAATATCCTGGGCCTGGTTTCCCTGGTTTCCTATGGAATGAGTATATGTGAGACCTGGAGCAGGTAGGGAGGAGGAGGGGGGAAGTCCTAAGGCAAAAAGGTCCCCTTGAAATGCCCACTAAGAAGTGGACTGCTGGAGTGCCACATCTGTGACACTTTCTCTGGTCACCTTGCACCAGTTCAGCTGGTCACTTTCTCCTTTGAATCCTCACTGAAACCCACAAATATTTCTACAACATGCTATCGTAAATAATAATTGCTGATAAAGTGCTTACTACGTGCCAATCTCTTCTGCCTTATTTAACTCCCACAGCCATGCTATGAGGTCGGAACTGAGACTTACAGAGGTTAGGTTCACTATTTTGTATGTTTGTTTCATCTGTACCACTAGGAGCCCATGGCAGGCAGGGGCTGTGTCTTTTTCACCTTTATATACTGGGGCATGAGCTGCTTGCTTGTTCAGTGATTGAGTGTGTGAGCATGTGGACTGAAGTCAGGCACTAGCCCTTCTCTAGAGAAAAGATTGTCCAACTTGATTTCTACTGGTTTTACATCTCATATTTTATGTTCTGAATCTTTCAAGCAGCCTCTTGACCTGTGAGTTGGCCCCTGAGGGCTGGAGAGATCTTTCTAAATGCCAGGATGAAGTAGGTTTTCCAGAACCCCTGGAAGGAGAGTCCATCATCAACTGTTGACAAAAGTGTTCAACCCAGAGGAAATCCAGGCCTGAACTTGTCCATTCTCCAAGGTCTTTAGGAGTGGGGTGGGGTGAGGAATGGCTTCCAGGTCTAAAGAACCATTTCTAATGTTCATGATCATGATATGAAGTTATTTTTAGTCATCTCTCCTTGTGGTCTGGATCTTCCAGAGTGGCCATGCTGTGGCTTGTGGAAACCCCTTTCATTTATTCAACACTCGACTGGATACCCCGTAAGTACCAAGCACTGTGCTTAAGGTTCTACAGGGTTTGCATAAGACATGTCAATGTAGGACATGTGCTAAAACACCCTCTTCTCCTAAGAGGAGGCATGGAATAGTGGTTATGTCTAGACTCAAGAACCAGACTGCTTGGGTTCAAGTCCTGCTTCTGACCTGTGCTGGCCATCTGGCCTTGGGAAGATTGCATCCTCTGTGCCTTGTCTTCATCAGTACAGAGAGTCATTTTCATACCATATGAGGTTTTAGCTTTTAAAAAATTTTATTGAAATTCAACATACATATAGACAATTGCACAAATATAAGTGTATGGCTGATTGGATTTTCAGAGTGAACACACCCAGAAAACCAGCACCCAGAATGTCTGCAGCACCTCAGAAATCTCCCTCATGCCTCAGAGTCGGGGGAAGGTATACCACTCCCCACCCCAAGGATAACCACAAACCTCACTTCTAACTCCATAGGGTAATGAGTTGTGCCTGTTTGTGAACTTCACGCAGATAGAGTCATACGATAGGTGGTCTTTTGTGTTTAGTGTCTTTTCCTCAACATCATGTTTGTGAGATTCCTCTATATTGTTGTATGTAATTGTAGTTACTCATTTCCATTTAATTATTTAATAATTCCCACTTACAGGAAGGTTCCAGTGCCATAGTGCTGCTATGGTACTTGTCTTCCGATGCATACACACACACCTTTCTGTTGGGCACATACCCAGGAGTGGAATGGCTGGGTCATAAGGTGTAGGTATGTTCAGCTTTAGTCGATATGCTGGACAGTTTGTACAACCAGCAGTGAGGGAGATTCTCAGCTTCCCCATGTCCGTATCAACACATGCGATTTTCTTTTTCATTGTAGCCCTTCTGGTGGGTGGAGAGTGGCGCTCATTGGGGGTACAGTTTGCACACCACGAGGTCATTTGCATAATTAGTTACATTGATGTCTGAAGGTCAGTTAGTGTCTGCCCTTCAGAGTGAGCATGTGTCATCGTTAGTCCAAACTCAGGTGTCTTGGGAGGTGAGGGATGTCCCCAGGCGCCACCTCCCTTCAAGAAGTCACAGTACACATTTCCTGACTCCCCTCTTTCCGCACGAGCTGTGCTGTCTGGGCTTTGAAGTTGTCAGTGATTGCAGCCGATTTCTTGGAACTGAGTGATTGAGGAGTCCAGGATCCCTGGTGACTGAATGATGAGACAGACACTTTGCTTCCCAGAGTCTCTTAATGACTGGTTCCCCAGGAGGGATTTCTCCTCTAACTATCCACCTGGCTCCCACTAAGAGCTGGGCAGGGAAGTGCTGGAGCAGGTGCTAAGTTATGATTTAAGGTTTTTCCTCCTAGGATGCTCCAAGCTCAAGTCAGCAGTGGGTACATTCTGTACCCCAATGGTGTCTCCTGCTGCAGAGGCACTGAAGTTAGGAAGGGGCAGGTGAGGGCACCAGGCTTCTGTGGAGAAGGTCACTGGGGCAACTGAGATGGCAGCCTGCTTCCCTGGAGTCCTCTTCCTTCAGGTTTCAAAGACATCCTAAACTCCAGTCCTTCCTTTATCTCTGCACACAGCCAGCAGCCAGGACTGGTCTGTATTATGTTCTGATTCTCTTACACCCATTCTCACAGTCTCTGTCTTGTGCCTGGACTCTTGGAATAGCCTCCAGCTGCTTTCAGAGAGCTCTTTCCAAGAGAACCTGACTATATTAGTTTACTAGGGCCGCCGTAACAAAATACTGCAGCCTGGGGTCTCTCTGGAGGCTGGAAGTCTAAGATCAAGGAATTGGCAAAGTTGGTTCCCTCCGAGGCCTCTCTCCTTGTCTCATAGACGGCTGCCTTCCTTGTGTGTCCTCACGTGGTTGTCCATCTGTGCCTATTTATGGGCCGTAATCTCTTCTTATGAAGAATCTGTCATATTGGATTACAACCCACCCATGTGACTTCATTTGACCTTAATCACCTTTTTCCAGGCCTTACCTCCAAATATAGCCAATATTCTGAGGTGCTGGCGGTAGGATTTCAATATACGAATTTGCGGTGGGGGGGGGGACACACAGTTCAGCCAACAATGGTAACGATGCATTTTTCTACATGTGACACATCTCCTCAAACATGATTTTTGTTTCGCTTTCTTGCCTTTGTTTGTGCTGTTCTCCTGGTTCTAGGTGCTTCCTTTATCTCTGTCTCCAGAACCTGAGCTCTGTCCCCACGTCCACCAGGGAGCCTTTGGTCCTCACAGACTGCTCTCCATGCACATCTGTCAAAATTTCCATCTGTTCCACCAGACTGAACACTTCATCCCAATTTTCCTCTGTTCTTTGTTGTTTTATAGAGTGTGTTGTGTCTATTCAACTTGACTCTGTGCTCCTTGAGGACAGAACTCATGTTTTTCATTCATCTTTGCCTCTATTTCATGTCAGGCATGCAGCTGGTGATAAATACTATTGCTGATTGGTTAAAAACTGCCTTCCATGTGCCCTGTGAGGAGCTCCCTAAATGCTAAGTGAAATACCTCTTTGGTGGGGTGGAAGGGAGCCGTCACCCTTGACTGGCTTTGGGAGCCTGTGGCAAAGTCATTTTCACTTTAAGAGGCAATGAATTCAGGGACCTGGGAAGGATTTAAACACAAGTCTTAAATTATTTGCTTAGCTTTGATTTTTTATTTTATAAGATTCTGGGCAGAGCTGGGAGCTATTTGCAGAAAGGGTGTGAAAGAGAGATGAAGAGAGAGTGGGTTTACCTAGATGTTGCCTCATAGAAAAATATGTGTGCACTGGGCAGGGTCTTCTCTGGTTCAGAGGCATGAAAAACTCTGGGTTCTGACCCTGGGCTCACTGGAGGGAGATTTGATTTCTGTTCCTGCCTTTTTGTCCCTCTGCTGGGGATGCATTGAGCTAAGCCACTGTTGAGAATGGCCCCTCCGAGGAAGCAAAGGAAGATCAGCTATTTATAGGCTGAAGTCAGACATGACCCACCTTTTCAGCCTGTAATTTACAGTATATGATGAGAAAATGAACTTCTATTGCCGTAGGAATGTGAAAGGACAGGAGACCGATTTTTCAGCAGCTTGGGGTTTGGCTTCTGCGCTTATGAAATGTCTGTGAAAATGGCCACTTTGCTTTGCCAGAAGACTGCTTTCCCTGGTCCCCGGTCATTGATGCAAAGGGTGCCCATGTCCTGTCTCTCCCAGGGACTGTGGGCATATTCACAGTTGTGTGGATGGGTGGGGGGGAGGGAAGTTCCTGTGAGAGGGAGGGAGAAAAAGAGGGCCAGGAAGGAATAGCAGGGATACAATGGATTTAAGGCAGTGCTCTGGTTTTTACAAAGCAGAAAGAGTAGTTCCAAGGAGTGGCCTCCCTGGGGGATGGCTTCGATTGACCTCTTGACCAGAATCTTGTTTATTGTTTGGGCTGTAGCTCCTGGCCTGAGTCAGAGCCCTTGAGGAAGCTCAGAGATTGATGATAATTTCCAGCCCTCAACAGACTATTCCTGGAGTTCTCTAAAGAAATGCAAAACTCAGTGTGTGCTCAATCAAGTAACTTTTATCAAATATCGATCATAGGCTCAGCACTGAGCTAGTTGTAAAGGTGAATAAAACACACATGGACTCTGTTCTGAATTTAGGGGGGAGACCATCACCATGTCAGGCCTCCTAGTCCCGTCCATCCCCAAGCCCTGGCATTCAACAGGGTGCTCACTAAGGGAGCCTGTGGGCTGCACTTGCATCTTTGCTGGCTCCTGAACTAAAGCCTTGACTCCTAAACTTGCATTTCTGACATAAATCCATGGCATGAAATAAGGTTCTTAAGGAGGTCTTATGGAATAGAATGAGAAGAGATGAGGACAGAACCCTGGGGAAGATCAGCACATGAAGCTAAGCACACAAAGGCAACGGTGAATGAGTAGAAAGAGAGTTAGAAGCAACGAGTCTTAGGGTCTTGAAGTGTGGTTATCAGAGAGTTTCAAGGAGAGAGGAACCAATAGTTTTAAAAGCAGAAGAAAAAGAATTTGGCAACTAGGAGGTCATAGGTGCCTTCTGGGGCTGTTGCATTAGGAGTGGAAGCAGTTGGTTGAAGAATGAATGGGAGGTGAGGAGGTGTGGACAGAGGATGTGGCCAGAGAGCTCTCTCTATAGGTGTTCATTAGATCAAGCTTTGAATTATGTTATTCAGATCTTCTATAATTTGCTAATTTTTGTTCTCTTTAATGTATTAATTATTGAGAAAGGTGCTAAAATTTCCCATGGTCATTGCTGATTTGTCAGCTTCACATGGTAGTTTTGACAACCTTTATATATTTTGCAATTGTATTCTTAGGTGTGAACAATGTTAGAACTGTGATCTTTTCCTGGGACATCATTCTTTTTATCGTTGGGTAGTGAATATCTTTGTCTCCAATAATGCTTTTCCCTGAAACTCCATTTTGTCAGGCTTCCTTTGGTTGATCTGTATCTGGTATATCATTTTTCCATCTTACGTACAATAGCTGTCTTTTGTTTTGAGTATGTTTCTTATAAATAGCCTAGGACTATATTTCATTTTTCATCCAATCTGACAGTCTGGGATTTAATAGATTGAGTTTCATCCATCTTATTTCTTGTGATTACTGATATATGTATTCTATTTTTTTCTTTGCTTTGATTTCTCCTCTCCTTTTTGCCTTCTTGGGATAGAAAGCATTTTCTTTATTATTCCTTTTCCCTGCTACTTATTTGGAAGTTACATGTTCTTTTCCTATTTTCCAATGGTCACTTTAAACATAATTTCATATACACTTTACCTAACATCAGAGTTGATCAATTGCTCAGTCATCATCCCCCAAAATGCAAATAATCTAGAAAGTCTTAACTTGGATCATAACCTTCCTTATTATAAATTTCTTTCATCCAGTATTTTTAGTTCCATCTTGATTTTTATGGTCCTCAAATTAATCATGATTTTTTTATTATTTGTATTGTTGTTTACTTTTATGCACATGTTTACTCATTTCCCCCTTGCTTCTTAAACCTCACTCTTCTGGCTTCTGTTTCCATTTCCTAATTTTCATCCTTTGTATTTGGAGGTAGAAAATTATTCTTCAGCAAAAGTCTGTTAGCCATAAGTTTTTTTTGTCTTTACTGTTATTCTTCAGTGATAACTTAGCAGGGTATAGAAATCCAAGTGGACAGTTACTTTTTTCTCAGCTTTTTGAAAATAATATTCTGTTGTCTTCTGTTTTCTTTGGCAGCTGTTAAGACATTTGCTGATATTCTTTGCAGGTAATGTGTCCTTTTCATCTGGTACTGTCTTTGGTGACAATACAAACTGACCCCAGAATGTAGTTTATTGTTAACCTTCCAAGAATGTAGTTTATTGTTAATGTTCCAAGAACGTTACCCTGAATTTTATATGATTAAATTTTTTTGGATGCCTCTTATTGAATTATGGCACAGTTCTACTGGATTAGTAACACATAATTCTACATGTATATTTTTAGATAAAGTTGAGATTCTAGTATTTTATTTTCACTCCTTAATGAATCATCTTGTGAATACCCTGTGGTTTTAAAAGTGGGGTGTGCATACAATCATCTATTTTAGGAGGCTTGCTATCATCTTAAGAAGCTGGCCTGTGAGGAAAAGGATGTAGGGGGCAGTAGGTATACATTTAATTTTCTAAATATAAGAGAGACTTGACAATTTGTGATCTGTGAAGAACAAACCAAAAGAGAGGTAGAATCTGAATATATGAGGAGAGAAGGAAAAGCTGGTGAACAGGGATTGTGGAAAGCTTGAAAAGGGAGAACTTGTCTTCCTCTGATATGGGGATTCTGTTCCGTCTTTGATTCTTAAGGTTTCAGATCTTTCTTCTGAAGGCTAAGTTCATTCAAGTCACTCTGAATCCCTCCTGCTGTCCTTGACCCTGATCATGTTCTTCCATAACTTTTTTTTTTGCCTAATGAAAAAAGTCAAAGCTTCCAAAATGACATTCAAGGTCCTCTGAGATTCAGACTTTTCTTAAATTAGACCATGGTCTTACCTCTCATTTCACCTTTTCACTTACTCTGGCTAGTGAGATTAGTCAACTTGCTGCTTTCTGAACATGGCTGACATAATCTCATCCCCCCAGTTTTGGTCCTGAGCCCTCTCACCCTGTCAGGCTAGTTCCTTCCCACTTTATCATCTGTCCAGATATCTCTCTTTCAAGGACCAACACATATCTCTCCTATTCTGTGTTTTTCCTTCCGTGATTCTTGGAACTATGCCCCCATAGAGCCTTGGGCCTTTCCTGGGGATAGTTCTCACTGCCTACCTTGTGTTGTTATTAAATACAAGTTTCTTCTACCAGACAAAGAACTTCTGAGGGCAGAAAACATGCCTAAATTTACCTGTGTGATCTTCAGTATATTTCATAATTAGAGATGCCCCCCAGTGGTCATGAATGAATGTAAAAGAGATTTTTATTTATATTAGTATGAAAACTATTGTCAAGAATTATGAGATCTATCTGTTAGCTGGGTGGCCTTCAGGTTTTATGGCAGATGGAACAACTGTAGAGTGTCTGTGAGCCTGATGGCAGGAGTGGCCTCATGCTGGGCTCCCCATTCAGCTCTCACCTATGGAGGGGCCACATAACTCATTCTGCAAACTTGGGTAGCAGAGAAGGACTGAGAGACTTAATTGGGATAACAACCCTGTGGCTTCATTGCAAGAGAGGGAGACATGACCTACCCCAAGGTCCACTCCTGCCTTGAGGTCTCTGGGAGGATGAGTTTGGTTACTGCCCTTCTTTGAGGCTTCTATAAACATGAGGGAGCAAGGAATGGACTAGAATGTCACTAAGGGATATTCTACTCTGGTAGTCTCTGGAGCCATTCCTGATAAGACCTTCTTTGTTGTTTCCCTTTCTTCCTACTGCTTAATAGCTTGACTGCATTTGGTTCTTTTTGTGGTATTCAGAGAGGACCTGCCAATTAATCTGTCCACCTGGTCCTAATTAAGAATGACCAAGAGGCTAGACATTCATGATCCTGTAATCAGTTCCTAGAGTTTCTCAAACTTTTCCAAAGGAGTGACACAAAAGCAGTGAGTAGAAGCCCAAGATTGTTCCAGAATCTGACAAAGATGAGGAGGTACCTTTATGATAAAGGTAAGAAGAACCTGTAAGGTCCAGGGCCTCACTGAATCTGAGGATGCCTTGTCATCTACTTATAATTCAAAGCTGATAGCTGAGCAGGAACTTTACAGGAACTTTTGTGAGATCTGATACAGAGTAAAGACTGCAGGAAGGTGTCACAGACTCACACTTTGCCACATTAAAGATAGCAAAGTAGCTTCTGCATTTTTCTCTCCAGGGCTCAGCATGGCCTGGCTAATCAAGGGGTTTGGCAGTATCAGCCACCAAAGACACTTCATTTCCTTGACAACCTCTATGGCATAGGGTGGGTGCCGTCCTTCTCATCATGAACTCCCAAGGAAGGTGGGAGTGAACTTACGTGAATGTGCCCACCACATCCCAGGACCTGTACCAGGGACCTGACATGCCAGGCGCTCAATACTGGAAGGTTCATGCTCACCCTCCTCCCCTATGAGTTCACGATGAGAACGACAGTATGAAATACACTAAGCTTCTTGACACACAAATTAGAGGCTTTGTTCTAAGAACAGCAAAAGCCACTGCCTGAAAGAGCAACTTCCAGCAGCTTCTCTGTGCCCGGAGTCTGCATGCAGAGCAAACTGCCCACAGTGGGCAGAGGCATCGGCTGGGGAAATTTTATATGATTAGTGGGGTGGAGTCAGGCCCTCAGCAGCTCAGTGCCCTGCCAGGCCTGCTGAGCAGCCACCCCTTGGTTCAGAGCAAGGCTTTCCACAGCAATTGTTTTCTGCTCTTTTTTCTGAATTGCAAAATGTGTCTGAATGATGGATGGGATTGGGAGGAGCGGCCATGGGCCTGGACTCTTTGATGCTTCAGCACATTGTGGGTTCCGCAGGGCAGGGATGGCCAGCCACTCAGTTTCTGGGACCCATTCAGCGATCACTCACTAACCCTTTCCTGTGTGCCTGGTAGTTCCTGTGCTGTTGGCTGTCACCCTACCAAGATGGTGCCTTCCCTCAAGGATGCCTTGAGTCTAGTGGGGGAGCCAGAGGTATGCACGGATCTGAGGCAGAATGTGAACAGTGTAGTGCAGTGTGCTCAGTCTTTTCAACATATGTCTCCTGTGGAAAAACATAAATCTTGAAAATTCCTTTAAAGTTTGTGTTTCAAAAGCAATAGAGTGGGGTTTTTTTTTTTTTTGGTTTCAAAATATGAAATTATAATATTGAATATATTTTAAAAACTACACATGTCCTCCCTGAGATGTTTTTCAAAATTTTTTATTGAGGTGTAACATGCATATATAGTATATAGTATATGAATTTTTACATACATATGCATTGGTATGAATACCACTCAGATATATATGGAGTATTTCCAGCTCTCCAAGAGGCTCCTTCGTGTCCCTTCCAAGTGAATCCCCCCACCCCACTCACTCAGAAGTAACTACTGTTCTAATTTCTGTCAGTGTAGATGAGTTTTGCCTTTTCGTGAACTTCATATAAGTATAATCATACGTTTATGATTTGTGTCTGGTTCCTTTTTTCATGTTCCATGTTGCATGAGCAATAGTATATTCTTTTTTACTGCTGGGTACTATTCCATTACATGACCCCACATGATTTATGTGTCCATTCAACTCCTTTGAGAATCACTGGTGTGGTATAAAAAGAGCTGTGTTTGCAGCCAGATGTAGAAAGTCACAACTTCTTCGGGGGAAATCGGAGGGGTGGACGAACCATGAGAGAAGATGGACTCTGAAAAACAAACTGAGGGTTCTAGAGGGGAGGGGGGTGGGAGGATGGGTTGGTCTGGTGGTGGGTGTTGAGGAGGGCACGTTCTGCATGGAGCACTGGGTGTTGTGCACGAACAATGAATCATGGAACACTTCATCTAGAACTAATGATGTAA
>NC_138378.1:107156092-107167176 GCF_054177405.1 Leptonychotes weddellii
AAAGAAAGTCACAACTTCTTTTCCACATGACCCAGAGCCAGTCACTTCAGCTGGCATCTCGGTTTTCTCACTTGTAGAATGGAGGGGGTCATTGTATTTACCGTGTGAGGAGCCAGCGTGGGTGATGCCCCTGGCACATAGTAGGCATTCAGTGGATGGCAGTGAGGATGACAAAGGGATGTCAGAGTTGTGTGTTTGTTGCCTTGGGAGCGCAGAGGCTGAAGAGCTCCCTTTACATGCAGGACGTCAAGGGAAGGCCTTAGGCAGGCGTGCGGAGTGGGTTGCACTGTAGTAAGAGGTGCCCTGGGGGAGGGCATCGGGTGAGCAAAGACACAGAGGGCTGAAAATGCAGGGCATGTTGGAGGGACAGCCCTGAGGAGCATACCAAGAAGTGAAGCTGTGAAATCCTCACACCTGAGGGGCTTCCACGGTAGCTAGGAGGAACACACACGTCAGCAGCGCAAGGCTGTGCTTAGGGCCAAAGGAAGACACTGCTGGCCTGAGCTGTTGGGACCAGAGGCAAAGAGATTCTGTGTGCTAGAGAGTTCTAGAAAGCCATCTGGGATAAAGTGGGGCTGGAGCTGGCCTTTGAGTGATGGTGGAGAAGAGGAAGGAGGCGTCTGTTGGCATGGTCAGGAAAGCAGGAGCACAGCCAAGGCTGTGGAAGTGGGAACACTAGAGCAGATTTGGGGGATGACAAAATCTAGCCCCTGACTCCCACCACTGCTACCACTGCCACTCTGGCTGGTATGTTTTGAGCACTTACTGTGTGCCAGACACTGTTAAATAGAACCTAGATATTCTCATTTAATCTTCACATGGTTAAATGAGGTAGATCCAGTTCTCTCCATTTACAGATGAAGAGACCAAGGTTCAGGGAAATTAACTAGGCTGAGGTTATCTAGCCATTTCCCTCAGGATTTACTCTTCCTTTTGGGGGAGAGGAAGATAACACATTGCCTCACGTCCCCTGGACAGCTGAGCTGGGGTCTCTGCTGGCAGCTCTTTATCCCTTCTCAGTACCTCAGAACTGGGCAGCCTAATGGGTGGACAGTTGGTTCCGATCAGGTTGCCCTAAAGGGATTGTGGGTTGGGGGTGCTCCTGAGATGTGTGTGAACAATTTCCATGTTCTTTTTTTTTTTTTTAAAGATTTTATTTATTTATTTGACAGAGAGACCCAGCGAGAGAGGGAACACAAGCAGGGGGAGTGGGAGAGGGAGAAGCAGGCTTCCTGCAGAGCAGGGAGCCCAATGCGGGGCTCGATCCCAGGATCAGGACCTGAGCCGAAGGCAGATGCTTAATGACTGAGCCACCCAGGCACCCCCAATTTCCATGTTCTTGGTAGAGGTTGGGAGTTGGGTCTTTATTTTGCTCTCCTGGCTACTCTGGTCTGTCTTGAGGAGAGAATTTGGGGCAGGGTGTGTTACGGGCTGAATTGTGTTCCCCCCCAAATTTGTGTGTTGTAGTCCTAACCCCAGGTACCTCAGAATGTCACTGTACTTGGAGACAGGGTCTTTTAGGAGGCAGTTAAGTTGAAATGAAGTCACTAGGGCAGCCCTAATCCTGTATGACTGGTGTCCTTGTAAGGAGAGGAGATTGGAGCTCAGGCACACACAGAGGAAAGACCATGTGAAGACCCAGGATAGACAACCCAGTTGGTAGACGACCCTCTGCCAGCCCAGGAAAGAGGCCTTAGAAGAAACCAAACCTGATGATACCTGGATCTCAGGCATTCAGACTCTCTGACTATGAGAAAATAAAATTGTGTTGTGTAAGCCACAGTCTGTGGGACTTTGTTATTACAGCCCAGCAGATGAATAGGGGGTGTCATTCAAGTGATCTGAAGCTCAGAGGGGAAAACTTAAGGTTTTAATAACAACAACACAATGTTAATAATCACTGTCAATGTACATTGCATGTGTAAATACTGAAAGGCCATTTTGTGGGTGACATAACTTGGGTATAAACAGGACAACAAATATTGATATTTCTAATCAATAGAGCAGAATTTCTTCGTAAAATCTGCACTGTGCAGGGGTCGCAGGGAGTATTCAGTTGTGAGTGCTGCCTGGTGATACTAGTTCATCTGTAGGTCAGATAAATACAAAATAATTAACCTTAATTTTCTGGCTTATTTTCTGAGAAATGCTTGTGCCCCTTCGGTGGTTGGTTGGGTGCCAGGGGTGGGGGTGGAAGGGGGGTGGGGGTGGGTGGGCTGCAGGAAGGAAGACCTGTAAGAGGCCTCAGGTTCCTTTTCTCAAACATCCTTTGAAATGAGATGTGTCTAGACTCCAGGGGCAGCCGGAGCACGCTCACAGAGGAGATATATCACAGAGATATATATCCCGGGACGGTCATAAAAGTCTCCGCTTGTGATGCGTTTGGGTGAGTTACAGAACAAATAGCTTTGATCAAGTGCCCAGCTGTACTCGATTAGCAGAAGGATAATGAGAACTGAGCCGCAAGGGAGGGGCAGAGGGAGGGCAGTGGGGGCGGGGCTGGGGAGGTGCGGTGGGAGGAGCCTGCAGCATTTGCCTGTCAGAAGCCATTCTCTGAGCTTCTGGGGAGGGGCCTCCCTCGGCAGGGCTGGGGGATCCTGGGGCCAACTCTGAGCAGTAATAACCCCTCCTCTTGGTGCAAGGTGCTTTCACTTGTACCCATCCCAGTTCCTCCTTACAGCAGCTCATGGTAGACAGAGAGTCAGGGAAGTGCATGCTCCCTTTGGGGCCGGAAGTTGGGAAGGGGGTGGGATTGGAAGCCCCAAGGTGGTGAAAAGGGAAGGGCAGGGAGAGGGAGGAACCTGCTCTGATCTCAGTGGTACCAGGGCTGTGTGTGCAGGGTTCAGGTTCTGGCACTGTCTTTTTATCCAGGCTTACCCTTGTCTCTCTTTCTGTGTTCCCCTCTGGACTCCTGCTCTGCCTGCCTTCTTTCATCTTGTCCTTGTTTCCTCCTGCCTTCGCTTCCTCACCAGTCTTTCTTTCTTTCTTTTTTTCTTCCTTTCTCTTTCTTTCTTTCTTTCTTTCTTTCTTTCTTTCTTTCTTTCTTTCTTTCTTTCTTTCTTTCAGGTTTTATTTTATTTGAGAGAGAAAGAGCGCGTGCACGCATGTGCGAGAAAGGGGGGGAGGGAGAGGGGGTGAGCGCGTGTGCAGAAGCAGGGGGAGGGGCAGAGGGAGAGGGAGAAGCGGGCTCCCCGCAGAACAGGGAGCCCAATGCGGGGCTCCATCCCAGGACCTTAGGATCATGACCTGAGCCGAAGGCAGATGCTTAACCCACTGAGCCACCCAGGCGCCCCCAACCAGTCTCTTATAGAACTCTTTCCCCTTTCTTCTCTCCCTGTTTTCTTTCCCATTTTCTTCTAATTTTTCTTAATAGCATTAATAATAACTTTTTAGAACTACCTTCATTGGAATTCAACATTCAATGCACACCAGTTGTGACTGGGCATCCTGGACATGCTGAAAAGGAGAGAAGAGCCAGTCCTCACAGAGCTGAGAGTCCAGAGTGAACACTGATGATTAAATAAGAAATTATTGTAAGATGAAGTTAGGGTTAGAAGGTCCAAAGAATAACTCTCCTCTTCCTCACCCAAGAGCTGAGCCAACCAACATACAAGATGAGAGGGTAAGGCAGATGGCAAATCAAACCGGCACTGAAATTCACAGGAAGCTGTTATTGGAGAATGTAGTTTATACCTTCAGACAAGTGGTGTGCCTGACACTGAACCTCAGAGTTTGTCCAGCTGGTTCACCAGTTCCAGCAGCCTGGGCCAGGGCCAGGCTCCCATTTGCAACAAGAGAGCCTGCATTCCACTAGAAGCCTCAGGGGATGAGCAAGCAGGCCTGGGATGTGCATCTCATAGGGAACTTGCTCCCAAGAGGGAGAAGGACGGCTGGGTTACCCAGGTCAGGTGCCCCTTCTTCCCCTCTGTAAGAATCAGTATAAACTCAGCATGGATGAGTGAGGGGTGAAAAGAGGGGCCAGGAGTGTGATGCTAGTGGCAGCTCACCTCCAAGGGAAGAACACGCCAGGAGTGGAGAAGTAGCTCCCCACCTCCTCTGCCCTGTGCCGGCAATCACAGCAGGGGTGTGTATATGTTTGTGTTTGAGTGTGTGTGACAGTACATAGGAGGAACCTAACCTCACTTAATGGAGGACATGACATCTACTCTGAGACTTACAGGATTGCTACCTACCTTGATGTGATAAAGTGTCAGACAAAATTCAGAACAAAGTACGCAAATTTACTTCTCTCTTTCTCCTTCTAACCTTTTTCTTTATAAAACAAAACTCTGGGGAAGTGTCTTATTCAGTTATTCTGTCAACAAATATATATTTAATGCCTATTAAATGCAAGCTACTTTACCTGGCAGGAGAAATAGATTAATAGGATGTGGCTTCTGCCCTCCAGGAGCATTCAGACTGTATGCTGAGTAAGACATTCTCATAGAGGGCAGACATGCGAGATGGGGCCTGGAGCATTGGTTGCTTGTTGTTGAAACAAAGGAAGAGCTCTAAGTCGGCTACAGGAGGGTTTTATGGGGCTCATTTGGGGAAGAAGGAATTTCTTATTAAGGGGAGGAGGTGGTATTTGAGCCAAGCCTTGAATGGCGAGTAGGATATAAACAGATTAGTCTTTACCTTCTAAGTAGAAAGAACATCATCAGCAAGGACATGGAGGCCATTAAAGGATGGGTATTTGCAGGGATTAGTGAGTAGTCCAGTGTGTCTTCTATACTATAGAGGAAGGAAGAGGTTGGAAACATCAACTTTGAAGAAGAAGTGGGACCCAGACTCTTGAAAGTCCGCATAAGGGTCTGCCCACACTTTGATCAACAGTGCTGATGAAGGTTGCTGAGCAGGAAGCATGATGGATTAGATGGGTGTTTAGAACACTCAGGCCCCTTGCGGTGCTCTTTGGGTTGGAGGAAACAGAACTTGGAGACGGTAGGGATGTTGGAAAGCTTTGGAATAGTCCAGGTTGGAAGTTCTGATCGTCAGCAGTGGAAATGAGGGTGGAGTATGTGGGTCGATTTGAGGGGTTGCCCCGTTCTGTGGCTTCCCCAGCAGTGCCCCACTGCTCCCCAGCCTGTGAACACAGAACAGGAAGAAGAAAGGGGGGGCAGCTTCCTCATGATTGGGACCGGTCACGGTAGACTCAGAGGAAGCTCATATGTGTGTGGAGCGCAGGCCCCAGCAAGAGAACACTGTGGAGTCCGATGGGACGGGCTCTCATGCCAGGTCCTGTGTCACCTGGGAATGGCAGGGTAGTAAAGAGTGGACCCAGCAGGCGGGCTGGGTCTATGAGGTCTATGGGCTTCTTTAGGAGCACAAGGGTTGCACGTCCTTACTGTTGGGCTTTGTCTCATCATGTAAATTTAGGGTCCACCGAAGGCAGAAAAAATAAGGAGAGCAAGACCCAGAGAGGTAGACTTAAAAACAAATTAATGACATGAAGAAGCTGGATCTGAGCAGCATTCTGAGCCCTGGGTGCGGGTCTCTGTTATAGGTCGTTGTCACCTCCCTCCCGAGGTGCCTGTGTTCCTCCATTATTGCTTGGACTTCATGACTTACTTGTTTTCAGAAAGAGAAAGGAGCTTATTAAGTGAAGTGGCTGCCAAGTGTATTTTAAGATGAACAAAGCCTAGATCATTTTTTTTTCTCACCACATACCATACATAATTGTACGAAGGGCAGGATTTATTTGGTTTGTATTATGATTTTTTTCCCTCAAGCTTAATTACAGTGTTAAAAAGGCAACTACAACTTGAAAGAAACAAGCTCTACCGTCATGGAGACCAGCATGACCATTCTGGGTTTGAAACACAGTTTCTTTGTGAAGGGAATTAATTGTATATGAAACTTTGGGGCTTATGTAAAACACATTTTTATGAAAATAAACTTGAACAGTCATTAAAATGAATAGTTGTTTTAAATAAGACTCAAACTGCATGGTGGTGCCAAGGAATTTTAGATGCCTTCTTTATTGGCTTTGTTTTGGGTTCAGCTCTGCATTTTTAAGACAATATCAGGATCCTGGAGGTAAGTCTTGGCTTATATTTGGAAATCAAATGTATAATTCCAATGATAGATTAACAGGGGATGTAAGAAAATGAAAAAGCTTGAATAGTATTTAGGCCTAAATAACTTCATGAATAAATAATTCTGTGTTGGAAAATCCAACATGTTAGCAAGGAAGTGTTGCCTGATAGTTTGGCCTCCGACTAAGTAACCAGTTAATGGAATGCAGCCTTCCAGCTTTGGCACAGTTCTTGGGCAACGTGTAGATCAGAAATGTGAATGATGACCCCCAATTTCTCCTCTGCCAGCATTGACACAGGACGTCTCTGGCTTAGAGATCTGTATGGTTCAGGGATGAGTCTAGAGCTGAGCTCTCAGCAAGTAGTTTAGTGGAAACTGGAGCTTAAACAAGCTCCTCCTTGGGGGAGGAGGCAGGGGTTATACACCTTTGTGCCTGGTATTCTGCTGCTCTCTCTGCACCTCTCTACTTTTGCTGGGAAGGTGGTTTTTGAGCAGCACTGCTCAGTAGTGTGAACTCAACTCCTGTTCTGGGGCAGATGGGAAAGTGACATCCTTTTTAATTGGTGGGAACTTGGGCTCATGTCTCCAGTCCTTGGAAGAATGCCTCACTGTTTCCACACCCCAACCACCCACACACATGTGGTCCCTACCCCACTAAATCACTAGCATTTCTCCTCTCCTTAAGGGTGTGTTTTCCTCCCTGCACTAAGATCCTCATGGTTATTTAGATAAAAACTTGCATAAGAAAAAAGAAGGAAAGGTCTTAGAACTGTATGTAAGGATGTACAGGAAGAATGCCCTCATCTGGCTTTGTATCAAGGTACCTAATTTGATTGATGGTACATTGATCTCAATTCTAGAACAGGCAATGACACCATTTTGTATTTCCTTTCGGGTTCTATTGAGTTCTCAGTGATGCACCATCTCCTCCTATAGATCAGTACCCTTCTCTACTCACTTCTCTGATTCCCTTCTTATAGTTCTTCCCTGGTTTAAACAGAGACATTCAGGGGCAGTCTGAGGCCTCTAGACTAGTGGCAGTTTGTATAATGAAGTGAGGGAGGTCATACCTTTCAGGCAGCAGAAAGTTTCCAGGGAGGTGTCTCCTGCAGCCTCCAGGTGCCAGTGTGAGCTGCTCTAAGAAGGTCTTGTCTTCTGCAGAGTGTGCTGGATGCACCGTTACCACTGCTGGCCTCTGGGCATATTCCTCTGACAACTTTTCTCCCTTCTACCCACATGGTAAAAGTGTTTGTGGACTGTGGTGTAATGGTATCAGACACATTGTTCCCATGGCAACTATAGCCAGGCCCCTTGGGATAGTGAAGCTGCTTAGGTGGCTTTCCCTTAACGGTAGATGCGGGGCTGACCTCCACATCCCTATAGTCACCTTCCAGAGAGTGAGGACCAGGTAGGCTCTACATTCTGTATGGAGAGGGACCCAGGGCAAGGCAGGGAACATTTTGGGTGCCTGGAAAGGCTTCTGCAATGATTTATTTTTCATGGTGGAAACACATTCAGACCTAGATGTTCTGAAGTGCGTTTTGGTCTGGCCCCCAAATTCGTGACTGGAAACATGGAGGCTTGACATTTCCCTTCCCTTTCAGTGGCATGGCTCAGTGAATCAATTCAAACCCATTAAGATTTCAGAATGACAGGAGGAGAAAATCCTTCTAGTGAACACTCTTAGGATACTGTGACCGAACACCATTTCCTTAGACCTGGACCATTTTCTCGTTTTGAAAATCCCATCAATTGCAATCCCCTCCTCGAGGCTGAGCATCTGGTTTTTACTTTCCTATTTCTTGACTCAAAAGCCTACAGCAAAGGCTTGTAGATACACAAATTACATACTTGTTAGTAACACCATGTTGCCCCATGTTTAAGAGGTAACATGGAAAGAGTTTTCAATTTTTCTGGGTTTATAAATCTAAAGAGAGAATTATCCTTCAAAGGAGTGGGGGTGGCCACTGGGGTCAGGAAACTCAGCATGCAGACCTGGGCTCAGCTCCCAACTAGTCTTATGATCTGTGTTTGTAGGAGTCTCAAGTGAAATTGTGTATGTGTGCCTCTGTGTGTGTGTGTGTGTGTGATAAGCAAACTAGTTTTCTGTGGGAGCACAATTGAATTTTTAAAAATCTGAATGAAGCACATCTTCTCCAGGAGCACATCTGTTGCACAGAGTGAGGCCCATTCCATCAATACAGTTGCCTGCAGAGCAATGAAGTCATCCCCATCTAATTCCTGAAACCAGAAATGAGGATAACAGGCCAGTATTAAATATTAAAGTTTTTCACATTTTGCGGTTCTCTTCCAGAGAACACAAAGAGCACTGACATATTTCTGGAGCTCAGGTGGATAGCTAATGGATTGGAGGAGCTTTCAACTCAACTGGAGCGATACATAAAGAGAAAACTTAATTACAGTTAGGATTCCGTGGGTTAACTGGGTAAGCAAGTAGCGTCTGTATTTCATAGCATCTAAGACACTATTGATTTTAAGATGCACCATTATTTTATGTACCTCTGAGGAAAAAAGTACTGCCAATTAAACTATGACCACAATGCTTTATAGCTTAGAATTGTAATTCTGCCTTATTGAAAGAGCTCTTTAAGGTTTGTGTAGATACTTGTGCATACATTAAAATGAAAATACAAGCAAAATATGTTGGTTGCAGTGTTCCTGAACAGTCTTCACAAGATGGGCTCTTCTCATGGACTCTGATTTAGAGTTGCTGGCGTCTGTGGTTCTCCAGGCAACGCTGCCCTCTGTGACATTAAGAGCAAGAATTATGAGCATTTCTTCCCAGACCACTATACCATCGGTCTGGGCTTTTCTTTCTAGACCCAGACACACATTTACAAGTTCTAGAGCTGGTGTTTTCTTGATCTTACCAGAAGGTAAGAATCCAGGACTCATTTTTTCCCCCCCTCAAATGCTCCTTAAATGGTTTGGGGATTAAAAGACCAAGTTTGTAATTATGTAACCTTGCCACCAGGACAGCAACCAAGTGCTCATGTGTGGACAGTGACAATGCTATAACTTCCATCTTGCTTGACAACAATTGTAAGATACCACCACCAACACCATGAGGGCTGCCCTGATGAGTTGCTTCCTACTTCTTATTTCCTTCTTCCCTAATCTCAGCCATTATTTGTAGAACAGTCTCAGGTATAACTTACCCAATTCGGTGCATGGATGAGGATGCCTCATGTTCTCAGTGGCCAAGCCCTATATGATTATTACGTGGAAATGGGAAGTAGAAGAGAGGGTGGAGCCTAGACTCTTGCTTTTGAGGATCAGTGACGGCACTCAGTAGTAACATGGAGCTCAGGGAATGATCCAGCTTAAACAGCTCCTGCTCATGAGGTCCTCCTCCAGTACCCTTGCTGTGCTGACACAATGGCCCATACTTAGCTCTGTCACAGCATGCTCCGTGCTGTGTGGCATATCTCTGTGTAGGTGGCCATTGTGATCTTGAGAGCAGCAACCATTATCTATTCATCTTTGTAACCCAGTGCATAGTGCAATGCCCAGGCTGTAGTAGACTTTGGATGAAGGTTTGCCAAAAGAATGAGGGTGGAAAAAAGGATGTAGGAAATGCTCACGGGCAGGGAAATGTCAGCCAGATTTAGAGAAGATGGGGTCTTGCTGCTTGAGATGGAGGATGTGTGACAGGAAGCAGTGGAAAGTTGGAGCAGGAGGTTAGGCTGGCATGGGAGGGCTTTGAGTGCTAGCAGGAAGAAGATCGGCTGCACAGAACCTGACAAAGACTATTTCAGAGCCCCTGTGTGTAATCCAACACATGTGTTACATCACAGATGACAGTATGTGTGGCAAAATGAATTGGTCAGTATTAACCATATATAGGGTGAGGTTGTTTAAATAGAGAAACTGATTCTCTTTAGTCAAGTAGGTTATTTTCAAATAGTAACATTCATTCATTCATTCATTCAATTAAGATTAATATGATGGCCATGGACCAAGCATTGAGGACATGTGGATGCATAATTTGTGCCTTAAAGGAGATTACATATGTGAATATGTAACTTTGGATACATAAATATATAAGGTGTATGTAGGATTTTGTGTATTCTATTCAGACTGCATTGGGGGAACTGAGGAGGGATTGTTTTTACATGGGTGGGTCAAAGGAAATTCCACAGGGCCAAGATGATTTTTAAGATATTTATGACCAAGACATAGATAATTGTCTTCTGTAGAAGTATTCCCACAGAGATTGGTATCCCCTGACAAAAAGGGTTCTGTGGTTAATTATTAAGTTGAGAAAATGGAGTATAGTCTGTCCCCATCTTGAATTCACAGTGTGTGTGAATGCATTACAGCTCCTTCATGATCAGCAATAAAAACAAACAAAATGCCAGCTTATTTGGTTTAATCTACCATTTTTCCAAACTGAGTTGAACACTGCACCTTTCTGTGGTGAAACACCTATTAATATTTTAATATTTTAACACCTATTAATATCTTTGCATTATAGTTCAGGAAACATGACTGCTGCTGATTTGGATGGAGACTTGACTGAAGGCATTGAGCACTGGATATCCTTTCCAATACTGTGAATTTCTGTTCTTATTGTTCTCACAAAGAATTGATATTTGTTATATGTGTGTGAACGCATGTGTTCATAGGCATGGCTTGTGCCTTTAGTGTCCAAAATTCTTTTAGCAGAGACCAAAAAATATATGACTTCTGCCTCAAAAAGCCATGTGACTTTTTGTGGGAATGACTGTTGTATTGATATCACCTATTATTACACTAAAAATGCAAATGACGTTTAAGAACTAATTTGGAGACTGGAAAAATGTGTATGCTTTGGACATCGTCCTTAGTACTTCTGTAGAATAAGGGCTTCTAAGACATTCTGATTAGTTGCAATGTTTTCTTAGACCTTAGTTTTTTTTATTTTTATTTTTTTATTGTTATGTTAATCCCCATACATTACATCATTAGTTTTAGATGTAGCGTTCCATAATTCATTGTTTGTGCATAACACCCAGTGCTCCATGCAGAATGTGCCCTCCTCA
>NC_138378.1:107167676-107189020 GCF_054177405.1 Leptonychotes weddellii
TCCTACCTTCCAGAAAGTGGTCGCTTTTCTTCTCAGAGAGTTGTTGCTCTTCTTTTCTTCGATCTCCTGTTGAGTTCGTAGGTGTTCAGATTGGTTTGATCCCTATCCAGCTGAATTCCTGAGAGGAGATGAAATCCGGGTCTCCTACTCCTCTGCCATCTTGCTCTGCCCCCCCTAGACCTTAGTTTTATATGTAATTTTGGTATGAATGCAGAAATCACTTGTCAGATTACCTGGAGACTTTGTCATCTCTGTGGCTGAATATGTAAAGCTCAAAGCAAAAAGGACCCCTATTGTTATAATGAAAAAGTTCAGTTTTAACTGAGCAATGAAAATAAATGTTCACCAATAAACCTTATTGTGTCCAGAAGGTTTGAAATGACTTTTGCCATTTGATCCACCGGTATCCTGGATTAGGACATCCCCATCAAACATGTCTGCAAAGTGAAATCTCATATACCAAAACCATATTTCCAGTTTAACCAAAAGTATGTTCTGATCGTAGACTCACAGGCAGTGTTCAATTTATATTGATTGGTTGATTAGTTGTCTGAGAGCACTAAAATATGGCCATAGTCTTCCCAGTACCTAGTCCTCTCCTTTTACTCCATGAATAGACCATAGCAGGGTTTAGCAAAGCATTGCAGCCCATGACCAGAAAAACATGACAGGTGGTTGCTTTGTGGTCATTTGAGACATGGCTTCAGGGCTGACACGATTTCCTTTGCATGTATTTGGGTCAAGAGAGGGCTTTTGAGAAGTATGTGTTAAATGAATGAGTGAACGAATGAATGTATGCCAGGTCGCCTTCAGCAATGTTCTGACTTGAGCTTTTTACACATTAGAGGGCGGATCTGTGGATTTCTGAGCAGGACAGCATTCTCTCCTTGACTTACACATTCATTGTAAACCTGACCAGATGATGCTCCGCGAGTCCTCAGCATAGCTAGACCTGAAAACATTTTTTCTCCCCGCCCCTCCCCCCCCCAAGTGTGTTTCCTTCACAACCCTCCAGCCAAGCCCACTCAGTCTGGGAGAGGTGCCAGGAGGGAGGAGTCAGGGAGCATGCCTTAAAAGGCATCTAAGGGTAATGAGAAAAACACATCTCGCTGCGCACACAGCTCCTTCTGCCTCTGCTGCCTGTGTGAGCTTGTGGGAGAGGCTGAAAAGCACATTCTTTAAAATCCTGGCCCTTAAAAGGAATGCATTTTGGGCTGAAATGTCAGTTTGGCTCTGCCCTGACCGCAGGACAGTTCCTTTATTGCTGACTTTTTGACATGGTAAAACCCAGCCCCTTCCCTTCCACTCTGGGGATGGTTCCTAGAACTGATGAAATTTCAACTGTATTGGATTTTTATCACAATTCAACGATTTTACAAATTGCATTTCTATCCTTCCTTTTTGGCTTCCTCCCCCACCACTCCTGTCTCAAATCCACATCTTATCCGAACCAGTGGCATTAGATGTCGAAGTAAGCCTTTGCTTCGGACCCTGGGGTCAGCTGAGTCACATCCATTTCTTTCCACCTTTTAAGAAGCCAATACGGGCCTCCACCTCTCTTGCCCACAGCAGGTTGGGTCAGATTGTGGGTGGCCCAAGGATGAGCTCATCAGCTTGTCTCACTGCCCAGCTCACAGCTCCTCTTGCTGAACCGTCACTTGCTGAGTTAAATCTGAATTCCTTAAACATCATTCTTCAGCTATTTTCATCTTTGGAGATTTTAAGCTTCTTTAAATGTATTCCAACTTTGTTTGGAAATTTGGTTTCTCTGACTTTTGACCTTACAACAGGCCCCCTGGGTTTAATTGCCTAACATTAGTTTAGAATTGACCAGACATTACTTCAACTGTGACTCCTACAGACAAGGGGCCTCTAACTGGCTTTGTTCACCCCTGTCCTGGATTTTCAAAGGCAGACATGGCGATCAGTCTAGTGGCTTTCTGTTTCAATAGACAAATACTCATTGTATACCTACTTATGAAAGATACTCAAGGGTGGTCTGATAAGACTGCTGCATAGAAAGTGGAGCTCTAATTTAGGAGCCCTAATAAAAGCCTCTTTTGTTCATTCATTGGTCTGGGGGTTCTATGGCCCAGCATGGCAGGAGGCAGTCTGGCGGTGGTAAGGATAGCTAGTTTACCTTTTAGGGGTTTGGACTTACGACGAGATAAGATGTACATACAACAAAGTGATATCCCAGCAGGATGAAGCTATCACAAGCAAAGTCCCTGGGTTCACAGGAAGGAGAAGGAGGTGTGGTTGGGAATGAAGCAAGCATGGTAAACAGTGTGTCTTGAGCACTGGTATAGCTTCTGCAGGGCCTGAGCGGGGCCCAGAGAGGAATCCTCTCCTATCTGCAGGCTTAAGGAGCTCGCAGTCAGCTGGGGGAGAGGAGGCCCATGCAGCACACTGTGACAGCTTGTCCAGGGAGAGGCACATTCCTGAGACTCAGCCGTGGCTGGCTGTCACTGTCCAGTTAGCCCTTGTCATTTGTTCTCCTTACTGCATGGTGAGCAGCTGGCCTGAAAGTTACAGTCATTCTGGAAAGACTTGTGTCTCCATTTCCAGCCATAGCTGGCAGGGATGACCAGGACAGACTGGCAATGACCTGAGCTTTGGTGACCACCTCCCATCCTTACTCCAAACCAGGTTCTAGCCATCTCCATTTTCTAGGTTCCTAAGTGACTTTGATTTTCAGTACAGTTACAAGTGTCTTGAGCCTTTAAATGTAATGAAATGGCTTTTAAATAAGTGCAGAGACACAGGAAAAAAGGGCATGAAAGATTTTCCCCTTAGCTCGCTAGCCATTAACTACTGGTCTTTGCCTGCCTGGCCACTGGAGTAGAGCTGGAGGGCGGGTGGTGACAGAACGAGAGGCACAGAAGGAAGGAAAGGACTTTAGGAATCAGCATTTTGAGTGTTGGGTTTTTTTTGTTTGTTTGTTTTTTTCAGTAGGAATGGCTTTGTTGTCCCTATGCCGAGAAGTGGGCTGTCATGTTTTCATTTCTTCCCATGAATGATCTCTGAGTAGGTGGGAAATTGCCAGGCTGGAGGAATGTTTGTGCTATGTCCATATAAATGTCCTTTGAAAGTCCTCATTTCTTATTTTTTATCATGCCTTTCTCCTGTATGTGTGTGCACACACATGGATAACTCAGGTGCTCGTGGGACCCTTGAGAGGTAGATGGCACGAGGATTGTGGTGACTATTTTGCAAGACCATCAGGTTTGTAAAACCAGTGCTATGTTGGAACAAAGCCCTGGCCTGGGGATGGGTAGGCTTCAGGTCTGGTTCTAGTTTTTTTACCCAGTGGAGCTGCGGGGAAGTTATTTTCCCTTTGGCCTCTTGTATTTCTCAGTTGCACTGTTAGGTGTTAGACAATCTTTGAGGGCTCTTCATGATTCTAAGGATTTAACTCCCTATCTTACTGACCTCTCTTGAGATGAGGCAGAGATCAGGTATTGGCCCAGAATAGACCTTTAGGTTCCACTTGGTGAGACATGGAGTGGAAATGTCAGTATGACAAGTCATGTCTGGTAGGGGCCAAAGCTGACAATTGAGTCCAAATGTGTTGTCTGTCAGTTAGCTCCAAGGAAACCATGGGAGATCTGCAAAAACCACTTTGTGGTTTTCCAAATACAGTTAAATCTCATATTCTCACTGTAAGTTCTCTGGGATTTGGCTCCAACCATTTCTTACCCCGCGCCAGCTTTATTGAAATATAATTGACATATGACATTGTGTAAGTTTATGGCATAAAATGTAATGATTTGATATATGTATATTTTGTGAAATGATTACCACAATAAGGTTTGTTGACACACTTGTCACCTCACATAGTTACCTGCCCCCCCTTTTGTGGTATGCTGCTATTAACAAATATCAGGTACAGTACAGTATTGTTAATTACAGTTTCCATGCTGTACATTAGATTCATCTTATCATTGGAAGTTTGTACCCTTTGACCAAGATCTCTGCATTTTCCCCATCCCCTAGCCTCTGGCCACCACCAATCTACTTTCTGTTTATATAAGTTAGATTTTTAAAGATTTCCCCTAGAAGTGAGATCGTCCAGTATTTATCCTACTTTGTCTGACTTATTTCACTTATATAATGCCCTTAAGATCCATCTATGCTGTTGCAAATGGTAGACTTTCCTACTTTTTTATGGCTGAATAATATTCCATTATATTGAATTCAGTTTGCTAGTATTTTGTTGAGAATTTTTTCATCTATATTCATCAGGAATAGTATTCCTTCTTTTTCAGTTTTTTGAAAGTTTTTGAGAAGGATTGGCATTCATTTTCTTTAAATATTTGGTAGAATTCACTGGTGAAACTATCTGGTTCTGAACTTTTCTTTGTTGGGAGATTTTTGATTACTGATTCAATCTCCTTACTTATTAGTCAGTTCAGATTTTATGCTTCTTTATGACTTAATCTTGCTAAATTGTATGTTTCTAGGAATTTATTCATTTTGTCTAGGTAGTCTAATTTGTTGGCATATTCATAGTAGTCTCTTATGATCCTTTGTATTTCTTTGGTATCTGTTGTAATGACTCGTTATTCATTGATTTACCTGGGCCCCCACTTTCTTTTTCTTGGTTAGCCTAGATAAAGGTTTGTCAATTTTGTTTATCCTTTCAAAAAAAAATCAACTCTTAGTTTTATTGATCTTTTCTATTGGTTTTCTGTACTCTATTTAATTTATTTCTGCTCTAATCTTTATTATCCTTCTGCTAACTTTGGGCTTACTTTGTTTTTCTTTTTACAGCTCCTTGAGGTGTAACATTAAGTTGTTTATTTGAGATATTTCTTTTTTCTTAATGTAGGCATTTATAGCTATAGACTTTCTCCTTAGACCTGCCATTGCTACATCCCATAAGATTTGGTATGTTGTGTTTCTATTTTCATTTGTCTCAAGATATTTTCTGATTTCCCTTTTGATTTCTTCTTTTATCCATTAGTTCTGCAGGAGTGTGTTGTTTAATGTCCATTGTTTGTGATTTTCCCAGTTTTCCTCCAGTTACTGATTTCTAGTTTCATGCCATGTGTTCAGAAAAGATACTTGATGTAATTTCTATCTTCTTGAATTTGTCAAGACTTGTTTTGTTGCTTAAAGCACATGATACCTCTTGGATATTGTTCTGTGTGCCCTTGTGAAGAATATGTTTGCTGCTGCTGTTGGATGGAATATTCTGTATATGTTTGTTAAGTTCATTTGGTCTATGGTGTTGTTCAAATCTTCTGTTTCCTTATTAATTTTCTGTCTGGATGATCTGTCCATTGTGTGTGGGACACTAAAATCCCCTATTGTTATTGTATTGTTGTTTATTTCTCCTTTTAGATCTGTTAGTATTTGCTTTAAATATTTAGGTATTCTGATGTTAGGTACATAAATATTTACAACTGTTATAATTCCTTGATAAATTTACCCCTTTATCATTATACAATAAACTTCTTTATCTCTTATGACCATTTTTAGCTTAACGTCTACTTTGTCTGATGTGTTAAGTATAGCTACCTCTGCTTTGCCTTTTTTTTTGGTTACCATTTACTTGTAATATAATATCTTTTTCTGTCCCTCACTTTTAGCCGATGTGTGCCCTTAAAGCTAAAATGAGTCTGTTATAGGCAGCATATCATTTGATCTTTTTTTAAAACCCATTTTGATATTCTGTGCTTTTTGATTAGAGAATTTAATCTATTTACATTTAAAGTAATTTTTGATAAGTAAGGATTTACTGTTGCCATTTTGCTAATTGTTTTCTCACTGGTTTGTTGTTCCTTTCTTTCTCTATTGGGGTCTTCCTTTGTGATTTGATGACTTTTGTTGTAGTATGCTTTGATTCCTTTATCTCATTTTTAAAATGTATCTTCTTTGGGTTTTTCCTTTGTGTTTACCATGAGGCTTACATAAAATCTCTTATAGTAATCCTATTTTAAGCTGATAACAACTTAATTTTGATGGCATACAGAAACTATGCCTTTTCTTCTCACATTTTAGGCTATTAATGTTATAATTTACATCTTTTATATTGTGTACCCAGTAACAAATTATTATAGTTGCTTTTGATACATTTATTTTTTAACTTTTAAACTTGCACTGAAAGTGATTCAAACACCACCATTATAATATTAGAGAGTCTGACTCTGACTACATATTTACTTTTATTGGTGAGTTTTACACATTCATGTGTTTTCACATTGTTAATTAGCATTCTATTATTTCAGCTTGAAGAATTCTCTTTAACATTTGTTGTAAGTCAGGTGTAGTGGTGATGAATTCCCTTAGTTTTTGTTTGTTTGGGGAAGTCTTTATCACTTCTTTCTGAAGGACAGCTCTGCTGGGTATAGTGTTCTTAGCTGATAGTTTTCTTCTTTTTGATATTTTTGATATATCATCCCTACCCTCTCCTGGCCCACAAGGTTTCTGCTGAGAAATCTGCCCATAATCTTATTGGAGCTCCCTTGTATGTGATGAGTCCCTTTTCTCTTGCTGTTTTCAGAACTCTCTCTTTGTGATTTTTAGCCAATCCCCTAGATAAGGAGTAATGAAATATTTATCAGTATAGGCTCTGACCTGTCAGGATGAGTGCCAGCCATAACAACCAAGATGGTGGCATTGGTGTGTACCAGCTGAGCTAGGCTTGCTGTAGACCACCTATGGGCCACTGGCTTAAACAAGAAGAAATTTATTATTTCAGATAAGAATCCTGGAGGTAGGGTGGCAACTAGTTGATTATTTCAGTAACTCAATGCATAATGGAAGAGTCAGCCACTTTTCATCTTTTTGCTTTGCTGTCTTTAGGAACTGGTATTATCTTCAGGATGATAGCCTCCTACTAATTCTTGAGACAGAACAAGAAAGGATATAATCCTTTTTCTTAGAAAGCCCCAGTAGAAACCCCAGTAGATCTCATCTTACATATCATTGCCCCGAATTTGGTCATAGGCCAATCACTGGCAAGGACAATGCCATCTACAGGAGTGGCTTTTACCAATCAGCATTTACTCCAGTTAGAAGAGGGAGCAGTAGACACAGGAATAAAATCAGGGCCCTTCCAGCATTTAAGAAGAGGGCATTGACCTCTGGGTAGGTAAACAAAGGTATCTGCCATATCATCCTTCATAAAAGGGAGAGAGAATCTGCCAGATTATCTTAAAAGATCTTGGACTTATTTAAATCTTATGTTAAAAACAAAACACCACAGAACAAATAATAGTCAGATATAAATAAAACCGAATATGATCCAAGTCCAGGCTAGCCTTTGGGTAGAAATCTTTGCATTTATTGTAGGGGTTGTCCAGCTCAGCACTTCTAAATCCTGAGAATTATTCAGTCATTTGAGCCTTTAGGGAAACTGCTTATGATCTGAGACAAACCAGATAAGCATACGTTTCCTCACATAAAACCTATTTCTACTATCTATAAAAAGTATGTGAACAAAATTCTCAGTGCTTGTGTATCTTATTTCTAATTACTTATAGATCAGGTTTTTGTTTGTTTTGTTTTTGTGGCTCTCATTTCTTATTAGAAAAAAACTAAAAACCTCAGCAAGATACCTCAGACCCTCTGTGATCAGGCTTGCTGTTACCTCCCCAGCTCTAGTAATTATGGCATCCATACGAGTCCCTAACTTTGTAGCCACACGGATGTACTTGCAGTGTCTTAGAGATGCTTGGTTCCTTTTCTTTATCACTTTTATTTTTTACCTTTCACTTTTGTCAATCTGGCAACCTCCACTCAGCCTTCATGACCTAACACAGTTGTCGTTCTTGTAATGACTATCATTTCCAGGCTTTGCCAGACAGTTCATGTGCGTCTGCCTGTGTGCAGCCCCAACTTGAAAGCAGTCCTGTGTCAGAGCCTTCATCACATAGCTGTAGTTAACTATTCTTCCGGGATGTGGGCTCCCTGAGCCAGAGGGGTCACTTTGCTGCTCTCTGCCACCTGCTTCTGGCAGAGACCCAACATTTAATGTGAGTAACAGTGGTAAATAAGCGGTTTCACATGTAAGCTTGGCATTTTCTTAATCAATTAGGGATACCTTGGTAGCTGTATTGCTTACTGCCCTCCATCATGTCCAAATTGGAGTCATAATCTGATAATTTATGAATAGATTAGCTACTTGGAAATGGGCATGTTTCTGCATATTTACCCTGACGTATATGTACTAATGACAACCAGAACCATTAGTGAATTCATTATTTTTCAATCCAAGTTGCACTTCTACTGCTAAGGTTAATTATTGATTTGTTTTATTCTATGATTAAAGCCATTAGCCACTATTAGCAAATGACGATGTTTATGCATGTTTGAATATCAGCTGGGTTGCATTTAATAGCAGGGGCCCAACGCAAATTAGTATTCTCTGGGACTGGCATCTAGAATGGTGATACAAAGCCTTGCTGAAGGTAACCGTGATTTTTGCCTTGTGATAGAAGGATAAACAGAACCTGATTGCCTTCACTAATTATTCCTTCTGAGTGCAGACCCTGGCCAGAATTTAGTTCTAGTTGAATGTGCCTCTGTCCCTTTTGATTTTGAACCATCAGAGACTCTGAGCAAGACTTCAAGAGTCTAAGATGTACCCTGGCTCTCTGCCTGCAGACATCACTTTTTAAATTTTCCTTTATCTGAGAGGTAGAATGGGCTGATTTGCTCTTTGAAACAGTGGGAATGGACTTTGCAGAGATTGGCTTCACCTGAACACGGATTCTGCCAGTGAGAGAAAGACCCTGCTTTTCAAAGTACTCTCTGGGCAGGTCACATCTTTTCCAGCTGAGCCCTATGTGGGGGAGCATTGGCCTGAATGGACCTGGCACCTGCAAAACTGCATGGCCAGAACTCTCAGCCACCCAGAGGCAAGGCAGGGTGGGGAATGTAGTTCTGTCTGGCAAAGCACAGGAAACCATTTGGGAAATGACTGGCCAGTGTCTGCTGCAACCTCCTTTGCTTCTTTCTAGTGGAAGAAGCTAAGCTGCATTGAGAGGGTTTTCCCACCTGAGCCACTTTCTCAGCCTATCACCTGTTTCTTTGGTGTCCCGAGGAAGCCACCTCCAAGTTCATCCTTCCCTGAAGAGTCTTCAAGCTTTCAAGCCTTCAAGCTAGGCAAAGGCAGAGAAAATAGCTTGAGGGCAGAGACAACCAGAAACCTGAATTCCTGGAGATCCCAACAGGGCATGGGGCACAAAGTAAACATTTGCTGAGTGATCATTGGTGGGCTGAATGATTTTAGGTGAACCTAAGGTTCTTGTCATCTGACTGTGACATATATTCATTTTAGAAGACCCATCTCTTTACCCTTTGCACAAGCCTTCCTGATTGTTATCTGCAGTTCATCTTTCCCAGGGAGATGGTTCAATTAAGACAACTCAAAATGAGTCCATGATTTGAGGGTACAGTTGACTACACTCTGATTAACTCCCTGTTCGTCAGTCACAGAGATATATGATGGGAATTACCAGAGCAGGCAGAAAGGAGGGCAGACAAGCTAGTGGGGAAGGGAGGTAAGCAGCTGGAAGATCAGAGTTTTTGGGGTACAAAGAAGAGGAAAGTGCCAGGAGAAGGTGGGGTTCCCCAAGAGGAGGAGAAGCTTGGAAGATAAGATGAGACAGCACATAGTCTTTAAGAAGTGTAATTTTGATGTCATAGCATTAGCAGGTCTGACTCTGAAGTTGAATGGAACTTTCCTGTGTTGTGAAAAGGAAAATAAATGTTAGAGGGTGGGAAAGACTGATGAGTTAGAGGTTCAACTAAACGGATTTTGAGGACTTGCAGTCCAACCTGTCCTCAGCCATGTGATACCGGTACCTGCTTGAATCCAGGAGTGATGGTGCTTCTCACCCAGACAGGCTGCTGTTCCCCTGATGGGGGTTAGAATTGCTGGAAAGACCTCATGGTTTCATTACCAAGGAGATGAGGAAAACACTCAACCTCATAGCCAAGCCTAGAATCCTCATGTGATGCCAGATCCCTGTATCCCATGTCTACCAAACATCCCACCTAGATGTCTCATGAGCAGAACACAGGAAAAGACCAGCTCTTCCTTGCCTCCCCTTCTGTGCTCTCCTCCCCTGTGGTTCCTAGCTCAGGGAACACCACCGCTATCCACAGAGACTCCAGAAATGTGGACATCCTCTGCGACCTCCTCCTCTTGATTCTCATCTATTATATTCAATTGTCCACCAGATCCTACAGTTCCACCCTCTTAACACCTCTCCAACCCCACTGCCACATTCCTCGTCCAGGCTACCAGGATGCTTGATCTGGATTATGGTACCAGTTTCCCAATTGGGCTCCTTATCTCCAGTCTGGCCCAGCTGCAATCCAACTTCTGCACATATGATGAAGTGGCCATTCTGGGATGAAATTTGCTTTAGTCTTGGCTTTTTCTTGTCTTCAGTATAGAGGCCAATCTCTTCCATCATTGCTTCTGACAGTTGCACATTTGTCCATCCTCCTCTCTGGCCAGTCTTGCTTTCTACTCCCTGCTCCAGCCATGTGGGAGTACTCGTTCCCAGAAGACAACATACCCCTACTCCCGCACCCCCACACCTCTACAGTTTCCTCTGCTGGGAACCATTTTACCCCTACCCTACTCCCATCTACCTAGAAACAGTGGCTTGTGTCTCATGAGGCAGGTTAGGCCTGGCTTCTCGATCTTCCAACCTGTGGCCCCTCTCCTCTGCTTTCATGACACTGTTCCTCCTGCGTGATCTTCTTTCATCACACTGCTGGGCTTCATGCTCCTACAGTTAGCCTGCTCCAATTTATTCTCCAGAACATGATTTCTGACACACAAATAGAATTCAATCCCTGCTCAACTTGAAACTTTTTTAGGGTTTTCCCCTGACTTTTAGGAGAAATTTTTAGAAATCCTGAACATCTTTTTCATGGCCCTTTATTATCTGTCCCATTTACCTCTCCAGTCTCATTTTGCCCCACTCCCCTTTCATTTCGGTTACTCTGCGCTGCAGCCACAGATCCCCAGATGCACCCTGCTTTCTCTTGCTTCACCTCTAGACCTTTGCACTTGCTGCTCCTTCTGCTGGGAGGTTCCTTCCCTCCACTTTGTCTTTCCCCCAGCAGCCAGTTACAGTTTACACTTCAGTTAGACCTCACCTCTATTAAATCTCCCTCAAGTCTCAAGAGTGTCCTGCGGTTCTCTGCCCTGTCCCAGTGGGGGTGGGCTGGGGTTTGCATCTGACTCATTCTTCTATCACAGAGCCTAACGTGGTGGCTGGCACTAGGCCTAGCTTCGTGGGTGTGTGACCAGTGCAGCTGCAAGAGGCCCTGTGCTCAGAAGAGCCCTGCACTCGAGGTTTCATGTTCTGTGTCAGCTGACTTGAAAGTCTTAGCAATATTATCTTTGAACTTGTGTTTTGTAAGTGAAACCCAGTGGAACAATGGAGCACTCACTGGGGGTCCCACCCTTCCACGATATCACCCAGACAGTGTCTCAGCTGCTTGGTTCCTGCCTCGACCTGGCAATGTCTGCCATGGTCTGCCCCCAGTGGGGACCTGGGCAAGGGTGTGATGCTGAGTCACAGGGTGGGCCCCTATGATGGACTGCATTTGCCCCGTGAGTGTCCCTAAGGCAAGCCCATTCTAGAAGATGCAGGTCTCCTCCCATATTCTGGGTTGGCTTGAGGCCCTCCCTTAGTCTTGCTGAACCTTTGTGGAATGGTGCTATGGTCTAGAGAGGTGGAGAGAGCGAGGAAGAGGGAATACCCTTTCCTGCTTTGGAACAAGTGGCCCTGTATCTCCTGTGTGTTCATGTTGCAAATAGCCCTGCAGACTGCAGTTTGCTGAAGACAAGCTATAGGCCTGGCACGTGGTAGGTGCTCACGGATGGCGGGGTCTTAGTCTTCTTAAATCTCTCTCTAGTGCACCCACATCCCTTCCCTTCAGATTCCACCACCCTAATCCAGGTTTAAGCTGCTCCTTGAACTATTGCAGCAGCTCTTTGTTCATCCTTGTGTCCCAGATAGAGGGTTTGCACAGAGCAGGACCTCAGTAGGCATATGATGCATAAATGAAAGAATTAAATAAATAAGAAAATAGTCTTTTTAAAATAGCATGCTGTCCGTTCTGCAGGTTCAAGTGCTTTGTTAAAGTGCCTCCCGGGTATACCATTAGGAAATGTCCTTGGGAATTGTTTATTCAATTTTGTACTCTGGCCTCTCCCAGGAGCTGGTCAGAGCCCTGGGCTGATCTGTGCAGACAGGTATTGCCTCACCCTTCGCCTTTAGAGAGTCCAGCTTTAGGCAACACCCTGGGAAACTACAGAGCCTTCCAAGCTTGGAAGCTGTTTTTGAAGCATTTGAATGACCGGGGTGGGGGGGAAGAGTTTATAATCAGAAACCAAGACATCTTAGGTCCTCAGTGATCGATCATGGGAGGCCACATCTAGATAGTAACAGCTTTGCTGAAAGGGGCAGTGATGTGGCCCCATAGCTTAACACAGTGAAGGGAAGGAGGTATTGAGAGAGTGGTGCTTGGTTTTGGTTTTACTCCCTTGTCTCAGTTTACCCAATGAGGCATTTTGTCTGTGGGTCTCTGAAGAAGTTGTGTAAGGTTGCCTGTATTCTGGCTGGTTTAGTCTCTGCTACTCTGGATTCACTGATCCTCAGTGAAGACTAAAAAGTCCAGTGAGCTGAATCTGCTTTGCATTTACCCAATCTGAGTTCCCATCTAAGCAGGCACAGAATTTATGCTCACCCATCACTGCATTGGTCACATCCTCTAATGCTTCAGTGGCTCTTACATTGGGTAACAGTCAAGAAATTCATAGCTGTGATGCCCATAACAGTACACACTATTGTAGGTGTGTTCTACTGATAATGTGCCAAGAAGTACATGTAGTGGCCTTTGTAGTAATATTGGACTATTTTATTGGAGCAGGTGTATTTTTCTGTGGTTCATGCAGTTCAGAACAAGGCAAGTTATGTCTGTCAAGTATTGTTTTGACAGGTGTCATTGCTACAGAAGGCAAGCATGGTTGGGGTGTGGAAGGTCTTTCAATGGTGGGTGGTTCCATTGGCATGGTGACTCATGGTGAGAGGAGTGAGCTCTGCTTTTTGGTGATTGCTGCAGCTCTAAACCAACAAGTAACAAGGGCATCAACTTTTTTCCACCCACTTCCTTTACTAACAGAAGATAGAATTCAGATGCTGTGGACAATTTGGGAGTTCTTTCTAAGGTCTTTATGGGATCCACCATTGCATTAATTTTAAGGTCATACTCCTTGAAGGCTTCTCTCAGCCAGCAACTAACCATGGCATGGGTGCTAAGGAAGAAGAGATGTGGGACTGCTCCAATAGATGAATTTGGCTTGAGTACTTCCAGTGACCTGGCTGAATCTTTTTGAAACTGTGCTGCAGTCCAAGATTCTTCCTCCCAGAATCCTCTTTCCTTTTAGGATTGCAGGGCTGCATCCTAATGAAAGATGCTCCTTTCATTCTCCTTCTTACTTCTCCAAACAATCTCTTTGATGTTTAATCACCTTTTGATGTCCCCTTCTCAGGGACCTAAATGAAATGCAGTCCCTTCCCCCATCTATCCATCCTCAAAGAGATAAGTAAACTTGCAATATTTTTTGTTATTGAGGGTTGTTGGTGCTAGGGGTCAAGTCATTTTATTTAAGAGGTAGAGGAGACCATATTTGGAGAAGGGAGACTGGAAAGGTGCTTGTGGTTTTGGTGTCTTTGAAAAATGTGGAACTGGGGCACCTGGGTGGCTCAGTCAGTTAAGCATCTACCTTCAGCTCAGCTCATGAACCAGGGTCCTGGGATGGAGCCCCGCATCAGGCTCCCTGCTCAGTGGGGAGTCTGCTTCTCCCTCTCCCTCTGCCCCTCCCCCTGTTCATGCTTTCTTTCTTACTCTCTGTCTCAAATGAATAAAATCTAAAAAAAAAAAAAGAGAGGGAGAAATGTGGAACCCTACACTGCCTCCTATGCAAGGCCCAGAGAAGGGAGGGTACAGAAGGGAGGGTATAGCAGCAGTGGAGGTTACCATTCCTGGCCTGCATTCATTTAGTAACAGCATAGTAAGGATTAACTTTGAGCTCATAGAGGTGGTGGTGATTTACAGTAATAAAGATCAGATTCATTGTCAATGACCAAAACTTCTCCATGTTCCAATGAAAGTGAAAATATGACAGACCAAAATTTGTGGGATGCATCTAAAACGGTACTTAGAGGGAAATTTATAGCACCAAGTGCCTATATTAGAAAAGATAAAAAGTCTCAAATCAATGATATAAACTAAGAATTGTCAAACTATGGTAAATGTGCAAAATTGAATCTACTGCCTATTTTCATAAATGAGGTTTTATTGAAACACAGCCATGTTCATTGATGTATGCATTGTCTATGGCTGCTTTCATGCTACAACAATAGAGTTTATTAGTTTAACAGAGATCATATGAATCTCAAAGCCTAAAATAATTACTCTCTGACCCCTTATGAAAAAGATTTCCTACTCCTGACCTAAGCTTCCACCTTAGAAACTAGAAAAAGAACAAATGAAACACAAAGTAAGCATAAGGAAGGAAATTATGAAGAGCAGAAGCCAATGAAATAGAAAAAAAACAAAAATTAGCATAATCAATGAAATGAAAATATGGTCCTTTGAGAAGATCAATAAAATTGACAAACCTCAAGATATATAGAGCAGGAAAAAAAAAGAGAAAAAATACAAATTGCCAGTATCAGAAGTGAGAGAGGAAACATCATAAAGATGGGCCACCTTGGCATGAACATTATTTTGAGTTAAAAGCAATCAAAACCAGAGGTTTTAGGAAAATATCTTTACCTCCCCCTCACTGCCTCTGTACCAGGAAGAGAGTTATTCACAGAGATTCCTCTCTACCTAAGAAACTTATCTACATTAACAGAGCAACCTTTGTTTTCCAAACGTCCCCTTTCACCTTCCTGCTAATGGTATTTGTCCCTTTTGTATCCTCAGACCCTCCCCCTCTCCTTAGCTCTTGAGCCCCCTGTTGCCTGACTATTTTTGGAATTTCCATGTCTGTGTGGGTTCCCCGTACAGTACATATCCTATTAAATTAGATTTTCTCCTCTTAATCTGTCTCAATCTGATTTTAAGTCCAGCTAGAAGGACCTTGAAGGACAGAGGAAATTCTTCCTCCCCAACAAGATCTTACAGACTTCACAATAAATACAGGAATATTATGAACAATTTTATACCCATCGATGTAGGGAAAGATGTTAGGGTTCGAAGCCAAGGGCCAAGAAAGAGTTCTTGAGAGGTCTTTGGTGCAAAAAGGTGATTTTATTAAAGCACATTGACAGGACCCCTGGGCAGAAAGAGCTGTCCCTGGGTCATGAGGAGTGGCCCATTATATACTTTCAGGTTGGGAAAGGGTTAGGGATAGAGTAAGTCTCTAAGGAATTTGGAAGCAAGGTTTCCAGGACCTTGAGGGGGCTAGCTATTGTTGGGAAAACGTCGTGTTATTACCGTCTAATAAAACCTTAGTCATTAGACCCTTCAGATGTATAACGGTGGGTCATATGCTTGGGGGATGATTGCCAACGTGTATCTTGGGGGGTAGAGATAAAGGAAGTTTCTAAAGGAATTTTTATATATTGAAGTAGACTTAAAGGATCCTAGGGGTTGGGCTAAGAGTGCCTTTTGCCCTAAGCAAGGTATTAACTTTGAGGCAATTGAGTCCCTAGAGGAATGTCACTCTACCTGTTTCAAGGACTTGTCAATGGGCTGTAGGTAGTAAGGAAATTTAATAATTTTTCTTCTGCCTTTGTTTCCCACATCAATAGCAATTCTGCAACCCTTCCAGAAAATTATGAAAATTAATCAAGCTGTATACTTAAAATTTATGCATTTCATTACATGTAAATTACACCTCAATTAAAACAGAGTATGGGAGAAGAAAATAAATAAAATTGCATCTTCCTGTCTCCTTGACTGCCTCTGCCTTCAGAGATAGCTATCATTAACCATATACCTCATATTATTTATTTCCCTTATAGCACTTCTCTAATTTGTGAAGATATGTATGTACATAAAAAACTTTTTAGTTTCTTTTTAAATAGTGGGTTCAGTGCTCATTACAGGTCTTTTTTTTTTTTTTAAGATTTTATTTATTTGACACAGAGAGACATAGCAAGAGAGGGAACACTAGCAGGGGGAGTGGGAGAGGGAGAAGCAGGCTTCCCGCGGAGCAGGGAGCCCAATGCGGGGCTCGATCCCAGGACCTCAGGATCATGACCTGAACCAAAGGCAGACGCCTAACGACTGAGCCACCCAGGCGCCCCTCATTATAGGTCTTTTGACCACAACTTCTCCATTTGTTCTCAAATGGCTAGATTTTGTCATCAAAACTTTTTTTACCTAAGGGACTAATGAGTGCTGTAGTTCCCGAGTTCCTGTAAATCTGTGAATGCATGTCTGACACCTTTATACTCAGACAACACCTTGTTGGGCCTACAACTTTTGGATGACACTTTTTTCCTTTACAAACTCACATATATTGTTCCATTTTTCCCTTGTATTTTAATGTTGCTATAAAGAATTATGAGGCTAGCCTTATTCATCAGCCTTTTAAGTACATTTTTTTTTCGTTTCTTCTTTTCAAATGCCTAAGGAATTCTTTCAATATTTTTTATGTTCAGTAATTCACCAGGATTGATCTTGGTAGTGCTCATTCTGTCTCAGATTTCCTACAACATGCTGGTCTACTTGGAATGGTCTTTCAGTTATGTAGATTCAGTTCTTCCTTCATTTAAGGAAAGTTTTTTTTCCCCTATTATCTCTTGAATTTGTTTTGTATCACTTGTTGTGTCTCTGCTTCAGGGATGCCAGTTATCCTTTGTTCTATTATCATCATTGGAAGATACCTATTATCTTGCAATTATTTTAATATAGTTATCCTAAGTACACAGGCGCAGGCTTCTGCCTCTCTCGCAGATCATGAGCTCTCGGGGCATGGATGGGAGGCCTTGCCGACAAGCTGGAATGACAGGATTCAGTGCAGGCATCACCTTAGCCACGTGGGCACGCGTGGCCCCTGCTTTGCAGAGTCCACTCAAGCTCTAAGGCCGGCTTTCCTGCAGCAACAGCCATCCTGTAGGGTTGTCAGGATTTCCTCTTTCCCTCAGTCCTTCATTTCATCTTTTGTCCGCCTTCATGCCAAACTCAGATCCCAGAAAATGATCTGAAATTGACCAACAGGCCTCCTCTCCCAAGCTGGGCTCCTAACTCCCTGGTCCCAAACCCTTCCCTGGGTTTGCAGAGCTCAGGCCACAGTGTGCAGAGTTGAGGGGTCTTCCTGGTTGCACTGACTGCACCCAAGTGTTGGGTGGTGGAAAAGACTCACCTGCCTGAATTCCTCACTGCCTATGAGTGTCACATCTCCAATCTCTACCCCCAGGGCCCTGCTTTCTGTGTCGTGCCTGTCCTTGTCATCCAGGGTGGGGGTGCTTCGGGAGTGCTGCTCTGTCTCCCACCTGCCCACTCACCTTGGCACCTGCTCTGAAGGGCGCCCCACTCCTCACTCATCGGAGTTTTTCCTCTCAGGTAGTTCCTGCTGTGCAGAAGATTCCTTTCACTCTCAAATGAGCTGTGTGTTTCTAGTTTATTGGAAACATCTAATATTTGTATGGAGCTTGATAAAGTGTTAAGTTGGGGGAGGAAACATCCAGAGACAGAGAGCTTTTCTTAAAGTGTAATTGCTTTTATCACTTTTATGGAAGTGCTCGTTAGCCTAGCTACTTGAAACACACTTTTCACCCTTCAATTTATTTTAGGGATCATTGAGATTTTAAAATACCCCTCACAAAAGTTATTTCCAGAGTTGGTTTTATGCATCCAAAGGCAGTAAGATGGGTGGGCTCAGATTGTCATGTTTCTTTCTCTCCTCAGGTGCAAATGCTATCTTTTGCAAAGAGCCTTGTTCCATATGGGGCCAGTCTCCGTCACTGGTTTCTTTTGCTCACAGCAAACTTGTTTCTTTCTGATTACACCCAACCCCATTGGCCTTGTCAGGGAATAAGCTGTTTAGGGCCTATCTCTTCATCCATTTAGCCCATGATGCTGGACATGTGTGCTTAATTTCACATTCTTTACAGTGCCCAGAATTATGTAGGGCTCGGGGAGGGGGGCGGCGCTCCAGTGTTTGCTGAATGCTCTGTGGCTTTCTAATCATGGCGGGGGGCGGGAAGCCTTTTGAAATGCCTGGGCTGCCACGGATTGGTCACTGCAACCCACTTCTGGTTTTCTCCTTTCAAAAATGATGCTTTGTTTCTGACTAGTGGTTCTAGTGGTTTCAAAACATAAAAATCTCAGCCAGCGTGGTCAGTCAGTCTGATCTTCAGACTGAATATTTCCTCATTTATATGGTTGGCTTGTTTGAAACGCAGTCCAAAAGGGAATGGAATGATGACTTTTAAGTAAGATGCCACTGATCCCAATTTGACAGAGTCTTTGAGCCCATTGGATGTCAGAGCCTGGATGCTATGTGTCGCTCAGAGGTAACTTGCAAGCAGATAGATTAGTGCTGCTAGATAAACCATAACTCTTCATTCCTAAACAGTGTCACTTTCAAATTCTCAACCCCAATGTCATAGCAATGTGCATTGCATTGAATAATAATTGTATTTCTCACAGGACATCACCAATTTTTTGTCTGACCTTTAAGAGGAAAAGCTTTTTATTTTTAATCAAAGTATTTCCTTTTGAACTTTAAGGAAGGGCTGCTGATTTACTTCTCTTAAGACCTTGACAAAGAGACATCTCTACTTGAGCCAAAGGTTGTTCACTGTTTACTAGAGTGGACCTCATTTTGGATACTAATGAAGTGGAGGCTAATGGGGACAAATTGATCTCTTCATAATTTGTCCAGTGAAGAGTGGCTAGCTGAAAATTTCATTATCATCACTGTTCTAGGAAAACTGTAAAAAAAGTTAACAAAAGTCAGTTTCATAAAGTTTCCTTTCAGGGTGCGGAGGATTCTTGGTTGTCATTCATCGAAGAATCTGCTATAGTTTCTCTGATGCTGTAGCAAATAAAAAAGTGATTTGTGAAGTTACTCTCAACTCCCTTTGAAATGAAGGAGAGCCTCGTTCCATTTTCTGAAACTGAAAAATAAGGAGCAGCATTAAGAATTGCTGTTCTAGCCATTACAAGTATGATGTAGTTGCACATTTATCGACAAGGATAGATAGTCATATTATGTTAGTATACAACATGGATTACAAAATAGGATGTAAAGGATGATCCTATTTTTGTTTTTAAAAGGTGTATATATTTGCATGGGAAAAATCTAGAGATATGCTTGCATAATCGCAATGAGAAGTAAGGAAAAAAGATAAGCACACCAAAAAAATGAACAAAGCATACAAACATAGAATTCATAAAAAAAGAAATATAAATACACAAAAATAAGTGAATATTTTATACTTTATTTGTAATTACAGAAAATAAGTTAAAATGATAATGAGATACCTTTATTTTTGTCGGTTTGGCAAAAATGTTTAAAATAGAGGAATACTCAGTGTTAGGGAGAAGACAAAAGGCATGCCAGTATATTCCTACTGGTGATTTATTTTAGCACAAATTTTAAAAAACATATATTGTTTACAACTTTATTGGGGTATAGTTAGCATCGGAAACTGCACGCCGAACACTGTGCATGGTGTCACAAAGGTGTACACCACTTAAAGTGTACAATTTGATAACATCTGACGTATGTATCCACTAATGAGACCATCACAACAGTCATGATACTGAACACACCCAACATCCCCCCAAATTTCCTCCTGCCCCTGCATGTGCCAGCCCCATCCCAGGCATCCGCTGATCTGCTGTCAGTCATTACAGATTTTCTTTTCTAGAATTTTATATGAGTGGAGACATACTATATGTACCCTCTGTTTTATCTGTCTGGCTTCTTTCCTCCAGTGTAATTATTTTGAGATTCATCCATGTTATTACATGTACCTGTAGTTAATTTTTTTTTTTATAGCTGAGTAGTATTGCATTATGTGAATATTACAATTTTTTCAACTCTATGTGTTAGATACTATTTTTGTCTCAGATTTTAAGAATAGGAAACTGCGTTTATAGAGGTAAATTCACCCAAGGTAACCCAGATAATAAACAGTGGAGACAGAATTTGAATACAGACACTTTTACTTTATTTTTTTAAGTAGGCTCCACACTGGGCATGGAGCCCAATGTGGGGCTTGAACTCACGATCCTGAGATTAAGACCTGAGCTGAGATCAAGAGTCAGATGCTTTACCAACTGAGCCACCCAGGTGCCCCGACACTCTTACTTTTTAGAATCCACATTCCCAACCACAAACTTTGAAATATTGTTTATATGATTTAGAAATACCTTAAAATCCCAATAATAGGGTAATAAGTTAACTGTTTTACATGTCTGTAATAGAGTTTATGTAGTCACTTAAAGATGATCTTGGAGAATATTTGAAAAAGACTTCAAGGATATGTAATAACGTGATGCCAGTTATCCCAAGTGATGAAATCATAGGTGATCTTAATTTTCTTCTTCTTTTTTTATCCTTCCTTAGAATTTTCAGATTTTGGGACTTTGCTCATAGAGAAAATAAATAAATCAAAAGGATAACAGCTCTGGGTGCTTCCCTGTCCATTAGCCATGAATGAGTTCTAAAAGTTGGGCTTTTGGCCCACATTTCTGATGTTTGTAGGCTCCCTTTTCTTTTGCATTCTCATCTTTTCCTTCTTTCCAAATTTTACCCCATCCTTTGTAGCCCAGCTCCTGTTTAAGCTCTTTGGGAGTATCTACTGTGGTTATGCCTACCACCATTTTTCCACAGCATATAGCATGGAAGGGACCATTAACCAGTCCAATGATTGTCTCTCGGTGATGTTCCTCTCTTCCAAGTCTGGTTACAAACTTCTGGAGGGCAGTGCCACACTCTGCATGATCCTATGTCCCTTTCTCTGGCCTGGGGCCACGGTAAGCACATTGTGATGAGAAACACCCTCTTGGACCATAGGACCACACAGGGAAAAGCTGCTTCCTTGGCTTTTGGCTCATTCTACTCTTTAGCAACCATCTGTGGTGGTGGTGATCGGGTGCGTGTGGGGGGGGGGTCTCGTAACCCCTCTTTTATAAGGAAGTGTACTGAAGCCTGTATCGGGGAAGCAACTTCACTGAATACCACAACTAGCAAGTAGCGGAACAGGGATTAAAACACAGGTGTCCCAAGTGCCAGCCATGGTTCTATCTGTGCTGTCAAAGGCTAGAGGGAATAGTCATGAAGCCTAATTCCAAGTCTGAGCTCCCCCGTCCCACCCTCCTTTTGTCTCATT
>NC_138378.1:107189120-107228986 GCF_054177405.1 Leptonychotes weddellii
CCAGGAGGTGAATTCTTAATGTCCCTCTCCCACTGCTTGAGTACTAATTTGAATGCCTTGGGCCTTTTTAGTTGGTTTTCAAGCCTGAAGGGCTGTGCAGCTCAGGTCTTTGCTTCCCTGGGCCAGGTGAGGCATCCTTTCCTCCTCTTAATGAATAAAGGGTTTTCCTATTGGAAGTTTCTTCCTGAACTCCTTACTGTTAACTCCATATATGTCCATGTGGCACACCTTGACCTTGGAATTTATAGACTTTAGAGCTCTGACTGGATGCTTTCCTGAATCCTGGGAGAAATTGGCCACTGGTTGGGAAAAGTGTTGCACGTCCCTGACACTTACCCTGGTAGATTGGGCAGGCTGGCAGCAGACAAAACAAGACACTGGGTCCTCATCCAAGGAGGTAGCTTTAGCCAGGGGCAATAGTTTTGATTTCAGGCCTAGTCTAGCTGCATACTCACTTACTTTGCCTTTTCTGATCTCAGCAAGGGGGAGACCACCCAATCATTCGCCTTTCTCCAGAAACTTCAGCCTCAGCTTTATCTCCTGGTCTTTGTAATTGCCAAGACCCATGCTCAGAAGCATCTATCTCATTCTGATTCATCCTGTTTTCTCCTGTTTCTTACCACCCCCAACATGGAGTCAACTCTCCTCTGTCCCTGTGTAGCCCATGGTTCTTCTGGCTCTCAAGGCTTTGCTCCACTGTTACTACTACTTCCCAGATTCAAGTTCTGCTCTTTCTTGGTGGCTTAGCTCAAATTCCTACGTCCTCCAGTCTGCCCCATCAGTCTTTGCCCCTCCAGAGAACTTATTTGGGGATTGATTATATTTGGTTGTCACTTTATCATTACACTGCTTCCTTCTCTCTTTTCTTCATGGTTAGACACATAAGTAGGCTGTGAACTACTTGAGTCAGGAGTGCTCCTGCGATGCGCAGCATAGTACACACGATAATTGCTCAATGGCTTAAATCTTTAGGGTGTTGTGGAATCTCTTCGTTTAGTTATAGTATCTCCTGACACTGCAGTAGTTCTAGTGAGAGGTAATGAGAACTCTAGTCATGGGGTAGAGAATAAGGTTTTCAGGGGTTAGCACAGATAGTGCTTAGAGTTCATGGATGTTGGGGAACAGAGGAGGGAAGAGTCTAGAACTATCCAGATTTTGGCTCCAGCAACTAGGAGCATAGTGAGGCCATTCATAGAGATAGTATAGGAAGAGGAGTGTGTGTGTGTGTGTTGCATAAATGCTTTTGTGCTATACACGTGTCATGTGTGCGTGTGCAGAAGGGATGGTGGGGATGATGCATTCCCTTTTGGATGTGTTACATTGGAGGCACATGCAGTCCAAACCTCCTCTTGGGCCAGAGCAGACACGGTTCAGGCTGCAGCCAAGGGAGTTGTGGACAGACTTGGTCCTCAGGGATTCTCTGTGAGTTAGCCAGGAGGAAAAAGAGCCAGAGCAATGAGCCTAAGCCAAAGTCCTTAGTAATGCTGAGACTCAAGTCAGGAAAATCAATGCAGTGTGAGTTCCCTGGCATGTCTCCGAATCCCCATGCAGGTCATCTTTGACAGGCTAGTCATGGGCTGCTGGCCTCTGATGTATAAAAGGATGACTTTTTTCTTGAGACAATCAGCCATATTGGTTTTAATGGTATTAAAACATGAAATATACTTCGGAAAATTTGAATTTTACAGTGTTTAAAGAACATGCACCATAAAAATGTGCCCAAGAACATTTTATTCTGCTGTATTCTGTTTTGGATGAAATATGGTATTTTTGATGAAGAGTTAGCTGAGATACCATTCCTTCTTTGAGTCTCGTGATCAAAATTCACACAACTCAGCAATCATTCCTCTTACCTCAATCTAATTTCGTATTGCAGATGACAATATTATTTGGAGGGAAGGCGAAATACATAATTCAAGTTTAAATTTAATAGGGGATGGAGGTTTGAAGATGAGAGGGACATTGCCACAGTCTGGGTCTGGAGCAGCTCAAGCTTCCTTGTGGGCTAGGGCCAGGCCTGTGTGAGGGCAGGGGGACAGCATATGGGAATTCAACTGGATGACATTTCAGGTGGGGATTCTGGTGCCATGCCACGGTACCATAGGCACTGGCCATGGAACTCAGTGGCCTCCATGTGTCAGAGTTTGAGTCCCTGAACTAAAAATGAAAACCGTTTTCACTCTTGGATTCTTCCATTCTGGAATTTTTTAGCTTTGTGGTCAAAACCCCCTTGAGGTGTGGGAATATGATCTTCAGTCATCCATGCAATCCCTTAAATACAAAAGGCACAAGGGTATTTATGTCCATCGTATCTAGAAGAGCATAGAGCTGTGAATAAGCAAGATGACCAGCTCCAGGGAACAGTAACTGTATCCTGAATGCATTACTCCATGGAGTGTCATATGTTATATACAGAGAGGAGGCCAAGCCCTAGAGGGATGCTATCTCACCCTTACCCAGGGCCTTATTGATGTCATGCAGCTTGATGTGGCTGTGGCTGTTCAGTTCTGTGTGCCCAGAAACCCAGTGTTGTCTTTATAGACAGAGGCCAGGTCCATACCTTCAGAGGTGAGACGCTAACCATGCCACTGTGAGCCTGATGTGTAAGTGGGGACCAGATCATGCATTTACCATGGCACACTCCTAGATGATCACTAGAATGCTTCATCTCATCCCCCAGGACAGTCCCATCTCTGGACAGAATTTCTGGAAGGATGGGTTGTCACCTCAAACTGGTGACCAAGAAGTTAGAGCCAAGGGCCCAGGTGGAGTCTGAGAAACCACTCTCAGTCCACAGAGGAGGCCACCTCTCCAGTGCCCAAATGTCTTTGTCTCCAGTGCTGGGCCTCTCTCTCAGGTACTGCTGGACATACATCCTGGATCTTCAAGCTGTTGTTTTATAGCCCTGGTTCCCTGAGGCTATGTTGGTCATGCTGCTGTCTCCAACATTTCAGATCCTGGCTTTCCTTTGTGGCTGGCTTAGCTCTTCCCTGGTGAACCCAACTTACTAGTTTTATACTCGGAAGTTTCCTTTATTTCCAAATCTAGGAATCATCTGAATTCTCCCCCCTTAAATTATGAAGATTATAAAAATCAAGACCATATGACATGGAAACTGTAGAACTTGGAAAAAATACAAAACATGATAATACCACAAGAAAGAAGGATACACAATTTTACTTAGACTCTTCTTCTGGCTGGGAAAAAAATGTGTGTGTATGTGGACAAGGAAGACCAGAGATTATAGAGAAATGTAAATTTGATGTGATTAGATAGTGGGAGTTTGTATGTCATAATTTCCCCTGACATTATAAACATATTTTCATCATAAATGACAAAAAGATACCTTGACCTTTGGATACAAGAACTCCAGTGGGCCCTGAGCAAGCAATCCATCTGTCTGGGTCAGAAGAGGCTGGATCCAGCTTGTGGCCAGAATAGACCTCTCCTTGGATTCCAGCCTTTGTGATCAGAATCTTCACTTTCTGCCTAAACATACACCCCTGCCTGGCCAGACCTCCCAGGAGTGTTGCAGGGTCCTGGGGAGCTCAATTTGCAAACTTTAGCATGCGGGATTCTGATGGGTCTGAGGTCAGTACCTGGAGGACAGGTCAGGTGATTTCTGTTTCAGACAGATTCTCAAGCTTGAACTCCCCCAAAGGGAGGCCATGATGGGGAAATGACCAGGGGGCTTTTTAGCTCCCAGTTCCTATGTGTATATATATATATATATTTTTCCCCCCTTGAGTCCCACCCATAGTTTTTGAATCTCTTCTCTCTCTTTTTTTTTTTTTCTGATGGACCCTCTGTTATTCAACTTTCTCTGCCTTTTGCATTCTTTTCTCCCTTAAACAAAGAAAGCTTTTGTTTACTTGATCAAGTGAGATAAGTGTTTTGTAAAATGCAGAAGGCTGCACAACATAGAGGGTTACTCATGGTTATTTTGCCAGCACCGATTTGGAAGGATCTAACAAAGCCGTTAATTTATAAAATAGTCAATGCCATAGAATTCCATGTGTGCTCATCAAGGGAGGTGGGAAGTTAGTTGGGCAAAGCAGAAAACAGACTCAGGGTTGAAACATCACTTTGGCGCCTTAGAGCTTTGAGTGCATATTGATTAAGGGGGTGACTGGCACTGGGGAGGGGTGGAAGACTTCATGGTGAAGTGTCTGGAGAGTAGGACTGAAGTGTGAATGTCTTACTGAGTGGGACTCTTGGCTGGTGTCTCATGCCTTAGTGTCTTTATTTGTAAAATGAGGGAGTTGACTGGGGGGGCTCTCCAAAGGCACTTCTAAGCATAATGTTTGTGACTCACGAAAATGTAATTGAGATATTTGGTTCTCCTATTCTCATTTTTCATCATGGTAACTTGCATGTTACTTGAGTATAATCAGAGTTAGAAATCCAGAGAGACTGTGGTGTGGTGGGGTTTCTGAGATTTGTGGTTTCTTTTTTATTGGAAGGTCTGGTTTGTAAATGAAAGTCACAAAGGTACACTCTGGAGCAGGTGCCCACAGCAGACGGAGAATTTCATAGTCCATGCCTGGTCGGCAGGTGGAACGATATCTCAGCATGAAAGACAGAAGAGGTCGAAGACAAGAGCCCACTGTGACAAACACAGCCCGGGCTCAGGTTTCTGCCGGGAGAAAGTTTGGCCTCTCAGGATGCATACGTGGCCTCAACCCATGAAACGATCACAGAAATCTAATCCTAGCACTTTTCATGGGTCTGCGCCTATAATGCCTCCTCACGTAAAGACATACCCTAGAAGAGAAAAACCAAGATGAAGTACTTTATTTTTATGCATCGTGGGTCCTCTGCTGAAGAAAGCCGAAGAAGTTATGGCATTGGTTAAACTTAAAGTGTGGTTGGGAATTACCCACAGATCAGAACATTAACTGATGATTCAAATCCCCATGCGTTCTGCTCTGGTAGCTGAATGGGGCTGTGAGGGATATGCCTGCAGTATGATGTGTTTCACTGTGGCATTGTAAGGCCAGGTTTGTGCCCCATATTGAATGTTATATATAAAAAAATGATACATAAGCTGGTTCCATGTGTCCATAAAATGTTGGGTAATACACGTATACGCAAATATATAAATGTGCATATGGTAAGTATAAATACAATAAAAATTTGGGGGATAAAACTTCAAATAAGAACAAGGTTAAAAAGAAAAGTTTTTATTTAAACTTTTATTTTATTTAAAAAGTTAGTTTTTATTTAAGCTTTATAGCAGGTTTTCAAATTTCAGTGTGCCCCTCTTAACAGCTGTCTTTTACTGTTGGAGGGTAGTTTCATTGGCCGAAGTGACATATCCACTGCCCCAGGCTCATGTTTGCATATGGCACTGTGGAAGGGACAGCTGTGGCAGGAGCTGAGATGGTCCACATAAGGCTCATCTTTCAGAAAGTAAGCTGGAGTTGAGGTACCAAAAAATACCTAGACCCCAAATCACAGCATTGTTACTATCTGTTGGCAGCATTGCATTAAAAGAAAAAGATTAAGTTCTATTCAAAGATTATTAGTTGAGAACCAGCTATGGCAGCATCTATAGAAGATTTTAAACAAATGCAAGTTGTAGCCCCTGCCCTAAGGAATTTATTTTTTTGTGAATTCTGGAGGTTGTTGATAATTAAAAAAAACATACTACATCGTTTTAGTAAACAGACTTAGTAGAGGGGTAAGTCCAGCCGATGGGTCATTGGAGGAGGGAGGGAGAGAGAGAGAGATTAGGGAACAGATAACCAGGAAGCCCAGATCTGCTGCTGAGGGGAGGCTGGGGGAATCCACCATAACTTTGAGAATTTTCCTAAAGTGGAATATTGAGAATCCATATTAGGGAAAGAAACAAAAATGATACGAGAATACAAATACATTTCTAGTAAAATGGTTTAAAAAATGTTTGCAGTTCAGTCCCTTTCTAGACTTTAATCTGATTGTCCTCTGGGATAGAGAGGGGCCACGGAGGTAGTGGGAATTTGGTCTTGAGCCGCTGTGGGATGGACACCCCAGCCAAAGGGCCTCCAATGGATAGCCAAGACCTCCGATCCCTTTCAGTGGCTTTTGGAAAATGTCCATATTAGGAGCTGTTATCATACCAAAAAATCTTTTAATTTTGTCATTTATTTCTAAAAAGCCCTGGAAACAGAAGAGTAAAAACCATAAGCGTTTACAGAATGTCCAGGAAAAATAAAGAGAAATATAAAATCCAGACATTTATAAAGCACTTAACACGTCTGGTACCACATGTGATCTGATTCAATCCTTGTAATTATGTATGTGGCATGTATGAGGTATGTATTATTATTCCTGTTTTATAGATTAGTCATTAATTAGGACAGCAGCCAAAATGGAATGCACGGTTGAACAGGTAGAGAACCCAACTGTCAAACCTGGTGCCCTGGTTAATTGGCGGGTTGTTGATGGTAATTATCTGGCTGATGGGTCTTTGCAAAACTATGCATTGACTTTGGTGCAGGAGAAAACGTCTTTGGTAAAAATGAATTTATCTGAAATAAACATCACAATATTATGTTTTAAATCTCATGTATAAAAATTCAAATTCAGAATACACATATAATTTTCCCCTTCCTTTTAGGTCCTTTTGATTTTAAAACTACTGTAACAATCACAGTCAATTTTAAAGTGTTGATGATAACAATACCGTCCTGAATTTTTATAGAGACTTTTTCTTGCAAGGACCTTGAAGTGCTAAAAATGTTGTCATCCATATAGGCAAACCTCGGGAATATCTAATTTAGCAAATGTCAGTGATAAATTCTTCTGGTGCCATTCTCCATGTCTTTGAATATATTAGAACGCCCTGGAAATAAGAATGTTTATTCTATAGCAATTGACTGCTAGTAATATGGTTAGTTGGTATAATTCCACTTGTTTATTATTACTGTTTATCTTTTAAATAGCTACTGGGATTTAAAAAAATCCTTTACGTTTTCTTTCTGTTTCTAAAGTGGTAGGTATTATCCACTTTTCAGTGCTTTCTTCAGGTGGTCTAAGGGAACACAGTCTTTAGCAACTTCATGTGCTGCTGAGCACCCTTTCACGAACACAACTGGATTTAAAATAAAAATCGGAATGTTAAAGGCCAAAACACACAGTTCTGGTGCAAGCAGGAAGCAGTGGAAACCGTGAGATCATGGAAGGCTTGGAGGATGCTGGGAGCAGATACCATGGGCCTCCCTGGGTCTTTTGAGCCCACTCACCCATTAGTTGACCAGCCTGGTTGGAGACGCCTGGGAGGAGACTTAGCATGTCCCATGTTTTGTTTTGTACAGATTATGAAGTCATTCTGTTTCATGGAATGATTGTGAGCTGTTCAGTCTTTGCTCTTTAATTTTCAGTGACTTAATTTGTGACAACTAAACTTTGTTCACAATAGATGCGTTATGTTTAAGAGTCAATTAAAGGCTGGGCAGTGTCATCAAATGGAATAGTGCAGCCAGCAGCATCTGCGGGAGCTTGGGAATGAACTTGCAGTGCCTGGGCTTCTCGGGCTGTGGTCGGGCCTGGCCTCAGAGCCCCTTCCCCGGTCCCCTCTGGACCAGTCGCTGTTGGCCAGGTCCCCCTGCTTCCCCGGCCTTGCCATCATGTTCATCCCCCACCCCATGTCCTTCTCACACATCAAAAGCCTCCCTAGTCCTTAAATTCCAGTTTCAATCCCTTCATCCTCAAACTATCTCAGATTTCTCTGCTCATTGCCAGCCCCCAGTGATGACAGGAACCCCAGTTATAATTTGGAAATAGCTATTTGTTTCCATATCTGGGGGTGGATCTGTTAAATCTTAGTCCGGACAGGATATAAAGGTAGAGGCATGTCTGGATTACATTTGAGGATGGGGCTTTGTTGCAACAGTACCTGAGAGCATGAGGAGTGAGCAGGGAGAGGGCTTATCTTGAGGAATTCAGCAGTCCCTGCCTCAGGGTGGGGGGCCTGGGGGTTCAGTGGGGTTGCTGATCACAGAGACAATGGCAAACTGTGGTCAGTGTGAGCCACGGAGAGCTGGGCTGACTGATGTCCCATATCTGCATTGATCTTCTAGTTGGCCCTATATTCATAATTCCTTAAGGGCGGGGCCCCTTGCCCTGTGTAGAGACCCCTGATCTGAGTTGCCTTTTCCAGGCAGAGCTTGGAGCTCTCAGAGGGGTCATGGCTAGAAGGCAGGGACAGGTGGGACTATGTCCTCTCGTACCCAGAGAAGTAGGGTGTCTGTTTCATTTAGTATTCTAATGTGGACACTTCGGACGTGAATGATTATGCTGGGACCACAGGTGTAAGCCTGGATAGAACAGGGAGAACTAAGTGGGTGGTCTGACCCAGAAGCCACCTAGCATGATGACAGTGCACGGGGCTCAGGGCTCTCTCTGTTTCCTCTGAACTGGGTCCTGCAAGTTTACAGCATCCCACTGTGCAGAGGGGGGAATGCAGACATGTCAGAGGGTCCTGGGGTGGTCGCCGGATACAGATGCAGCCGTGAGCTGACACCCACATCCCACTCTGCTGATGAGAAGGAACCCCCACTGGCAGCACACTCAGCTCTGCTTCAGAGGGGCCTGTGCCCTGCGTCTGACCATGGGGGCTCAGGCCGGGCACCCCCAAGGACACTGCCCCTAGAATAAGGCTCTGTGTCCTCAGAGACCTGCTGACTTGAGGAGCAGGGACCCTAAACTCATAAATGCACCAGGAGATCTCTTCTTTGGTCCACTTGCTTGGCTCACAGAATTGTTTCTGGGTCTAAAGGCAGCAAGCTGCCTGTCCTCCCCCTGGAGGGGCCTCCCCCCAGGCTGTTGCCCTATTTCCCCCTGAATTCCAACAAGGTGTAGGCCGTTCACGTCACCGGAGTCATCTTCCAAATGAACAAATTGTGTTTTCTTCTTCGTTGAACCTGATATTTGAGCCAATCTGTGCAGGCAATTTCCTCCTCTTTGTTTTGCTGACCCTGAGCGCTCTCCAGCCCCGCCGTAATTATCGGGCCTCTCCTGCCGCTGGGAGTGCGGCTCCTGTCTGCAGCACTAACGGTTCTGCTGAACACAAAGGGAAAAAGGCCCTGGTGCTGGGGCTTTGTCTCCCTCTTAGATGTTGGTTATTTACAAAGTCTTCATTTCAGTGTCGAGTTAGAATTTCCCGGTGACACGTGGGAAAGCGTGGCCCGTACTGTGTCTTCACTCTTCCCCAGAAAGCCCAACTGCTCCCCAGAGGTGGTACCCCCAGCCCACGTTCACCTCGGGGTCACATCGCTCGTCACCGCTTCCATCCTTTTCCCAATATCGTGTCTCTGTCCTGGGGCTGTGAAGGGAGCAGGGGAATTATCAAGCAGGTGCTTCCAGGAGAAAGGAGAGACTGTGGGGGAGGAGAAAGGGGTCAGCCTTTTCCAGCTCCTTGTTCCTGCCTTTGGCTCTGTCTGTCCCCAGCAAACACCTGTTTAGCAGCCATTCTCTTTTGTTGTCCATCCGTCTGTCTTTCTGTATCCCCTCAAACCCATTCCACCAAACCCACAGCATTTATTTTATTTTTATTTTTTAAAAGATTTATCCATCTATTTTAGAGAGAAAGAGAGCACTTGAGCGAGCTTGGGAAAGGGGAGGAGCAGAGGGAGAGAGAATCCCAGCCAGACCCTCCCTCGACTGCTGAGCGTGGAGCCTGACTCGGGGCTGGATCCCAGGGCCCCGAGATCATGACCTGAGCAGATGCCAAGTATTGGACGCTCACCTGATTGAGCCACCCAGGTGCCCCAAACCCACAACACTTATTAAGCACTTAGCAATTGTTATGGGCTGAATTATGTACCTCCCCCAATTCATATGTTGAAATCCCAATCCCTAGTAGCTCAGAATATGACTATATTTGGAGAAAGAGCCTTCAAAGAGGTAATTAAGGTAAAATGAGGCCATAGGGGTGGGCCCTCATCCAATCTCACTAGTGTCCTTTTAAGAAGAGATTAGGACAGATGCACACAGAAGGAAGACCAGTGTGAAGATACAGCGGTAAGATGGCCATCTACAAGCCAAGGAGGAAGGCCTCAGAAGAAAGCCACTCTGCTGACACCCTGATTTTAGGCTTTCAGCCTCCAGAACTGTGAGAGCATAAATTTCTGTTGCATAAGTCCCCCAGTCTGTGGTATTTTGTTATGACAGCCTGAGCTGACACAGTGTTCTCTTGCAATGGGAACCCAGTGATGAGTAAAGAATCTTTAAGTTGCTCAGAGCCTAGTGAGGGACCTGGAACCGTAAAGAAGTAGAGGCAAAAAGAGATAGGTGGGCAGTTCCTTGGCTTGCTCTTCTTTCACATTATCTATCAGACAACATATAAAGGAAGGAAGGATGTGCATAAGCAGTCAGAGTGGTAGCTGAAAGGATGGATCCTAGCAGGACAGTGTGGCCTGTGACACATGATTATGACATAGGGGCACCATCTTGGTAGCTTAATAAGATAGAAGAACAACAGAGCACACATGGACCACATCCAAGGACATGCTAAGGGGGTAAAGCAGTGAAGCAAAATTGATGATGATCCTAGTTTATATTCCTAGGCACGTGAAGCTGGGTTATATGAACACTGGTTTATAATTTTGACATTAATCAGTGAGTGTTTGTTAAGCAAAGAGCCTTATGCTTTGATGGGCTGATTCTGCGCTGGGGGAAGGAGGAGGAAGAAACCAAGGCCTGTCCTTGCCTTGAAAAGACCTGGTCTAGGCCTTGGGGACACTCCTGGTCACATGGGGGGAGACTTACCCATGAGCGGATGGGAGGAATGTTCTGGACAACATGAAAGTGGCAGAGTGAGTGGTTCAGACCATGAGGTCAGAGCTGAGGAAGATCAATGTGGGCTAGAGCAGTTCATTTAAGTAGCAATTAGTTATAATTAATCAATTATGTAATTGAGTAGCACTTAATTATTTACTGCCTTGTTCAGTTTTCCAACTGCTCACAAGTGTCGGCTTTGTTTCCCTAGCCAGAGCCAAAGCTCCCCAAGAACAGGGACGGGCTCATTTATTGGTCAGATGGGGCCAGGGTCAGATTCTCACATCTCAGGGCAGTGATCTGAGGAAACAGAAACCATGGGACAATTGCTTTGAGGTCAAAATTGCACGATTCTGCCAAGAAATGACTGTCAAGGGAATCAGCCTTTAAAATAAATACAGAACAGTGAGGAACAAAGGCAGTTCAGATGGTGTGTGGTTTTTCAACTGAAATTGGGCAGAAGGAGTGGCAGGGGGAGGACAGGCCCCCTTGGGAATGAATGGTGATAAATAACACTCATGACATCTGAGTACAGTGTGTGAGGGTGTGTCCCCATAGCTTCCCTGGCACGGGGATATGGGCCCTGTTGATGCTTTCTGAAGGGTCCTAGGCTGACCCTCTGAGCCAAAACCCAGCACGTCCATCTGGTGGTCTGAGTTAGCAACAGGGGCTGGAGAATGTCATGTGAACTCTGAGGACTTGCCAAATTAAACCTCAGGGGCTTTTGGTGCTCTAATGGTATTATTCTTTGGGATCAAGAGATGCCTCATGGAAGTCAGATAGACAGTGGAGGGTAATGCAATGAATGGTTTCGTAACAATAAGTGTAGGGTGTCCCAGGGTTTTAGGCTTATGGGAGGCCCTGCTAAGCTCCAGCTGTATGGCCACTAAATGACTCTGAAGCTCCTGAAAGGACAGATCCCCACCGTTAATGCTTAATGAGATCCTGAGCTTTGTGGGGGAAGCCAAACAGGGCCACCTTCTAATTCCAGGTTTCCCTGGTTGGCTCAGGTCTGGCTCCTTTGCAGAGAACTATGGTGCCTCCTTTCTCTCCATGAGGTCAGTGGTATTATTACCTGTATTCACAAATGGGGCAGAACACCCCGAGACTTGCAGACTGATTGCTTTCATTAACTTTAATTGGATTCTTTTGCACTTGGAAAGAGAAGTGTAACCAGGGTTTAATTGGAAGAGCATCTCAGACCCAGGGTGACACAGGATTGTAAACATTAACAGTGCTACAGCTGCGTTGGTGGGAAATGTCAAAGTCACTTACATTGTTTGGAAGAAGAGCTTACAGATTTGGGGATATTAGGAAGTTCTGGGCGTGCCACATTTAGGGATTATTTTTGTGCCTGTTTAGAAAAAAAAGTGGTGGAATCAGATGTTTGTAACTGAAAGTATGGAGGAGACCAAACACATCCCAACTCTGCCATGTGCCCAGAGAAGCCCGCAGAAGCCGGGGGACCCTTGGAGTTGGTACATTCCCTGGGCTCGCCTGGGGCAGCATGGCAAGTCTTTACAGTTGAGTTGTACTACTTCCTACTGACTCTTCTCTCTGCTTCCTTGCTGTCCAACTATCATATCTTCTGCCTAGCATGTTCCTCTCTCATATTTCTGCATGGCAAACTCCCACCCAATATTTAAGACCTGGCTTTTGTGTCACAGCTCAGAAGCCTTGGCCAACGGCTCTACCGGACTTTGCTCCCCTGTGCGCCCACAGCTTTGTTCATACTCAGCAATGCAGGTAAATAAAAAGCAGGGAAGGGAGAAAGAAGGGTCACAGATTTAGGATTCCAAATAATAGTTAAAACACAATTATTTGGGGGAGTAAATGATCTTTTACAGGAGCTGATTGGGACCATGGTGCTTAATACGCATTTGTTGAACACGTGAGTAAGTGGATTGATTGATAGCCTAGGATTGGCTCGGCCCTCTGCCAGGTCAGGACTGGGTTGCTTCGGACCGCCTGCTGGCCTGGTGGAGGCCGGTGGTGGAGAAGTCAGGCTAATGGTGGCTAGCAGCCTGCCCTGAGAGGGCCCCAAGAATCCCGAAGAGTGGATTGTGCCTGAATCACTGCCTCAGCCCCGTGTCCCTCTCTCTCTCATGGCCTGACACATCCTGTCTGCCCTCCTGTCTTCTTTCCTGGACTTACTTTGTTTAGAACCTGCCTTCTTTACTCTGAAGTGAGAGAGTGACTCTGGGCTGTCCTGACTTAACTTTCAGGCAGAGGTGCTCATGGTGGCATTGCTGAGCCCTGGGAGGAGGTCACAGGGCCACTAAGTCATTCTGAGCATTATCTAGTCACTGCTACTGGGTACGGGACATTCTGAGCTTCCTGGACGCCCTGGATTAGATTTTCAAAGAACTGTCTCCAGCACGTTTTCCCACTTAGCCCTCTAGGAACCTGCTTTAAATCTCCTTGCTCTCTGGCGGCTCTCCCACGACCTGTGGTTGGCTAGTTGGCTGCCAAGAGGGCTCGACACTCACCTTGCCAAGATGTGATGAGCTTTCCTTCTGGAGGCCAGGCTCGTAAGTGCAAAGTGTGTGCACAGGTCACTGGTGAGGAAGCTGCTTCCCCCTAAAGATTGTTCTTTGATTTTAAAAATAGTCTTTCCGAATTCACATGAAGAAACGAGACATGCTCTCAGAAGTTTTTTAAAAAAATTTAACTGTTTCATCGGGACTCAGAAGGGCAGCTCAGATAGCGGATCCTAGGTAAGAAGTGGGGTCTGGCTCGCTGGGCCAGGGCAGAGTGGGCGTCGACTGCCCAGCCGGGTCCCACAGGTGCAGGGGCCGGCTTTCTCTGGCCATTTTGGACTCACAGGTGAGGCACACTGGCCTCCGCCTTGGCCCTCGTCTAGGACATCCCCACTGGTTGTGGAGGACTTTAAAGGAGATTATGTAGCCTGCACTGCTCAAAAGGGAGCCTGGGAGCCGTGACTGGGCATATGGAAGGTGGCCAGTCCAATTGAAACATGCTGTATGTGTAAAGTAAGGATACATACCAGATTCAAAGACTTAGTACAAAAGGAAGAATGAGGATTGTCTCATTTCTTAATAAGTTTTTATGATAATTACATGTTATAATGATAATATTTTGAATTTACTGTGTTAAACAAAACACACTATTAAAATTAATTTTGCCTGTTTCATCTTTTAAAGTGTGGCTACTAGAAAATCTAAAATTCTATGTGGCTTGCATTCTTTTTCTATTGGGCAGTGCTGGTCTAAGTCCTCTAAGACCAGGGAAGGTGGGGGGAGTTGGAAGACCTGGCGGGCATCAAATCTGAGAAACCCATGGGGCCAGGGACCTGAAGACATGCCACTTACCTTCTAGGGGTGAATATCCTTTGTTGACTTGCCCTGAAGACGATGGAGGTAGGATTTCCCTTGGAATATTGATTCCCTTTTCGGATCTGGGACCAGTATAATATGAAGCACATTTTGGACGGGATTGGATCTTCAGACCCTGTTCTGGGAGAGAACTAAGGTGACCAAATCTTCGTATTTGGGGCTTTGTTATTGTGACGCAAGTTGCCAGTGGGGTTTCCTGGTTGAGATAGTCTATCCACAAAAATTCCCAAACCAGTACTTCAACTCAAGCTGGATAATGACCAACATGACTAACTGAGGGCACTCATGCTATGAAATAAGAACTAGGTAGAGTTTACTAACCAGTTATCCTAAGTCTGAGTACATATAAATAACTATTCACTGTACATTTTTGGGTCTGATTTAACTTTTAATTCTCTTTTGGGGTGGAATCAGAAAGTATCTTAGGAACATCTGACTAGGGGAAAACTCTTCCGTAGGGTTCCACCTTGTTCTTTTGTCTTTTGCTGCCATGGCTTTATTTCTATACAATGAGAACATCTTCTTCGATGTCCCATGTACTCCCGTGTTTTGTGTTAGTCAGTGCCAGAAAAGTCATTTTAGACTTCTTGGTCTTACCGAATGCAGTTTCTCAGGGATAGTTATAGCTCTTTATATCTGTAAATAATGTCTACATTTAATTCATATATATGTTTGAATTAAATATTTTATTATTATAACATTCACTCTATAAACTTGTTATAATCATATGCAATTCTTTGTGTATTTATACTAACAGTACACTGGTTTTAATAAGGAGAATTAGAAATTGTTTCAGCGTTTATCAATAAAGGAATGTTAAAACATGTATCACCAATTCTATGGAATACATCACATAACCATTAAAGAGTAATTAGTAATTTGTGCATTTACATTGCATGTAATTATCGGCAGACTTGACATTGTTTCAGGCAGCCTGTGCTTTCTCCTCTTTCACCTGGTTCATATTTATGCTTTTCTACTTGGATTTTTCTTTTTTTAAATAAAAATTATATATATTTAAGGTGTACACATGGTTTTGATAGGTACATACATTGTAAAATAATTATTATATTCAAGGTAGTTAATATATCTGTCACTTCACATAGTTACCTTTGTGAGTGTGTGTGGTGAGAGCACTTAAGATTTGCTCTCTTGTCGGGCGCCTGGGTGGCTCAGTTGGTTGGGCGACTGCCTTCGGCTCAGGTCATGATCCTGGACTCCCTGGATCGAGTCCCGCATCGGGCTCCCTGCTCGGCAGGGAGCCTGCTTCTCCCTCTGACCCTCCCCTCTCTCATGTGCTCTCTCTCTCTCATTCTCTCTGTCTCAAATAAATAAATAAAATCTTTAAAAAAAAAAAAAGATTTGCTCTCTTGTCAAGTTTTAGATACACAGTGTGATTAACTAGAATCACCATGCTGTACATTAGATCTCTAGAACTTATTCATCCTACATAACTGAAACTTCATACCTTTGACCAGCATCTCCCCATTTCTCTTAACCCCCACCTCCTGCCTCTACCACCATTCTACACTCTGTTTCTATTAATTCTACTTTTTTAGATACCATATGTGAGATTGTACAGCATTTTCTTTCTGTGTCTGGCTTATTTCACTTAGTTCTAAGTGTTCTCCAGGTTCTCCATGTTGTTGCAAATGACAGATTTCCTTCTTTTTAAAGGCTGAATAATATCCCATTGTGTGTATGTGTATGTGTGTGTATGTGTATATATATGTGTATAACCATCCCATAGTATAGTACAGTTCTTTCTTTCTCTCTCTCTGCATATGTATATATAGTATGGTATATATATCGTATGACTACAATCCCTTTATTCATCTATCAACGGACACTCACACTGTTCTGTATCTTGGGTATTGTGAATAATGCTGCAGTGAACATGGGGGTATAGATATCTCTTTGAGATACTGATTTCATTTACTTTGGATATATACCCAGAAGCAGAATTGCTGGATCATATGCTAGTTCTATTTTTAATTTTTTGAGGAGCCTCCATATTATTTTCCAAAATGACTGTTCCAATTTATATTTCTGCCAGCAGTGCATAAGGGTTCCCTTTTCTCCACATCCTTGCCAATATTTGCTGTCTTTTGTCTTTTTGATTATAGCCATTCTAATAGGTATGAGATGATTTCTTAATATGGTTTTGATTTGCATTTTCCCTGATAATTGATAATGGTTGAGCATCTTTTCATGTATCTACTGTCCTTTTATAGGTCTTCTTTTGAGAAATGTCTATTCAGATCCTTTGCCCATTTTTAATTGGGATGTGTGTGTGTATATATATACACATATATATATATATGAGTTGTATGAGTTTCTTGTAGATTTTGGATATTAACCCTGTGAAACTGTGATTTATAAGAAACGTATATTTGGTCTTTGTCAACAGTTCTCGCTCACAGCTCTTCAAAGCCTTGGAATTCCTAAGTGTGGAGAGTGATAAAGGTGTCTTCTGTTATGTTAATGAGGCGATTTCTGGAAAGCATCTAAGGATTGGGGCTGGTTACCAGGGGAGCCAACCACCTGGTTAGAAGGTTGGAACTTTCAGTCCCCACCCCAACCCCCAGACCTCCAGGAGGGAAGAGTTCCGGAGGTTGAATCAATTGCCAATGGGTTAATCAGTCATGCCTATGTAATGAAGCCTCCATGAAAACCCAAGAGGCCAGGGTTTGGGGAGCTTCTGGGTTGGTGAACATGTGGAAATTCCGGGAGAGTGGTACACCTGGAGAGGGAATGGAAGCTCCATGTCCTTTCTGTGTATATTGCCCTATGCATCTCTTCCATCTGGCTATTCCTGAGTCCTATCCTTTTATGATGAATTGGTAATCTGGTAAGTAAAATATTTCTCTGAGATCTGTAAGCTGCTCTAGCAAATTAATCAAACCCCAGGAGGGGGTCTTGGGAACCTCTGATTTATAGCTAGTTGATCAGAAGTATAGGTAGCAACCTGGGTTTGCAACTGGCATCTGAAATGGGGATGGGGGGAAGTCTTGCAAGGGCTGAGCTCTTCTCCTATGAGATCTGATGTTATCTCTGGGTAAACAGTGTCAGAATTGAGTGGAATTCTCCTTAGACACCCAGAGGTCTAAGCTAGGGTGAGTCATGAACACCTTAGTGTGGCTTAGGTTACTATTTCTTTTCTCTTGCTAAGGCAACCTATAGAGGATCAAACACTAAATAGATAAAATAAACTTTGATATTGGTATGCAATTAAAATAAACACTAAACCATAAAACAAGTATAAGAAGGTCCAACAAAATTCTTTCCGCAAAATTCTTTCCAGTGATTACTTGGATTTTTTTTAAAGTATTTCCAATATCAAATTTGTTCAGACATTTATTTTGGTGCTTCTATTTTTCTGGTGTTCTGATGATGTCCAGTGTCCTGGCTAGTGGGTGCTGTACTAGAGCTGTGGGCATGAAATGGGAGGGGGGGTGGATATGAGGGAGACAAATGCCCAGAGGAGACAGAACTTCCCTGATGGCCCCTAGTATGGGGCATTGGCCTTGCATCAGAACTCCTGGGTGTGGCTCTAGTCCCTGAAAAGTCGGGGGTCAATGGAGGCAAATCTCTCCACTGGATGGATTTTTTTTTTCCCTATGCTGTGTTTAGTGACCTACATTAGAATATGTGTTACCATTACAGTGCTCATAGAGAAGGCAAGGCCTCACAGTCTACTCTGACCAACACCCTTGTTTTAGAGTGCAGCAAAATAATACAATCTGCCAAAGCCAGTGACAGAGTTGTCGCTGGAACCCAAAGTCCTTGGTCTGGTGCATTTCCCAGAGCCCCTCTCAGGCTGTCATAGGTATAGGGAAAATATATCCCGAGATGCTTCTTGCACAGTGCCTGGCGTATGTCGGCACTTGCTGCATTTTTGCTGATTGGATGAATGAATACATAAATGATTTATCCATGATGGTTTCAAGCCATACAGCATCCTTTTCAATGACACATTGGGATAACAAACCTTTTAATATTAGGCTAAATCTCTTGAAATAATAGTAGATACCAAATATTTATCTATTAGATTTTTAGAGCAGCATTCTTCATTCTAAAACCTCAGGGTGCATTTGAATAAAATTACAAATAATTAAAATCTTTTAAAAAATCATAAAAACCTTAAAAGCAAAAATGATATTTTATGGTTAATAAAGCTAGAATGTAGGCATGATTATATGCTATATAATCATGTATGTAATTATTACATAAATAATATATAATCATTCTAATAAACCATGCAATTTCAGCCACTCCTTTCCCTGAAACTTCTCTATTTATAGGCCTGATGTAGTTGGCAGGGGGGAAGATAGATTTAGGGGAGGCTTGAGGATTAAGCACAGTGTGTAGCTTGGAAGGGCCTGTGCCGTTTACTAATTTAAGAGAATCTGTATCTGAACTGAATGAAGAAACCAGCTCTGGCTCAGAAGGGCCCTTAAGGGAATCACCTGAACCCAGTGAGCTGGTTCCTCCCCATTCCCACCTACCTTGATCTCCCACTCTGAGCCACACACAAGAGTGCCCTTCCTCATTTCTGCCTTTTCACAGCCAACTAGTATCCCTGGAGACTCATTGCTCCCCTCCCCATACCCTCCCACCCCCTGTAGCAGTGCCAGTCTCTGCAAAGCAAGTGGGTCACATAGTCTGGGGGTCTTTGATCATTTGCCAATTATGTATGGATGCCGTTCTTGCTCCATTTGGCTTGAACTCCTCACAAGGCTGAGGCAGGGGATGGGCCCTCCTCTTCCCTGGATCTCACTCACCTCTGTTCCAGTGGAGGAGGCCAGTGGACTAAGCCAGGCAGTAGCACTCATCTTGGGATGGAGACACACCTGCTTCAAACATGCCACAAATCCTTCGGGCAGTGGCTCTCACACTTGGTCAGAATTACCTGCAGCGCTGGTTAAACCCTGTTTTCTCCACCTTCTTCCTCTTCCTCCAACCAGGATTTCTGATCCAATGGGTCTGGGTCTTGATAATTTGCATTATTAACAAGGTGAGGGGCACTGCACTGTGAGAACTCCTGGTTTAAGGAAATAGCCTACGGGCCTGTCGTAGTTTCAAGGCTGTGATGGATTCCAGGGTGACGGTGCTAGTTCTCTCCTAGAGTTGTGTGTGCATTACTGTTTACAAAATACTTTCTCATATATTCTTCCACAACCTTCCCAGGAAATAGACAAGGTAGGTGTTGATTCTTGTCTAGTTGCAGAAAGGTTGGATGCCTTGGTCAAGGCCCCCGCTGACAGGCCGGGGAGCTGGGGTTCGGGCCTGGGCCACTCTCCCACGTGTGCCATGCCTCTCAACACTTCCTCTTTGGATGGGACTGGTTCTGCTGGTTTGAATTTGCAGGCAGCTCTTCATCTGGTGATGCAGGCAATGGAACAGAATGTTCACTCGCTTCCAGGAGGGTTGATTGCTCCAGGAGTCCTGCAGAATCCGTGATCACAGGCTCTTTTCTTTGATCGATAAGCACACTCTTCTCACACTGCAAAGGAAACAGGTGGTAATTTGCAAGATGATACACAGCCTGAAGTTTGGACTCATTTCAGGGGCTGTTGGTAGCAGCTTCGTTGTCAGGAGAGACAAGACGCACTGAGTTTGGCCATTGCCCACTGCTCCTCATCCAGGGGATCTTTCCAGTGACATCTCTCTGACCTCAGGTTCTATAAGGCCAGGGGCTGCTGCTCAAATCACTCACGGGAGCCAAGCAGCAGAAGGTCTGTCTTTCAAATCTGTCCAACCTGTGACCACGGCTAGGAAGTAGAAGTCTCCCTCATCTCGAGGGCCCGAAGTAATGATAGGGTACCTGGGAATATGCACTTTACCAACCTCACTGTTTATTTTCATCTGAACATTGCATTCTGTTGTCAGATAAAGCTGCTGTCGAGCTACTGTTCAAAATCTGTATCCATTTTAGTAGGGAGATAATCTATTTGTGATAGATTTCTCTCATCTATTAGAACAGAAATGCCATGTTTTGGCAGATTATTACCTAGGGATCCCTCCATTGTAGCTCGTTCCACTGTATCCTCTCCCACTTTCTCATGGAACACTCTGAACATCTGGTGCCAACAAAGCCTGTAGATCATGGTCAGTTGCCTAAGTCTTGAGCTCCTCAAGTGACATCCAGGGAGAAGAGAATAGTGGAGATCTGTGTTTTATTTCATGATTCTACTTTGTCTTATTCAGAAAACACTTGTAGTGAAAAGAAGAATTTCTCAGAGACATTTGTATTTTCAACAATGAGTCTCATACTAAAAAAAAAAAAAAAAAAAAAATCTAAGCAGCAGCTTCTAGGTAAAGAGAGCTTGGATTGAAAAGAATTTGAAATGCATGAGCCCAGTCTGAGACCTCCATTCTGGGAGGGGGTCTTGTGAATTGTTTCCCAGGCATTGATCATATCGGGGACTCAGTGGCTTTAATTGTCACCGACACACTGTCCCATCTTGCCTTTCATGGTATGATGGATGCTGAGCTGTCCTGGCTTCGATGATGTCTTTTTTTGGGCTTGTTTATCCTTGGGGCTCTGTGGGGAGCTGATGATCTTTTCACGAGATGCACATGCCTCCAGGACTGCGTTGCACTGGATGGACAATCGATGACCTTGTGGTCACTGCTGTCCTGCAGAGGGCGAGACTGGGGCTATTCACAGCTTGGTAATTGGCCCCGATGCTGAGATCTTCATCCTGAGCAAATGCTGGCATCAGGGGGCAGTTTCAGATCAAGGCAGGGGCGCCGAATACACAGGCCCCAGAAAAAAAATGCCAAAATCAAAAATGGATTTGTGTTTAGCGTGCATTGTATATCCTGGTCTGGTTATGAATAATTTAGCCTTCCCCAGGCTGAATAGACTATATTTAGCAAGCCTATTTTGCTTATAATACGTCCTATCCTTTTATGAAGAAGCATAAAGCATAGGACAGCGGCTCTGAATTTGGGATGACTTCATTTGGTGGGAGCAGGAGTGTGGAGGTGTTCTCCCTGGCAGCCCTTTGCTCATAACATAGGCCTGGGACAGCCAAGGGCAGAGGCCTAATGGCACTGGAGCTGAGAAAGGCATCAGGATTGTCTCTCCCTGCCTGGGCATGGGGTAGGACTACTCTTCCTGGGACGTTGGTGGTTCCCGGCTGGATCACCTGTCCGAGAGAGAAGGGACGTGGAAAGATTTGAGAGGTGCCAAGTGGTTTCACTTCCCTCCTGTTTTGTGACAGTCCCAGCAGAATTGAATGGCATGCTCAAATCGAGCAATTTGAGGGGACTTTATAGACTCCATGCAAAGGTGTAGGCAGGATGAAGGGGAACCCACAGGGGATGAGGCAGATTCCCAGGGCAGGAACAGCAGGGCTCAGTGAGGGTAGAGAGCAGTTTCTGGAACCCAGGAAAGGGAGGGCTGTGTGGACTGGCTATTGAACAGAAATTCAGGCTTTGGTTGGGGACAGCCTGTGGTGACTCCATGGTGGGGAGGAAACTGGAAAGATAAATACCTGGACTGAACTTTCTTTTTTCTCCTCCCCTGTGGATGCTCCCCTATTGATTGACCCCAATAGAAAGCTAGGAGCAGGGGAGTCCCTCATGTCCTCTATATAGGCCAGCCTCCCAGGGAGAGAAATGTGGAAAGCAGATCTGGAGGTATAAATGGAAGATGCCAACCCCACAACACCTCTTGTAAGGAGACTTCTGCTGCGGGTTGCACTGCACTAGCTCAAGAAGGTACCTATTAACTTACAAACATCTAACCTTGGCAAAGTGATAGAGTTAGCCATTAGTAAAAGGTCTGGGGTATTCATCAAATTGGTTGGCCATCAGCTATCTCAGGGATGGCACACGGGACAGGCACATTTTATGGGTAAGATGGAAAGAATAGTAATGGGAGCCTAATGGGTGAGCTCTCCACTGGGGGCCTTTATTTGTGTAACTGCTCTGGACACCTGCATGGTGGGGGTGAGGAGGATGGGGGTGGGGGCATGGATATGGAAAACAGAAGTCACTGGCCTGGTTTGGGGGCCTGCCAGACCTTGAGGTCCTTGGGAAGCAGATACTCAAACCCACTGCTGATTGCCAGGGGTATCCCAAGAATTCATCCCCAAGTCAGTTTTTTTAGAATGTAAAACATATTTTCCTGTAAACAGTAATTCTGTGAAAACTGATTATGATTCTCAACTGCTCCTCAAAAGTCTATTTAAATGCTGGGTGGTAAGTACAAGGGCGTTTGTTAAATTATTTTCCTTTTTTTCCCATATGTTTGAGATATTTCATAAGTAAAAATAAAATAGATTAAAAATTTAGTTTAATACATAATATTCTGACCTCCCCATGTCCTGGGAGGTGGGCCACTGGAGATAGAGAAGTTAAAGAAGTTAAAGAAGGAAGAGAGTCCTCTTTCCCTTATTTTTGGGGGCAAAACTTTGAAACAGGGTATGTATGTCCTTGACTTCCTCCCATGTTCCCTTCTGCACCTTCAATGAGCTCCTGCCTCATCCAATGTGACAGCTCCATACCCCAAGTCAGCCCTTTGAACACCATGCCTTCCTGTTCACTCCCTTTAAAACCACCTTGTGGCTAGTCTTGGGAAGTGGTTAAGGATGCTCAATGAATGGTCTTAAAGCAATCATCATTTTATTTGCTCATGCTTCTGTGGGTCAGGAATTTGAAGAGAACATATGGGGATAGATGACAGTGTGTATGTGATCCTTGATGTCTGATTTTGATTGGAAAGGTTCACATGGCCAGGGGCTGGTTGGGACAGCTCAATGGGATCATATGTTTGGGGTTCTGCTCCTGGCTGCCGGTCGGTTCTCTGGTTTTCCTCCATGTGGCTTTTTCATGAGCCCAGCTTAGGCATCTTCACAGCATGGTGGACTCAGAATATTTTGATATCCTACATGGTATTCAACTTCCCCTGGAGGAAGTGGAAGCTGCTGGCTCTTTGAAAGACTAGGCCAATTACTGTAGAGCCACTTTACCACATGCTGTATTGATAAAGCTGGCCCAGATTCAAGGGGAGGGGAAAGAGTAGTACCTTTGATGAGTGATGTGACATGAGTGTAACAGCGGGGGAAGGAGTCAATGGTGGCCATTCTTGGAGACTGACTTTCCCACAAAGGAATCAAGCTGACTTAAATTTTTCCTGGGGTGAATGTCAATAGCCTTGTATGGTGTTAAAAAAGATGGCTGCAAATTCTTTGATATTCCTTCCTAGAGACATGGTCTTCTCTTGGATCTGGGTGGGCATGTGGCTGGTTAACTAAAAGAATGTGGTGGAAGTAAGTCTGGTGACTTTCAAGGCTAGATCAAAAGGGCCATGAAGCTTCTGCCTGGTTCTCTCCAGATGTTCGCTCAGGTAAAAGCCAGGTGCCCACATAAGTCTGACCATCCTGGGGCCACCATGGTGGAGAGACCACATAAAGGGGCTCTAGTCTGCACCTCAGCCGAGCTGCCAGCCAACAGCCAGCATCAACTGCTCCCTATCTGAGTGCACCATCTTGGACATCCAGGCCAGTCAAATCTTTACATGCTGCAGCTCCAGCTGACATCCACAACCCCAAACTTGAACATCCTGAGAGGCCAGAAGTAAGAACCCCTCAGACAAGCCCTTCCCAAATTCCTGACCCACAAAATTGTCAGGAAAGAAAATGGTTATTTTAAGCCTTTAAGTTTGGGGGGATTTGTTATGCAGCAGTATTACCAGAACATCTTATAAAGCTCCTGGAGATATCTCCATTTAAGCTGTTTCCATGTGAGGAATGGAATTCAGCAGTGAGATAAAAATGTGGGTAATGGGGAAAGACATGAGTTGGTGGTGATATAAAGTAGTCAGATTTGCTTTGGCTGAGAGTCTGGCTTCCCTAAGTGGCTCCTGCTTTTCACAGACTCTTGTTTACTCCTATATGAACCTGCAGATTGTCACAACCTCCAGGCAAGATAGAAGCCATTTCTCTTTCTAAGCTCCAGGGCCCTCATCTGAAAACAGGGGTACAAATACTTCCCTGAGTTCCTACGAGACTTAGATTAGGTAACATTCAAGAAATCATCTAGCACATTGTCTGCCATGTAATTGTGCAAAAATTTACTGAACATGAATCTGAGAACACGTTCATTCACCAAATATTTACTGAGCAATTAGTTTGTAAAACCTTGTGTTAGGTGCCAGGATTCAGGAGGTTCCTGGGACAAGAGATTGTCTGTATCTCTTGATTACTTTATATCCAGTTTCTGCACATACAAGGTCTCCCCTGAGCTGAGGCTGAGAAAGGGGGAAAATAGTTATGGCTCAGGGACGGAATTTCATTCCTGAATTGTGGCTCTATCTGGTCTCTCACTGTGAGGTGTGCAAGGAGCCCAGGGCCCAGAAGGGCCCGGGAGTTACATGTCAGGAAAAGTTTAACATTTAAGATAGTGATTAGGAACATGGGGATGTGGGGTGAGATTGCCAGGACCCAATCCCAGATTTCCCACTTAATAGCTAATGAAATAGTGATAATAATAGTAACTAACCTCATAGGATTATTGTGAGTCTTCAGTCTGAGTGTCAGGCACACTCCTGTGTTTCATCTAGACCAGCCCAGCTCTGATGATAATGAGGATATTGTTATATTATCATTGTTATTACATTTAACCTTGAAAACTCAGCACAGACATGAACAGGCAAATTCCGGGGTTAGGCTGTTAAGGTCTTGAATGGGGGACATAGACACTGTGTCCTATAGACAAAGGGGAATTTCTAGCTGGAGTATGACAGGATCAAGCTCCTTCTCCCCTCCTCTCTCCTGCCCCTTCTGCCCTTGCTTTCTCATTTCCTCTTCTCTCCCCTCCTTCAAAATGATGACAGTATGTTCAAGTTGTGCAAATCAAAGGAATAGATTAGAAACAGGAGAATAAATGTGCTTAGCAGACCCCGGAAATCTCCAGGGGATTGGAATTGATTACCCAGCATGTGACATACAAAACAATCATTTTTCTGCATGTGGTGAACAATGGGAATTAAGTAACTCCCCACTCCAATACCCCGAATCTTAATGGGGTTTTCTCAATAAAAAAAATGGAGTGGAGTCACAGGGGTGAACAGGCTCGAACTGGGCCACCTCCCAATGACCTTTTTTTTTTACTGGAAGTGTGGATGGCAGAGGGAAGAACAGAACGCTTTCCAGTGCGCTTACCTCATTTAATTTGGAGAGGAGACTGTGCATTTCCTGGGAGATGCCAGGACCTTGAGAAGTTTTGTGGGTGAAAGGATTGATGCTTTATATTGAAAGTCACTGAGACTTATAAAATGTATCCTGTTGCCTTTCCCCATGTGAGGAAGGACCTCTTCACATGGGCTCTGTGGGAACCACATGGCCTCATTATCATCTGGGGTGGTTTCCTGGTGTTGGACTTAGCTGGGAGCCCAACATTCCTTCAGTACTTGGAGAACCCCAGTTGTAGGATGGGTGCAGGTTGGAGAATGTCGTGCAGGCCAGGAGCGTCAGAGTTTTGTCATTTTAGTTTCAGTTGGGATTGACTATAAGATCCTGGCTCAGATGAATTGAAGTCACTATAAGGAACAGAGTCACCAGTTTTGGTTGAGTTGCTGATCCATCCATCTGGAAGGGTAAGGTTCTGATTTCTACCTGTTGCTCATTTTCTTTCATTCTGAAGGTTGAGACCTATTTGAATAAAGGGATGAAGATGACATGAATTGACAACCTATATGATGTCTTTGTGTTTATCAGGGAAAAAAACCACACACTTTCAGGGCATATTAAACTAAAGACTTAGGAGCAAGCATGGCCTACATTGTAACCTCCTATTATCCCCTGGTTGGGGAGAATTTGTGTAGTACCCACCTTGCACGTCTAGATGTGGCAGTCTTACATAAAAGGAAAATTCATAAGAATAGGCTGACCCAGTGCTTCAGAGAAGTGCATGAGCCTGGAAATCCTTTCTGATTTAGTGGTCTCTGATTAATAGTTTAGGGTTTCTGACTTATTAGATCTGAGGTAGGCCCCAAGAATTTGGATTTCTACTAAGTTCTGGAGTGATGCTGATGCCCTTGGTCTGGGGGCCCCATTTTGAGATCCACTTCTCTGGAGCATAATTCCCTGACCCAGAATTTCCCACTGCCAGGCATGTGATTTGCTCATGCATTCTTATTTAGTGGTGCAGTTTGGTCCCAAATACATGGCTCCCCTTTCTGGAAGAGGTGCTCTCTAGCTTGTAGCAGTTTCCTGTTCTCTTGGAACCCACGGACATATTTGGAGAGAGTCCGCAGCACCTCGACCAGCACAGCCACCAGCATCAGAGTGGAGTAGAACCAGTTCTCCTTTCCCAAACCCCTCATAGTCTTCATAATCGCTTCCTGGACTCAGACATCTCCTGCTTGGTTTTAGTCTGGAGACCTAATTTTTATAGTCTGCAGAGAATATGCTCTGCTATTTTTTGTTACCTAAGTGTAAAACAATAGGACAAAACTTAGTGTATTAAGAATGAGGCAGAGACAATTTGGTACTTAGGCACCTTAGAACACACACGTGTGCAAACACACACAGGATGTACACAGGGTGACACAAGCTTTGGAGACATCCCTGAGCCAGGATGAATGAAAAATGGGCTGTCCTGATACTTAGAGCTGAGCCCATGAAGTTTAGACTTACTGGAGCTTGGTTGTTGGTGTTACCATCCTCCCTCTGGACCCGCAAGGAGTGAATTGGGACACTAATTTTTAGAGCTGTTGGAATTTCAAGCTCCTTTGCAGTCTTGGCAGTGGACCTGGCACGCTTTGAGATGTGGATGGCTTTCCCACTGACACCTCGCAGGACCACAGGACATTTTTTGAAAGGTTGAGCACCAAGTCACCACATCTCGTTAGTGACAGCAGTTGCTTTATTTGTGAGAATAACTGTCCTTCTTAGTTTCTCACTTTGTCACCTGTGCAGTGATTTATTACCTTACAAAGCTGCAGTCATTGTATAATGATGCAAAAATAATGACAATCCACTCTGATAAACTTTATTACCTGTAGCATCTTGTATTCCATCTGCATTCCAGGATGCTCTATAGGATTTCAGAGCACACCCACCTGGACGACAGCTAGCAGGGAGGGTAGCTTCTCAGGCCTTGGAGGAAAAGAGAAAAATAAATGGTTCTAGAACTTCCTGAACAGAGGCTAAGAAGAAATGGGCTGGGGTGAGTTGATTCCATTTGGGGCACACATGTCAAATGGAGTTACCTTTATTTTTATCCCAAGAATGCTGTATTCACTTGACTATGTTAAATTGGGAATATAGAAGTGGCTTTTAAAAAAATCTTTAATGAAATATATGTTCACAAGAATGTATATAAATGGTGTGCAGTTGAATTTCTATTTTTTCTTTAACCCCCACCTTTAGAGCCTCTCCTTTTTATCAAATGACTAAGCTTTCAGCTCTCGCATGGGCTCAGATGATACCTTCCCTTGAGCTGGGTTGTAAAGCACTGCACAGTGTTCTCGTGCTAAGGGTTTAAAGGACTCAAGAAGGCTGCATTATGAAGTAACTTTCAGATTTGCTTCTCATTTTGGAAAAATATATGAAGTTAAAAAACCCTTCATCTGGAATTGAGAACTGGGATACAAAATTTTAATCAAATATGGCTGATAAGAGTGTTCTTCCAGTAACCAGAGCTTACTTGATTTTGGTCTATGGTTGGGGGTTGACAGGGGTAGGTCACCCCATTAATTTCCTGAATCAAGAGTAATGAGGGCCCTTCTATAGCTAACTGTGGAGGCAAAGATAGGAATCCTGGTCACCTTCCATCTCCTTCATGAGGACATGCCATGACCTGAGGCAATACCTCATTATTTTTTTTAAAGATTTATTTGTTTATTTTAGAGAGAGAATGTGCACAAGTACGGGGAAAGGCAGAGGGAGAGAATCTTCAAGCAGACTCCCCACTGAGTGTGGATCCTGATGTGGGGCTCAATCTCATGACCCATGAGATCATGACGTGAGCCAAAACCAAGAGTCAGATGCTTAACTGACTGGGCCACACAGGCACCTAATGCCTCATTCTTTAATGATAGATTCCCTTGGGATTGTACCAGTGGGCCTGGGTCAAGCCTGTGTCCTGAGTGTGGGGCTTGGTGGTGAGGACTGGGAGAGACTAGAGTACAGATGTTGCTAGTGCTGCCAATGTTCACTTTTCTCATCTTCACAGGCTCAGAGTAGGACTACATTTCCCAGCCTCTCTTACAGCTAGTTGGGACCATGTGACTTGTTCTGGCCAATGGAATGTAGACATTTCCAGGACTGGCACCGAATCTCCCATGTGTGATCTTCCTTTCTCTCTTTCCACCGCATGCCATTGCACAAGACCAATGCAAGCAGAAAAACCAGAGATGGGTGTGGCCTTGGGGGTTGAGTCACTGCTTGGAAGAGAGACTCCTATGATTTCAGTGGACTGTGTTGTAAATGAGAAATACATCTTTTTTTGTGTCAAGACACTGAGATTCCAGTTAATTTGTTAGCACAGTATAATCTATCCTATTCTGACTTCTTGGCTCTGAGAACCTGTGGAAGAGGTTAGTCCTAAGCCCACAGCTATGTCCTCACCTCCAGGAATTGACGTAGGTCTTTCTAATTGACCAAGGTTTTATTTTCCTCTTCTGAGTTTTCAGAATTGGGAGACATTTCAGTGTGAGAGTCCAAATGGTGATTCGAACTCTGGAGAGGCCCAGAGTTACAGCTGCTTTAAGGGAGACAGTGGTTTCAAGGCAAGGGCTAGAGCAGGCTTTCTCAGTCTTGGCTCTATCGACAGTTGGGTTAGATAATTCTTTGTTGTGGGGGCTGATCTGTATATTGTAGTAAGCTTAGCAGCATCATTGGCTTCTCCCTACTAGATACTAGTAAGTGTACCCCATAGTTGTGGCAACCAAAATATTTCAAGATGTTGCTAAATGTCAGTGGGGCAAAGTCACTCCTAGTCAAGAACCACTGGGCTAGAGAAAGGCACATCCCCAGCCTGAGACATTGGGAATGTGAGTTTCCTTCTAGTCTGTGGCCAAAGAAATGTTTTCCTGTTTCTTTTCTCTACCTCATGTTGCATGTTGAAACATTCCTTGCTTCCTCATAATACATTAAGACCAAAGCTGGCTTTTTGGCATTCAAGGCTCCTTATGAGTGGAAATGTGTTGCCTCTACTAGCTTCCTTTCTTCTCCCATATCATATTAGTTATCTGTAGTTGTAAAACAAATCACCCCAGAAGGTAGTGGCTTCGAGCAATAATAATTGATTATATTATAGTTCCTGTGGGCCAGGAATTGAGGAGCAGCTTTGTTGGATGGGTCTAGTTGAGTGTCTCTCGTGGTTGCAGTCAGGGCATTGGTGGGGGTAGTCATCTGAAAGTTTGAGTAGGGGTTGGGGATTTACTTCCAAGATGGCTCCCTCCCATGGTTGTTGGCAGAAGGCCTCCGTTCCTCACCATTGTAGGTTCTCCATGGCTGCTTGAGCATTGTCACAACATGGCATCTTGCTCCCTGAGAGCTAGTGGTCTGAGAGAGTGAGAGAAAACCAGGAAGAGGCCTCAGTGTCCTTTATGACCTGGTCTCTGGGGTCACACACCATCACTTTTGCTTTGTTCCTTTGATTAGAAGCAAGTCACTAAGTTCAGTCCATGTGCAAGAGAAGGAGAATTGGCCTCCACCTCTTGAAGAGAGGAGTATCCAGGAATTTGGGGACATAATTGGAAAACCATCATATCCCTCAGCACCAGGCTCTGTCTGCTTAGATACACTGGGCTGCTTGCTGGGCTGAGGCCACATGAAGCTTATTCCTAGATTTTGAACACCCCCCCGCCTTCTCCTACCCATAGTACCTTCACTCCATCTTTCAGACTCCCCAATTCCCACTGGATCGTGAACTCACCCAGGGCTCCCCTTTGGAGAAGCGTCTGATAAGCTCATTCAGGGAAGTTGTAAAATAAAGAAGGTTTGGAGTTTGGCCCTTCCTAGAGGTAGTTGGCACTTCGTAGGAACTCCTAAATTTTGTTGCCCCATGACCAAGTAAGTCATGCTAATGGTGGGATTTCAGATCCTATGACAGGTGTGTGGAGGAAATTGAGAAAGGCTGTTGAGTGCTGACACTGGAGAGCTGACTGCCACCTGCCTCCCAATCTCAGCCCTGTCCAGATTCCCAGCTCCACCTGAGCCTAGTGAATGCCTCCCCAGCAGCTCTTGAACCCAGATCAGGTAGCACAATGGTAAAGAGGACAGACTCTGGAGCCGGGCTGCTTAGGGTTAGATCCCAGATCCAAAACTGTGGCAGACGTGGCCTGCTGACCACCTGAACTTTGTGTTTCCTTTCATAGTGTAGAATGGTGACCAGAAGTGGCCACCCAGCCTGGGTCAACATTTCTCAGTCTTTACTTGAATCCGGGCAGGTCTATGTGACTGAGCTTGGGCCCCTGGAAAATGGATGGAAGTCATATGCTCCTTCTGGGTGTGGCCCATGAGCACCTCCCCTGTGATTCTCCATGTTCCCCACCCCTCATATGTTCTGGAGGTAGGTTCCCAGAATGACACCAGACATCACCACGTGAGGATGGCAGGCTGCACCTGTCACTGAGGTCCTGACTGACTGTGTGGGACTGAGCCTCTGATCTTCCCACCAACAACGCTTTCCGTGAGTGAGATAACAAGGTTCTATCATGTCACACCTGGAAGATTTCAGAGTTTATTATAGCAGTTAGCATTACTTAATGAATGGAATTATTTTTTAATGGTATAATGTTGGGAAGATTCACCTTTCTTGCCTCGGTTTCTTTTTCTATAAACTGGGTATCCTGAAAGTCATTATCTCATTATCTCATAGGGTTGTGATAATGGATAAATGAGATCAATCCACATAAAGCACTTAGAACAGTGTCTGGCTCATAGAACATGCTCACTAAGCTTATCTATTCTTATTGCTAATTGGAATAAATAATTGCCATCTGCCTGAGCTCTGTTGTATGGAAAAGACTTTTTGGTTCAGAATAATTTCCCCTTCTGATTTATGGAGACTTGCTGGGATCCATCTGGGATCTAGCTACAAGGCAAAGCTCTTGTGTATTCTGACTTAAGGAAAATCCAGGTGGGTGGTGGAGCTGGGGCTGCATCATGGTCCTCTGTGGTCCTAGCTCTCCACAGGCTTGACAGTTGTTTCTGGCTGTGGACATAGGCAGTGTCCTCACTATGCAAACATCTGATAGTCAGGCCACACCAAACCAATGCACTGGGTGGACAGCTGGCCTCAGAGAAAGGGGAGTGGGATTCTGCAGCTGGGCGGTGTCCATGGAAGCCGTGTAGTGGCATCCAGCATGGCACCTTCCCCATCCAGGCTGCTGGTCCTTGCTAAGCCCACTCCTAAAACCAGAGAAGTAAAGCCCCCCCTGTTTCTCCTTAAACAGCCCTCGTTCCTGTTTAGCCAAGCCCATTTCCCCACTTGCACAAACATAGAATGGCCATTTTTGTTTTGCTGATGGAGCTGGGGCAGGGGGCGGGGTTTGCTGGGCAGCAGGAATTCACTTAGACTTTGCATCATGACCCGTTGTCCTCACCACCATTTTTCTGTTTGGATACGTCAGGCGCTCTGCGGGTATTTGTAGTAGTCCTAAACAGTATTATCGAGTTGGGAGATGCACTTGGGGAAGCGTTCACTGCCTCAACATTTTGGCCACATCTGTACAGGCTGGGGATTTACTGAGGTCAGCGATGGTTGGAGGATCAATAAAGCATTTCAGATAAAACTCCATTTTTGCCTCCAGCAAATTCCCCCCGTTACTTTGCCTTTGTAAACAACATCTTAAGGAATGCTGATTGTAAATCATCTCCAGTGCACCTTTACACCCCTCTTGCCACGTGTTCTTCCTGATAATTTTTATACAAGAGGCAAGAAGGGGTCTTTGTGCCAGCGAAGACATGGAAGCCCAGAGCATTCAGGTGACTTGCCTTAGGTCATGGTGAATTAGTGTGGGAACATACAGACTCCCAGGCTCTCAGCTTCTGGCCCAGGGGCTTTGCCCCTGCTTGGCCTAGTCTCCAGTGCCTCCCTTAACTCAGGGCTTGGAAGCGCTACTGACCTGGCTCTTTGCTCCTGCGGGTCTGATGAGCGCTAACCAGTGGGCAGGCTGCAGGCAGCCACAAGCTCAGGAACGCTGTCTGCACTTGAGGCTTCCCTCACCTGCTGTCTGGGCAGCCTGGCAGGAGATCAAATTTGCCTCTGGACCTAATTACCTGAGAAGAAAAGAACATCTCCCTGTCAGTTCCTTGAAATACCCTTTAAGCAGCCTGCAGGGAGGGGTAAGCTGAGGATGGGTCCTGCCTAGGAGGGAAAAATCCAGATGTGGATGTACCATGCAGCTGACCTAATGCTTGCTGGGTGGGTCTAGAATATCAGCTCTGCTGGGTTCTCATCAATCCGGAGAGAAGCACCGTCCAGGCTGTGGTCAGTGTGGTGGATGTCAGTGCGGGTCTGGACATGGTGATGGACCAGGGGCTGCTGGAGAGCACTGCCCCATTCCCAAGGAAAACGGCAGCGTGAAAGGGGCCCAAAACACACATCATATCCTTGTACCGAGCCTGAAGAATGCAGGGCACAGGGCTGAAGATCTCGCCGGGGTTCTTTTGTCCAACCCTGCAGACATCCCATTTCTGGAGAGCCAGCACATTTCTGCCCCAAGCAAGGCTTTCCCTGAGGTGCTGACAGCGGATGTGTGTAGGAATGGCTCCTCACCTGTGGAACGAGGGTTGGGATCCAGTTTTATACCTGCAGTGGCTCTGTCCCTTACCCCAAGCTACCAAGCCACCTTCTGGGAGGAGAGAGAGGGGAGTCGGCTGGCAGCACCCACAGGTGCCAGAGCAGGTCAGGAGCCCAGCGGAAGATACAGCTGTGGGCCAACTATGGCTAGGGAGTACCTAGCGTGGATTAGCGAGGGCTAAGGGTCTGCCCTCATGTCACTTAGGGTTCAGAGCCAACTGGTAAATTTTGATGAACTGATTGATATCTTCTTGATAGTTTCTCATTGGCCATGGTGGGAATATTTACACCATGAAAATTGGCAATGCTCTCACTCTGTTGTTAAACATTAACCGATACATCCCTACAGAGGGTTTCCCGATGGTGGGGTTTTCTTAGCCTTATGCTCGACATGCCCTGATCTTGCTACGACTTACATATTTCCTCTCAGTGACTTCCAGGCAACCTCTCTCCTGATGTGGCGTGATCCCGGGTCTCTTCATCTCTCTGTTCTGGCAGGTGCACAGCAGGCTGTGGGGCTCTCCTGCTGGGGAGGAATTCTGTGTCCCCCTCAGCTGGGGGAGAGGCCGGTCGACCTTGAGGTGCCACTGCGATTCCTCTTGGTGCTGCTTGTCAGACACACGAGCTGAGCTGCTCTGATCTCCAGCTTCTCTTGTTTCTCCTCCTTCCCGGGCTCCATAGCCCATGGCCGCCATCTGCTCAGGCCTTCTCCCTGCTCTCAGGGTGGACCCTCCGCAGGGCCAGCAGATGCTGCAGAGGTGTGCCCTGGGCTGCGTCAGTCCCCGGCATTGGTTGGTCGCATCTCAGATCTTTGTTTTTCTGTACCTTTCAGAGCTTAGCTGATCTAAGGGATGATCCCTAATTTCATTTCACCTTCCTGAGCCAGCTCCCATCTCTGGGTGCTCACCATGTACCAGGAACTGTGATGCACCCTGTTCTTTCTCAGGTGCTCTCCCCCAGCACCCCGTGAAGCCAGCCTGGCTGCAGGCTCCGTGTCACCGACAGGGAATGGCAGCCAGGGGTGTCAGCCACGAAACTATTAAGTGGCAGGAGAGGGATCCAGATGCAGATGGTTGGCTTCAAAGTCTCCAACCATAATGACTTTATTTCACTGTCCTTCTATCACAGCGATGGTCCAGGACATGCTATGAGGGTCAGGAGTGAGACATCACCTTTGACCTGTGTAGCACCTGCAGGGTTCTGGAAGCCTTCGGTGGCCAGGAGTGTTGTGGTGTTGGTGCAGAGATTTTAGAGGTAGTTCACTGTGTTTGGGATGGACATGAGTTGGAAAATACTTTTGAGATACACTGCTTGCTTTTTGTATTAGTTTGCTGGGGCTGCCGTAATAAGGGGCTACAAACTGGGTGGTTTAAATAACTGAAATTTATTGTCTCACAGTTCTGGAGGCCAGAAGCCTGAGACTGAGGTATTGGCAGGGTTGGGCCCTTCTGAGGGCTGTGAGGGAGAATCTGTCCAGTCTTCTAGCTTCTGGTTTGCTGGCAATCTGTGGTGTCCTTGGCTTAGAAAGCATCACCCTGATCTTTACCTTCATCTGCACATGGTGTCCTCACTGTGTGCATGTCTCTCTCTGTGTCCACATTCCCTGGGTTGTAAGGACACATTCTTATTGGGTTAGGGCCCACCTTGATGGCCTCATCTTAACTAGATATCTCTTTAGTGACCCTATTTCCAAATAAGGTCATGTTCTGCTGTGGTGCCGTACTGGGGGCTAGGACTTCAGCATATGAATTTTGGGGAGACACAGTTCAACCCATAACATGTTTGTTCATATTAGCTCTCAAGCTGAGAAAAACTATTAAAGGAAAATCTTTGTTCTTTCTGTTTCTTGTTGTAAAACTTTTTCTGTGCTGAAACTCCTGATCAAAATGAAGTAGCCACATGCTCTCTTTTCTGCATGGATCCCTTCTCCTAACTGGATTGAAAGCAACTCCTGAGGCCATCTGGGAGTGTATTCCTTGGCCCCCTGAGGACTTGTCCAAGCCCGGTCCCTTGGATGTGGTGAAACCACACGCAGGGTCAGTGCTTTGCCCTTTTCCTTCCCCAGTCGTCTGACCTGTTTCCCTCGCAGACCCCAGAGTTTTCTCCTCTACTGGGCTTTATTTTGATTCTCATCTGAATATTCTGTGGAACACGCAGCAGGGATGAAAGGCTTTGGGTACCTCTGGCTAAGCTAGTGGCCGCTGCTGACAGGGCTGTGAGAAGCCTACCCGAAGTGGGTGGTCAACCAATGGAATGAGTGCTCTTACACAGACTAGGTGGGATGTGGCTCCTGGGGGGAGGGAAGGTGAGCCTTGACTGAGAGCTGAGGACCTGGACCGACTGCAGGATAGGTGGGGGCCGGGGAGTGGGCAGAAGCCGCTTTGCCCTGGGGTGCTGCTCCTGGGGTGCTCATTGGCATTCTTTCAGGGGTGCAGCCTTGAGACCCTAGAGGACCCTCTGTGTCTCCCTGACCTACCGGCTGATGCAGCTCTTTCAGTCATGGACTAAAAGTGTTAGGGGTCACATGATGACACCCTGAACTCAATCCGTGACCCAAAGATTTCTCCCAGACTGGACATTTCCACTTGATCATTTATTCACCCCTCTTTTCACTCAACCAAGGACATAACTGGCTGGAAGGGGGCAAGTGGGGGACGGGGGAGTGTTCTGGGTTCATAAAGGGCCAAAGGGTCAAAGAGGGTGAGAATGTAGTCTGTGCCTGAAATGAGAGAGGGTGGACCTGGCTGGAGGGAGAGTGAAGGGGAGTGAGTGTGAGAGAACGGGAGACACTGGGCATCACATCAGTGAAGTTGGCACGAAGCCTGGATGTATCCCAAGGGCATTGGGTGTCCGATGCATGAGAGGTGGAGGGGGCCTGATTCTGATGCAGGTAATGTCAGGGGCAGAAGTTGTGCAGGGGGCTCTTGTAATAATGCAGATATTGGCCCACTCACGGGTTCCTGCATCCTCTCTGTGTTGCCAGGGAGCGGCTGGAGTTGGAGGGGGCACTGCGCGTGGGGAACTTGGCTTTCAGCACCGCAGAGGTGCTCTCCCTTCTCTTCCCTGCGCTGACACTGCTGCGGCACCGGCGTGCTCTGGCCTGGGAGCCCTGTGCGTTTCTCTCCTTCTGAAAAAACACTGGGAGAGTGGGAGGCTGCCAGCTGTGTTTCCTGCTTTACAAGGAGAGCTTTGTTTGAAGAAGTTTCTGAGTGCAAAAGCCAGATTGAATACAATGGAGACACAAAATGAAATTGCTCTTTACAGGAAACCCAGGCGCAGTAAAGTGGAGATACACTTGTTTCAACACTGCGAATGTCCTGAGCATGTCTTAGGGCTGCTGAGCAGGTGAAGCACAGGTGGGAGCCAGCCAAGGAAAGGATGAAGGCCGGTCAGAGGTTGCTGGGGTGCGTGCGTCCATGTGTGCACACTCACACGGACCCACACGTGTAACTGGGATACCCGGACTGGACAGACTTGAGGGATCTGGCCTTACGCCTGGAAGAGCAGGATAAGAGAAGAACAGGGAGAGAGGGCAGTGTGAACACAGAGGTGAACACAGAAGACTCTGTATGTGTGTGTTTTGGTGTCTCAAGGGGGCACGAGTGTCCCATGGGTCTAGCAGACAATGTGGAGATGGCTGGGCTTGCGTATCCTGCCTGTGGGTGGTGGATCCTTAGACTGGAATGTGCAGGGGCTCAGCATCTTAGTCAGTAAGTGCCCCTGTAACAAAATTACCATATCCTTGGGGGCTCAAATAAGAGACATTACTTCTCACACTTATGGGGGCTGGGAAGTCCAAGATCAAGTTGCCATCAGATCACGCATTTGACGAGGATCTGCTTCTTGGTTCATAGATGGCAGTCTTCTTGCTGTGTCCTCACATGGTGGGAGGGGTGGAGGAGCTTTCTGGGGCCTCTTTTGTAAGGACACTAATCCCATTCATGGCAGCTCCACCCTCATGGCCTCATCACCTCCCAAAGGCCCCTCCTCCTAATAGCATGACACTAGGAGGTAGGATTTCAATTAATAAGAAATTTGGGGGGGAAACAAAAGCATTCAGTCCATTTGCACAGTAAGATAAGGGCTGGAATTGGACTTCCATGCTCCCATTTTAAGGAACCTTAGAGTGGAGGGGATGGCCCCAAAGAGGTCCACTTGTGCCCTGCTGAGGACCACCAACACCGAGTTAGGTAGCCTTGCTTGCATTCTTGTTCCACTCTCTTCCCAGCCTGGTGCCAGAGTAGCCTGGCCTTGACAGGTTGGGAGGACTAAGGGGTCAGAGTCCCCTAGGGCAAGCAGTCAAGCCCTGTCCCTAGCTTAGAGGGAGGGGAGCAGATGACATATAAATTACCCTTGACTTTTAATAAAGAAGCCATCAGAAAGTCATGAAGTTTGAGGAAGGTGTTAGAGAACCAGAATGGGACCTCCGATGAGCCTTAACCAAAGGCAGGGGATGGAGAGAACTCATGTTTCTAGGCCATCACGTTGAGACGACTCCATAAACTAGTTGCATGACATTTTATATTACTGAAGCATGATTAAGTTCAGAAGAAACATCGGTGATTCAGACCACCCCTGCCCTGGGCTTGCTGGTCAATGTGGAGCTCCAGTGGCATCACCTGGATTCCCTCAGTGAGTGGGCGGCATCGAGCTCTCACAGTTCCTCTGGCCAAGGTGCAGAACCCAGTTGTCGGCCACATCACAGAAACAAGGGGAAAAGGTCTTCGGAAACATTTAGTGAGCACCGAGTGATTAAATTAATCATTAAAGTCTACAAAACAAGGAGGAAACAAAAAGAAGACTTTCCTAAGCATCTTACAATTGGGAAAACCCCAAAGAGGCGGCAGGCAGCCACCATCTGGTACAAGCCTCATGTACACCGGAGAATGTTCTTGGCCAACTCTTTCTGATGGTGAATTTTATGGACTATTTGGAACAATGACAGCCACAGGGGCTCCTGAACTCTGAACCCTCACGAGTCAGGGAGTGTTCCCAAACAGCTGGGAACTGGCTGATGAAGGGCATCTTCTTTGTGTGTAAACCTTCTCATAAAAGCACTGAGGACTTTTCTTTTTTTAAAGAGGGAAAACACATTCCTAATTCCCAGCTCTCTCTCTTTCTAACAGGATAACTAGCTTTTTCTTGGCATGTTTTGTGTTTTGGCCACAGCATATATATTTTTACACAGCGAAAATCACAGTGTAGATACAGCTTTGGTCTCTCCTTGAAAGGTAAGCATAGACTTCCAGTTCCTCCCCTTCATAGCTCCAGAATATTTTATTATAAATCCCAGGGCACATTCCACTGTCCTCATATGGATATTTGTATTTTTAAGATCATATGTGCTACTGTAGTGAACATCTTCATCCATGTAGTTGTTTTCTTTTGAAGAATGTTCTGTGGAGAGATTCCCAAGGGTGGGATTTCAGAGTCAGGCTGAGTGGCTGTTGTTGCCCATGGCCGTGTTTTCCCGTCACTGGTCCTGACTTGCACAGTGCACACGGGGTAATGCGTGCTCCTGGCAGGTGCGGGTGGGCTGCCCCATGAGGACCCCTCGCAGGCAGGGCCACACTGCACGGGAGAGGGAATGCCTGACTATTTGTAGGCAACTTACTCACCAGGATAAAGAGTTTTGAAGGAATGGAGTTGGCTTTCTAAGGCTTATGCAGAGAGGGCATTTATTCATCTCTCATACTTACCCAAGATCAAGTATGGTTAAACTCTTGAGAGCCTACTTACCGTCTGCCACTCTCAGCCCTTCAGGTAGGATGGAGTGCAAGTCGTTTATTCACATAAATCTTGTTTCGGAAATGGTTCCTGTACCTAGACCCATGTGGCTAGGTCTCACGGGGAGGGGACCGGTGAAGAACGTATAACCCTTGCTTTGATGCAGCTTCCTTTCACCCATTGCCATTCTCTGAGGCTGCTGTAGCGTGATGATAGTCATCACCGCTCACATTGGAACACTGACTCTGAGCCAGGCACTGCCTGCACCTGACCATCTCATTTCGTCTGCACGGCCATACTCTGATCTAGGTTATGATTGTCCCTCTTTACATAGAAGGAAATTGAGGCACGGAGGGCACATAGCTAACAAGTGGTCATATTGGACCATGAGGTGGAAAGTTGACTAAGACTCAGCCTCCAGCACCTGTGTGTGTGTTCACATGAGATACACTAGTAAGCTGATAGAACAAAACTTCCAGTGGTGCTGAAAGCTCTCAGAAGGGGACACCTACCCCATACTTGGTGGGGGGTGGAGTTATAGTCAAAGTTTACAGAGGGGGCAGATGATAAACTAAATTTTTAATTGGGAATAGGAGTTAGATAGGAGAAGGATACCTTATGGTTAAGGAAAGACAAGATTTACTCAGAAAAGACTAAAATATAATACATGACTCAAGATTAGGGGTAAATGCAGGCCCTGGCCCTCTGGGGGAGTTGTTGAATCAAGGGGGTCAGATCATTATTGAGGTGGAGAGAACATGGTAGGAGCCACACTTCTTTTTTTTTTTTTTTTTACAGGTTCTTTATTTTTTATTTTTTATTTATTTTTTAATTTTATTTTATGTTAGTCACCATACAGGACATCATTAGTTTTTGATGTAGTGATCCATGATCCATTGTTTTCATATAACACCCAGTGCTCCATGCAATACGTGCCCTCCTTAATACCATCACCGGGCTGGGCGCCTGGGTGGCTCAGTCGTTAAGCGTCTGCCTTCAGCTCAGGTCATGATCCCAGGGTCCTGGGATTGAGTCCCGCATCGGGCTCCCTGCTCGGCAGGAAGCCTGCTTCTCCCTCTCCCACTCCCCCTGCTTGTGTTCCTGCTCTTGCTGTCTCTCTCTCTGTCAAATAAATAAAATCTTAAAAAAAAAAAAAAAAATACCATCACCCGGCTAACCAATCCCCCCTCCCCCTTCCCCTCTAAAACCCTGTTTGTTTCTCAGGTCCATAGTCTCTCATGGTTCATCTCT
>NC_138378.1:107229486-107239220 GCF_054177405.1 Leptonychotes weddellii
GGCTGCGGTTCGCGTGCGCGCGACCCCACTGGTCTGGTCCTCCACCCCAGGGGGCTGCCCTAAAGTCCTTTCCCGACGCTACCAGTCTGCGAGTCTGTGCCCTGTCCGCAGCGCGCGAGGCTGTCGCTCACCGGCGGTGTAGGATCCCCACGTCCAGCCTCCCTCCCGCCGCGGTTTATCCTCCGATATCTGCCCGCGGAATCACAGCTCTCCGCTTCGTACCTCAAAACCAACCGCCTGCGATATTCTGTTTGTAGAGATCCAGATCTTCTTACATCTCAGGCTGGTTTCGCGGGTGCTCAGAGTGGTCTGGTAGATATCCAGCTCAATTCCGGGGACCAGTTGAAATAGGGTCCCCTACTCCTCCGCCATCTTTCCCCTCTCTCTCAGGAGCCACACTTCTGAATGTGGGGGCGATGTGTGGCGGAAGAATATGCTGGGTCTCTAGCTTCCCACTGGTGGCTGGGCCTGGGCCCGGGGGACAGTCCGCAACGGGTCACACAGGCTGCTGGAGCTCGCTGGCTGACAGAGAAGGTGTGATGCTGTATTTTGTTTTCTTCAACGACACTCTTTTCTTTTATTATGAGGATTCCACTGTATTTCCTTGATTCTAAGTCACCATTGATATTATGGACTGAACTGTTGCCTCCCAAATTCATATGTTGAAGCCCTAATCCACCAGTGTTAAATAATAAGGATAAATAAGGGCATAAGAGAGTTCTGCAATCCAATAGGACTGGTGTCCTTGTAGGAAGAGGAAAAGTCACCAAGACTGCAAGAGTATGCAGAGGGAAGGACACGTGAAGACACAGCAGGAAGGCGACTGTCTACCAGCCAACGGGAGAGGTCTCAGAAGAAACTAAACTTGCCCACACTTTGATCTTGGATTTCCAGCCTCCAGATCTGTGACAAAATAAATTTCAGTTGTTTAAACCACTCCATCTGTGATATTTTGGCAACCAAGCACACCAATACAATTGATTTAAGAAACACCATCAATTTAATCGTACTTTCTTGGGGGGAAGAAAAAAATCCCACTTCATTCCATGTGTATATCAATTGCAAGGGTGTACCAAATTTCAGAAATGTTAAAATGTGAAAAATGGTGCCTAATTCCCAGATTTGGAATCAGTGGAGCAGAGGATGTAAACATTTTTATGATTATTGATACATATTGCCAAAAATTATAGGTAATGCTATTATTCCCTCTCCTAACCTGGACACTGGATTTCAGATCTAATATGAGCAGCAGATATAAAACAAAACCATGATTTCTCTTTCCTGGATATAATGGACAAGTTAATTTCAGTATAAACACAAGGGTATTTTTATCTTTTTGTGTTTGATTTGACTTTAAACGAGAAAGTAATGGCTCTCTTTCAGAAACAGATCTGATAGAATATGTAAGACAGAATCCCATTGTTCCGGAATTTGTGATGGCAGTGCAGTGGGGCTGTGGGTGAAGTATGGGACTGGGTTGTATCATCCACACCCTTATACAGGAACCCCCAGGTCACTGCCCGGTCAGGACCCCCTGGGGACAGCAGGTCTCTCATCTCTGACCCTCAGTGGTGCTGGCTTGAGTAATGGAAGGCTCCAGCACTGATGACCCAAGACCCAGACTGTTATCTGAGTACTTTGGCCACCTTTCATTGCTTACACTGTCCCCAGCTCCATGAAGTCAGCTAGAAAGCTGTGCAGAAGCCCCACTTAGGAGAGCCCTTCCTCACCATGGGTGGAGTCTGTGACTTTGCTTCTCTTCTGGGATCCCATCCTTAAGGGGCCCCTTCACTCCCCTACCCCGGACAACATCATGTTTTTTTTTTTTTTTTTAAGATTTTATTTATTTATTTGGCAGAGAGATAGCACAAGTAGGCAGAGCGGCAGGGAGAGGGAGAAGCAGACTCCCCACTGAGCAGGGAGCCTGATGCGGGGCTTGATCCCAGGACCCTGGGACCATGACCTGAGCCGAAGGCAGACGCTTAATCAACTGAGCCACCCAGGCGCCCCGACAACATCATGTTTTTAGAAGAATTAGTATGTCATAGCAGTTTTAAGATAATGAGCCAAAAGATAGGACTTTGTATTTTATTTGGACCATGCTTTGCTTCAACCTTGTTCTTGGTACAATATCTTTAATATAGATCTGTATGTCACATACATTGCTGTAACGTTGTTTTCATATAACCATATTTGACACCCCGTTTGACAATGTCAACATTCACAGTGGTTCCTCAATACATTTGACAGTATCAGCCCTTAAAATGTTTTCACAATACTTACATGTAAGCACATTTGACAGGATCAGATGTTGAAATGTTCCACAAACCATGCACTCACAGTTTTGAATACCAGCAGCTATTGCGTTCACCATATCTCTGTATAGTGACTGCTCATTTATTCAACTCACTTTTCTTTTCTTTTTTGACAACTTATGAAACACCAGGCTTTGTGATAGGTTCTTTCCGACATCAGGTACAAAGATCATTAAAATTTAACTGACATAAAAAAGAGTTTTCATAAAACTCTTAGCAAAATCAAGTAAATATTAACCAACATTTATTGAGCACTTACTATGTATCATACATTGATCCAAGTGGTTTTCATGCAGCAACTCCCTTAATCCTTGCAACTACCTTATTGATCTAAGATAGCTTATATCAATCCCATTTTACAGATGAGGAAACACGGTACAGAATGGCTAGAAGTTTGCCTGAGAGCACATAGCTTGAGAAAGGCAAAACTGGGATTTGAATCGAAGCAGTTTGCCTGTAGAACTCTTCGTGCTTTCTCCCCTCACTATGCACTCTCTGTTACACCATAATTATTACAATAGTGCGTGAGCACATAGTGTGAGTAATATGCTTTGGGGGCAAGGCAAAGGAGCCATCTACTGTCAGGTGGTGTTGAAAGAAGCCTTCAGGAGAGGGTAATATTTGAAAAGACCTCAAAGGTTTAGTAGGAGTTGGGTCTAATGGAGAAGCTGGGAAAATGTAAGAGTGTGTATAAATTCTAGGAGACACTTACTGGTAACACTTGTTAGGGGACTGGGTCAAGTTTGGGGTGGGGCTGGGAGGTGTGTATGATAGAGGCAACATTGGGAAGGACTTTGAATACGTTAGGAGGAAACATTTTTCCTCTACCCTCTTAGGTTCAGTACCTGAGGCCTGCATGTTAAATTAAGAACATATGGGGGGGAAAGGCACACAATTTTTATCAATATTTATGTGCCTAGAAGTTCACAGAAAATAAGTGAAACTCAAAGAAGTGTTTAGATTTGGATGCCTGTGTACCATTTTAACAAGGGAAAAGGGCCTGGGCTCCAAGAACAATAAATTGTGGAGAAGTAACTAGAACATATAAAAAGGAACTAATCAAAGATTAAGGTTATTTTAATAAGATCTTTTCTGCAAACTCATCTCAGTGTTGACTCTCTATCTCCAGTGACAGGAGTCCCTCTTCCCTTCCTGGTATTGGTGGGGGCAGGGGCGGGCTGTTAAACATCTTCATGAAGGGAAATATATGTCCCATTTACAGGTGAATAAGGAGAGGGCAGAGAAGTCTTCCTACATCTGTTCATTCTCAGTGGCCTTCAAGTCAAAATAATCCTTATAACAATGTGGCATATTCTGGGGTGGTGTCTTCTGATCCCCTTCAAATGCCATGCTAGGAAATTTGGGCTTTATTTTATAGGATAGGTAGTTTTAAGCCTTAAGTGACATGGTCAGATTTGTGTGCTTGAAAACACATTCTGGCTGCAGTGTGGGGAAAGGTTTAGCAGGGGAGATGCTGGAACAGGGAGGCTTGTTCCATGGGGCTCCATGCAAGTACAGAAGAAAGAGAGGGAAGGCACTGCATTTGGATTCCCTCTCCCCTTTATGTCCTCCTGAGAAAGCTGGGGTTTCCATTTCCCTTCCCCTGTGTGGCTACAGTTTGGAGGCCGCTTCATCTGTGCAGGGCTTATTGCTGCTGCTTCCAAGAGACAGAACCCTGAAGCCTTTTGAATTCTACAAAACCCACCTGGAGAGCAAGAGCACACAGGTCACCCCAGACCTCTTGAAGGACCTCCTCAGAGACTGTGCATGAGAAGTCGCCTCTGTCTTGTCCACCGTTGTCTGGTCCTCAGCAGGTCTGTCTTGCTCAGTGCTGCTTCCAACCCGCTTCATCCCTCCTTGCAAACGTTTAACTTTGGAGATCAGCTGTTCCTAGGGGACATGCAATGGGGGCTTCACTTTTCTTTTTTGTTTTAGAGTGTGGGGAAGCACCCGTAGCTACATGCACTGGGGCAGGAGTTAAGGAGGGGGTCCCCTTGCTCCCCTCTCTCGGCACCGACAGGCAGAGAGTATGCCCCTGCCCACGCCTGTGCAGCCCCAGGAAGCCAGCCCTTCCTCATCCACTCTTCCTGCTCGGTGCCCTCCCCCCTGCCACCTTGCTCCCCAGGTTCCTGAGAGACTAACAGCCCAGTTGAGCTCTCCCAGCTGCTCCCCTCCCCGAGACAGTATCTTTCCAGAGCTGGTGTCATAGCTTAATGATGTCCCTTCAATAAGGGGAAGGTAATTGGTTGTTAAGTGAAAATATAAATTGTAATTAAATCCGTCACATTTCAGTTTTTCATTGTCGTGTGACCAGTCTCATAGTGCCTTCACAAGGACTGCAGGGATGGGGGAAGGATGGAGAGAGAGAAGAGGAGAACTGTCCTGTGTTGCCACATCCAGCGTGGTAGGTGGGCTTCACGGGGACTCTTGCACACGTGGGAGTATGTGTGGTGTGCACGTTCACTATTCACAAGGTCACATGAAATGAGGTGAAATACTTCCAGGTCCTTGGCTGCAGTATGCAGGTCTGGTTTGAGCTTCAAGTCTGTATTTCTAGCTTCCTTTTGGACATTTGGATTCTTTAAGAAGCTCATATATGCTAGAGGCATCATGCCAAGCGTGTTCACTGTTGTGATCTCATTCCCTATTAAGTAGGAGGTATAACATGGTGATTAAGAAGTGGGCTTATGCTCCAGGCTGCTTGGGTTAGTGTAGTCGTTCTGCCACTTACTGTGTAGGTTTCTAAGTTACTAACCTACCTGTGCCTCTGTTTTCCCATCTGTAAACTAGGCATAATTCCTGTTTACTGCTTAGGACTATCATGAGGATTGCATAGGGTTAACTTAGGGAAAGCACTTAGAAAAATAGATGCGGTAAAAACCCAATAATTATTAAAAACTATTTTTCAGGAACAGTGTTGTGTTAGTATGAGTCTGGGTACCTAGAAAACAGAGCCCAGGGCCAAGCTCCTGAGTTAGTGGTTTATTGGGAAGAGGGGAGGGTTAACCCCCAGGTAGCAGGAGTGACGGAAAAGGGGAGGTAGGGCAGGGAAGGAAGGACAGCACATAATGGTGGGACTTGTGTGGGGTTTCCAGTTTGCCCCAGCTTCAGGAAAACACAGCCTGTGTCTCTGTCACAGGAGATTTCTCCACAGGGGCTATATGGAATGATGCATCTCAGAATAGTCGGGGGTGGGGGAGGAGGAACGGAAGGAAATTTATCTTTTGGCCTTTCCTAGCTCCTGTTTCCGGCCAAAATTCACTCCATAGGGCCTTGAGTCCCTGGAATATCCCCTGGCAGATGCAGGGGAAGTCCGAGCCTCTGTGCCTCTGGTCAGGCCAGACCTAACTGCCAGAGCTCTGGAGGCTCCTGCCCCAGGGAATGAACAGGAAGCCTTATGTGTGCCATCCCTGTGTTTAGGGCGCAGGGGAAACGGTGGCCAAGGTTCTCCATTCACCCCATAGCTTAGGCCTGGGGGATATGTGGGGCCAAGTGAACCCTTGCAGATGGATAAACTAGGCCCCAAATATTTTCCCCTGTGTCACATCAACTCATACCCTCATATGAGTTTTTTGTTTCATTTTTCAAAATTTCTCATGAGGAAACCATGCTCTAAAATTTTCCCTGAACAGAAAGGTGCTAACTCAGTCCTTTAAGGAATGTAGCCTCTATGAAGGCAATATATGTATGTGTATGTATATATATGTATATGTATTTTTGAAACAATTTATAGTCCCATCTTGTGGTAAAGTATCTGCCATCTACAGATATCAGTAAATGTGTTGAATAACACCTATCCATATTTTCATCCATTCATGTCTTACTGACACTTAATTCACATAAGATAAAATGCATAGATCTTAAGAGAGGTTCAATTTGATGGGGTTTGACAATTGTGTACGCTTGTGTGACCGTCTATCAGCTTTCATTTCTCTGATCAAATTCCTCATCTTTTCACACATGTCGTTGATGATTTCTTTTAGATCTTTTAACATGTTTGGCATAGATTTTCTTTCTTTCAGATTCCTTGTATGGGAAATCCAACATCTGGGCCTTCTCTCAGTTTGATTGTTTTGTTCTTTTCTTATTTAGACCGTGGGCCACATTTTCAGGCTTCTTTGTGTGTTTCCTAGTTTTTTAAACTCTACCAGAACATAGGTATGAAGGGACAGAAGAGGCAAAAGTAAGTGAGTTGTACACCTAGAAAAGGGAAAGCCCCTCCTGTCGGGCTGGTAGAGTAGAATGAGGAGAAAATCCACCATACAGTTGAGCTGGGCCTCAACAACATTGCAGCTTTGCTTAGATTGGGTTCACTTCTGGCTTTACATGCTTTGAGGGTGTGATCAAGACTCTCCCTTCAGCAGGGCTGGGGATCTGAACAGAGGTGAGATTCAAGAGATCGCTTTCAACTTTATAGCTTTCTGAACTGTGGGAGATTCTGTCCATTTTGTAGCCCACCTGCCCACTTTTTCGGTCCCTTGAGAATTCTGTTTTCTCCAGTCCTGCTGCTGCTTTTCTGTTCCTGCAGAAGGTTCTTTCTGTCCTGCTCTCAGTCTTTGGAGGGCTATTCCGGTGAACCAAGTGAAGCCCCTCAGAGCCTTTGTAGGGATTGGTCTTGGCTTTCCTGCCTGCCCCAGTCCCAGCCTTCAATGGCCTACACCTGGGCACCGGATGTAAGTCCAGGATGTCTGAGAGAGATGTTCTCGGATCTCTTGCTCTGCCTCTACCTTACAGTGGGTCCCTGTCTTGTGCTTAAGGAGGGTCCCCTATGTTTTGCAAGGGGAGATCTCTTTCAGGTCTCTGCCCTGCCCCCAGCCTTTAATATACTACTCCCATACACTCGGTGAAGGCCTATGAGAAAGAAGTGGGGCATGGGTGCAGAGTTATCTTGTGGAAGGGATGCCATGGGCTTCCTATCTCACTAGCTCACACGGGGCCACGAGAGACTTACAGAATGTTTGGCTGGTTTCTCCTTACCTTTGTGTATATTGAATTCCTTCTTCTACTACTACTCTGCCAAGGATGAGAGCAACTGTGGGTCTCTACTCCCCAAGGAAGTGCTCACTGCTTTCTGGAATTTAATTCATGTAAGCTAATTGACATCTTCAGCTCTCTGATGGGCTTAAACACTACAATTTTACAGCTTATCTGGTTCCTTCTGCTCTTAGCATGGGGGTGACCCTCCTCTGTGATTTTCTGCATTTTAAACCCAACATCCATGTTTTGTAGTGTGGCTCTCTAGAAGTCTTCGCTGTGGGAAATAGCAGGTTTCATCTCTGGACAGTGAAAGATTATTAAACTCCAACCAATGGTTGTTTTGTTCTTCTGACATCCAAAGATCCATCCATACAGATGCAGACGTCAACATTCTTAAATAAAACTTCTCACTTTTCCAGGTCATTGCTCCTAGCATTTGGGAAGCAATATCGGGAGGCAATATTAATCTGAATAGGCTGATTTTGGTTAGGGGGGTTTAATAAAGCAAATATTTTCTCTCTGACTTTAAGCAATGGTTCAAACCAGGTCTGCAGCATCAGGGAGACCAGGGCATCCCCTTGTCCTTTTCTGTTCAAGCTAGAAACCTATAGTCAGGGGAGGGAGATGAGTTTCACAAAGTACAGGGTCCTCTTCATTTTTCATTCTGTAATCAGGGATGACTAGTCTGAATGATCCCCAATATTTACCACCCATTTCACATAAGAGCACCTTCTACTCTGTCTGGGGTCTTATTTCTTCTGGAGGCCCAATTTCCCTTTGGGTTTAGGGCTTTTTCTACTCCTGATCATGGTATCTTAACATCCCATAATGTCCTTTGGGAGAAGTGCTGAGAAATCACTAGACACTGACAGGGTACCTTGGAGGGCAGAAGGGCTCAGTAAATCAGGAGGAGGTGGTGAGTGTGTGCTTTGTCAAACATCACAGTGACTGCAAGGAGTATTGCAGTTACTGTAAATCCCTGGGTTCTATTATGTTGAAGCACCATGGGCATGATTACAGTGCCAGAGCTAATGAGGCACTTTTCATAGTATAGTAATAATAATTTTAATTAGTGAAGATCAGCGTGTAGCTCTTCATGCTCACAGGCAATCATGCACCCCAATGTACGTAGGAGGTGTGCATCTAGAGACAGGCAGGCGGGCTGGAGAGGCCGCTCTTTCTACTTTCCCATTCCATGGCTCATGGTGGCAAGGTCACCCCCTTTTACTTGGGTTTGGCCTGTGATGGTGAAGTGAGGAGTGCTAACTCCAAGGCTGATTTCTAGTGAAGGATAGAAATACTTTCTTCAGTAAGATGTCTAAACAGACCCATAAAATCTTACAGAGGTAGATTTCCCACAACTGTATCCTGAAATCATAGGAATAATTGTCCCAGATCTGTGAGGACAACATGATTGAGAAGCTGGTAATACAGAGCATGGACCCTGACTCCTAGGTCAATTTGCCACTAGATATGGTGAGTGTCAACGTTATTGCAAGTAGCCTTGTAGATTTTTGACCTACTTCCACTGACTTTTTAGGTGGCATCGATGAAACCATCTGGCGTGGATATGTTTTCATAGCCACAGTCTGTGGAGCTACACATGATGTCACCACTGGGCACCTAATACACAACCCAGACTTGGCAAGTTCAACATAGAACTCTTGATTCTTCCCTAAAACTCGTCATGCCTCAGTCGCCCTCATCCACCACTTTAAAGCCACAAATCTAAGCACCATATTTGATGTTATTTTTGTCTTTTATTCTCTATATCCAAACCATTTGCAAATCCTATTGCCTTTTCTTACAATACATACCTCAACCCACCTACCATGTCAATGCATATGTACGTGTGTGTGATATTCATGGGCATGTGTGCATGTACATATGTGTGTGCTTATGTACGCATATGTATGTATATATGGATGGATGGCGATATATTTTATGCCTCTCTTCCCACCCTCCCAACTAGCATGTGAGCTGCATGAGAGCAAGTCCCTTGACTACCAGCATTGTATCCCTAGTGCTTAGACCGTTCTGAATACCTGAATAAATCCTGAAAGAAAATGTCTGGAATTGCAGTTGGGAATTAAATATCTTCTACACAGGGGGCACCAAGCTCCAGAGAGGCAGAATCATTTACCTAATTTCATTGGAGAAACAAGTTCTTGGCCCAAACAGATACTGGGGAGATGCCTGGTAATGGATAAAGATCATGGATTTTTTTTTTTTTTTTTTAATCAACAATTTTTTTTTTATTCTTATGTTAATCCCCATACATTACATCATTAGTTCTAGATGAAGTGTTCCATGATTCATTGTTCGTGCACAACACCCAGTGCTCCATGCAGAACGTGCCCTCCTCAATACCCACCACCAGGCCAACCCATCCTCCCACCCCCCTCCCCTCTAGAACCCTCAGTTTGTTTTTCAGAGTCCATC
>NC_138378.1:107239320-107255902 GCF_054177405.1 Leptonychotes weddellii
CCTCAGTTTGTTTCCTGCAATTAAGAATTCCTCATATCAATGAGATAAAGATCATGGATTTAATGTTCTGTGGAACAAAGTCACCCACCACCAGTCTAAGGTCTAAATCTGGCCTGCACAATGTTGAAAAAATTTTGAATTATTTGACAACGTAAAACGCAATAGTTGTTCTGTGTCTCTTGAAAGTCTGGGTTGTCTGGCAACACAGGACTCGTAATCCTGTCTAGCGACACACTGGTAACTGTACTGAGCAGTGGCTGCCCTTGAGCCAGGACCCTGCTGTCTGGTTGGCCACAGAAGGTTCTTCCTTGGCCCATTTCACTCATTTGCATTACCTGCCTGGCCTCTGTAGGCCTCTGAGTTTGAGACTGGGCCAATTTAGATTTCTACAGACCATCCTTATGAGCGGGCATGTGGCGAGGATGCTTCCCCGGCACCTTTTCCTTATCGCCCGCCTTGGATTGGTCTCCAGGTATAAATAGGCTTGTGGAGACTTGACAGCCAGTGTCTGGGACCCTTTGGGCCTGGTCATGTCATACCACAACCCAATATATTCCTTGTTCTCTGGTTATTTCCCAGACGTGTTCCTAAGAGCACGGTGAAGCGAGGGTGAATGCTAGTGTCAACCATAGCCTTTAGGCCTGAGGCAATGATTTAACACGTAAGTCCTGACAATTTGGCCTCTAGGGTCATCTGCCCAGGGCTATGTTGACTACGTGGAAGAAGTAATGGCCCACGTGTCAAGCTCTTCCATGTCAACCACAACCAGAACATTTTATCCTCCACTTCCCTTGACCAAAGGATGCCAGTGTTAGGCAGGAAGGCCTCTGAAATCCTGTTCTTCAGCCTCGTCACACATTTGTGCTTGGAAGCCGGGGGTCTTCCAGGAGAAGAATTAGCCAGCCTGGGTCAGAATCAGGGCGTCACTCATCCCATGTTCTTGTTCTCCTTGTATATGTGGCCAATTTCCTGGAGATTTTTATGTTTCTCAAGGGTGGCAGGAGGTCAGACTTCTGTGAGAAATTACTCCCTAAGATGAAGTTGTGAATCAGAATTTCTCTTAATGTTTCCACAACCATACAGTGCAGCCGTGGAGCCCAGGAGATTTCCCCTGGGTTGGAAATGCCTATTCATTTTGTTATGTTGGTGGGTTACTTTTAAGTCACAGAAGGAATATAAATAGACAACACCAACTAGCACATGCATGGCATAAAACTCGGGCTCAGACGGCAACCTCTACATCCTTTACCATGGTCACAGCCTGGCCATCTCCTCATTTATCCAGTTGTTGTTTTAGAACATTCCAGTGATCAATATGTTTAACTCCTGTCTGGGAGGGTCCAACGAACAAAAAGGCATTGGCTGCAGAGGATGGCACTTTCTATGATTACAAGCAATTTGCTACTTTTCTTAGAAGAGCTTAAGAGGGGGGCACCTGGGTGGCTCAGTGAGCCCCACATTGGGCTCCCTGCTCAGTGGGGAGCCTGCTTCTCCTTCTCCCTCTGCTCTTGTGCTTTCTCTCACTCTCTCTGTCAAATAAATAAATAAAATCTTTAAAAAAAAAAACAGAAGAGCTTAAGAGGATTTCATGAAATGTCTGTTTTCAGAATCATTAACCATCGATTAAACTCTTTGTTATACTTTGGGATGCGGACCACTGGGCACTCACAGGACAGTCCAGCCTGGGTCTGCCTGTGGTGTGCTCAGTTTCAGGCTCTTTGGAAGGCAGGGCTGCCTGGGAACCTTTTGCTTGTCCGGGGTATTCGGTTTCCCTGACAGCTGTGTGTTTTGCTGCCCAGGTTCATCCTTTATGCTGATTTCTATTAGTGAATTTATAAATACAGCCTGAAGAATGCTACCTGTCCCTTAGCTCTTGAACCATCATTATGATCCAGAATGGTAAAGCCTTTGTAGGAGTCACCTTGGCTCAGCTGGGAAAAAAAAAAAAAAGTTACTGATGTGCTTTGAAAAGGTAGAGAGAGTTAGAGTTTTTTGTTTTTTTTTTTTTAATATAGCTGAATAGGATTTTAAGAAAGCAGAATTATAATGTGGAGTGAAAAGAAAAGCGAGAGGTTGGGTCAGAAACTGGGTTATCAGTACAATGCAGAAAGGGAAAATAAATGCTAATAGACTGCACATGTGCTCTTCCCACTAGATTAGAGACCAGGAGGGCGCCTGCTCAATGCGGCCCATTGTGCAGCGGGACAGAACACAGGTCTGGGCTATTATCCCCTCCACACCCCCTTGTGCTGCAGATGGTGGTTCTTGCTTCTCTTATCGGGCAGTGCATTCAGTCTCTGTAGCTTGATCTCTTCCTCACTCTTGTGCTCATGCAAAATGGATTGATCTGCTGAAAGAGAGGGGCTGGGAGAGGGGCTGTCGGGAGAAAGAGGGGGCACATGGGGACAGACAGCCTGGGGGGCCAGGTGCAGGGACAGCGGGGGTGGGGAGAAGGGAACAAGCCACTGGGTGCAGCACAGGGACAGCCCTCCGCTGCCTGGAAAATGGCCTCGTGCCTTTGCGCTCTGGAGTGCCAAAGCTCGCAGCTGTTGAACAAGCAGCCTGACCCCTTCCGTGGGGACATGGAACCTCCAGGGGCCTTGCTTTCTGCCCTTGCTGCTCCCTTCCCAGGAGAGCCCAAGCTCTGCGTCTGAGCTGGCGGGCTGGAGCTGCGAATTCAGTGAAGGTGAGCTGGTGCCCGGGACCGAGGGCTTGCGGGGGGAGGGATTCCTCCCAGGAGAGCCCGCCGGAGGGATGGAAGGGGTCACACTCAGGGCTGAATCCAGAGCCCCGGGGTGGCCTGGCCATAGCTGTTTTTCCTGATGCACATGAAGCCCGATGAATGAGTTCACATCGGGCTCTCCCAGTTACCAGCTGGGAACCTTGGGAAATGTACTCAGCTTCTCTGGGCTGTAGTTTCTCCTCTACAAAATGGTACCTAATTCAGAGTTCTACTGTGAAGATGAGATGCGTTAATTCAAAGAAGGGGCTTAGAACAATGAATGGCTTAGAACAGGACCTTAGAAAGTGAGCTATTATTATGACCATCATCATTATTATCATTACATTGTATCATCATTATACATCGCCATGATATTACCATGACCTGTTATCATCATTATAACATACATATGCTATAACATGTATGTCGCATGTGTGTATGCATATATTTATATATGGAGTCATGGTCTAATTGAAAGGACATGGGCTTTGGGGGCAGGCAGTTTGAGACCTCACTCTGACGCTTAGCATGGGTGTGATTTCAGTAAGTCACTTAGTCTCTTCCAGCCTCCTTCTCTGTGAAGTGGGGCTCAGCGGTGGGATGGGTGGGAGGATAATGAGGTGATGCCTCTAAATCCCCCAGTACAGAGGCCGGCACATTGAGGAAGTTGGTCAATGGGGCTTGTGTTACTTTAACTCACCTGTGCAGACATGTGTTGTATGCATCTGCCTGTGTGCTGTTGGTGTCCGGGTGGCGTGTTTCTGTTTTGGATGCATTTGTAGGACCATGCATGTGTCTGTTGGCAGGTGCCTGTGGGCTGCAGGCCCGAGGCATAATTGGTTGGGTCCTGTTTATGGCTTCTGTGAACCTTCAAGCCCAACTTTATGTCTCTCCCAGAACTCAGCTGCCTAATATAGCTTAAAGCTCCCAAATGCAGTTTTTAGGGGTGAGCTTTGGTCAGGGAGTTAAGAGAGGAGTTAATCCTCCTCACCAGCAAAAAATGGGAACTGGGGCATGGCTTTTCCCCTCCCTGTGCCTTAGTTTCACCAGGGGCTGCCCCACATGAGCCCCAGATGCCCCCCCGCCACCCAGCTCTGTCACATGTTGGTTTCTTGAGTTCTAAGTTCTTATTCATCTCTGGTCTCCCCTTTCTACATTTCATCAGCCCTAGGGTCCCCAAAGAGCCCTTCTTTTCCATTCCTCTAGAAGAGAAGTATGCTTGTAGAAAAGAATGAACAGTGTATGCCCTGGGGAATCCTATCCGGATGAAGTGTCCTGTCCCCTGAGTGTCTCTCGCTCTACCTTTACAATGGAGGCTGGAACGTCAGAGTGAACCCAGAGGCAAGTGTCTGGTGCAGCAACCCAGCCTGGAGAGAGGAAGAGGTTGGCAAGAACTGATATAATCAGAAAGATGACCTCAGGATTCCTTGACTCATTGCCCTCATATACCTTTCCCCTTTGTTGTGGGACGAGATGTCCTTGTCTGAGTGAGGACTGGAGGAGACCCTAAGTGGGGAGGCTGAGCTTCCCCAGGTTCCAGGTGCTGCCCCCTGATGCATGACACAGCTGTGCCTTACCCCTGACTGGCACAGAGGTACAGGGCCCACATGGTTGTGAGCCGTGCCTGAATGACCCAGGAAGCACCATTCACATTCCTAGTCATCCCAAGTTTACATCACCATTATGACAATTTTCTAGCAGATGGCCATGACAGTGTCTTGAGAAAGCAAGGGCCATTTCTTTATGATTTATACAAGGTCACCATACTGGCTAGTAAGGGGTCTGTGATTCAGGATCTCCTTGGCTGCCTCTATCTGTTCTCCAGCCCTCCCTGGGGCCCCCTTCCAGGTCCCATGCCACAACATCCTTCCTCCTCTCTCACCCCCACTCTTGGTTTAACCCTGAGATTTGCACTAAGTAATTGCAGGAAAAATTCACAGCCATGGGGAAGGCATACAGCTGGAGAAGCTTTAAAGCATGCCCATCTCTGTTTTCCCCAGAGTCCCAAGGGGTGTGATGGGGTTGAGCTCCTTCCTTGATTGTTTTCATTTCTTACCTCTCCTCTTTCTAGTTTCCTAAGCTGGCGCTCCTTCCTTCCCATTCAGTTTGCTTGTTAAATATTCCTGGGTTGAAGAGCCTCCATTTCCTCTCCCCATCCTTGTAGGTGGCAGTAGGTCTTGCCCCTGACTGCAGAGGTGAGGCCCTCTTAATGTGTAAGTCCTATCGAGCCTCCAAATCCATTTGCTGATGGTAAGAGGAGGGGCCAGCTTCTCTCTCCTTAGGATTTTGCTCATCCATCAAAGCTGTGACCCCAGGCAGTTCTCAGAAACAAAGCAATATTACCGGAAAGGTAATATTTTTAGAATGGGCATTCATGAGTGTGGAGGGCATGGGGCTCCTAGGTCCCAGAGTGTCCTGGTTTGTAGTCCCTTTAGCCTTCGTGAAGAAGGTCATCTTTTGAAAAGAGCTTGGACTAGGAGGTAGGGACTAGAAGTCTGAGTCCCAGCTGTTACTTTCTACCTCTGCCACTTTTGGTAGTGATATAAATTTTGAACTTCAACTTTCTTATCTGTAAAATGGAATGCAGTTGTGTCCTCTTACCTGAGATTTTGCTTTCTAAAGTTTCAGTTACCTGTAGTCAACCACAGTCCAGAAACAGATGCTCCTCCTTCTTAAAGTCAGTAGTAGCCTGATGCTCCATCACAGTGCTTACATCATTCCCCTCACATTATCACAAGAGGAAGGGTGAGTACAGTGCAAGGTATTTTGAGAGTGAGAGAGAGGCCACATTCACATAACTTTTATTATAATATATCATTACAATTTTTCTATTTTGTTATCAGTTATTATTGTTAATCTCTTACTGTGCCTAATTTATAAATTAAACTTTATGATAGGTATGTATATATGGGAACAGTATAGTGTATATATATAGGGTTCAGTACTACCTGTGGTTTCAGGAGTCCACTGGGGATCTGGGAACATGTCCCCCAGGGATAAGGGGGGAGACTACTGTAATAGTAGTTAACTTGTCTATAGAACTGGATTTTCTGACACAAATTGGAAGAAAGCATGAAAAAGAGTTTGAGGACTGAAAATACTAAGTGGAAAGTACCCATATGCACGACAGGAATTCTTGACCTATGCCCTTCCCCCTCCCCCTCCTCTCTCGGGCAGTACCACAATTTTGAGATCCTGGCAGTTTTGTACCGACTGTCTCCACCAAGGGTAAATAAACATTAGTTATGTTTGATGATTTATCTTAACACCCTTCCTTATTTTTCCAGCATCTGGTATTAAGTCCCTGCTAAACTTGTGAAGAAATGTGATCAGTACATGACAGGGATGCCCACTGGGGAACCCCCCTCCTTCCGTTACCCCGTTGTGACCAACTAGCCCAATGCTTGACCAGGGGAAGCATAAATCCAGCCTTAGGTGTAAGCTCCTGTGTTTAATGTTGTTCCACTGCCCCCAGGCAGCGATGCCTCCCAAGTCTTCCCTCCCCGAACTGGCTAATTCTCATGTGCTAGGGCTCTGACTGAGGGCTGAGATGTACACTGCAACCTCTGGCTGGCCTTCTCAGCTCTCCACACCAGTTAGGTTCCCAGGACATGAATCTGCAGATGATCCCTTTTCCCATATGCACAGCCCAACCCTGACGAGGAAGCGGGACATCTCCCCTTGCCCTACTGTGGCTCTGCCCGGATGGCTGCCTCTGAAGGATGGGGCCCCATTGCTTCCCTGCTGAGAAGAGCCAGGAATCCAGACCCTTCAAATGAGGCCTCCCTTGGGGGCAGTTCATGGGTCTGCCTGAACCACTTCCTTCTTTTGTTTCCCACAGGGTCACTTGCCAAAACAAAATTGACTCTGAGACAAAAGAAAAAAAATTCCTCAGCATTTTGAATACATTGATACATAGGTGAAACAAATCAGTTTGAGTTTTCTCTACACTTTCCACACTTTGTTTCTGAATAATAATAAAAAAAAATCCTTGCAGCAAATACTATTTTGAGACTAATTTCTGGAGGCTCCTAGCAGGCAAATCATTCTTTTTCTTGCTGTGATGTTCCTTTTAGTCTTAAAAAAAAAAAAAAGACTTAGGGAAGATGAAGGCTTGTATTTTTCAAACATTGAGCAGGTGTGTGGAGGAGGAAGCCCTGAAAGTTTTGGTGGCTACAGGGAGCAGAGCTGGGGGAGACCGGCAGAGGGGCTAGCTGGAGGTTGAGGCTGGCAAATAGGATACTCCAGTGCTGTGATTCCCAACCAGCCTTGCTTCGGTAATCGCAATTGAGCTTGACTCTGGTATAGAGCCTGGGAATTGTGTTCTTTTAAAGACCCATTCTATACCTAGGGAATCAGAATTACCATAGGAGAAAAACATTTTTTAAATTGTCTACAGTGATTTCTGATGCAGGCAGGTCCCGGTGCCCAGAAAGGCATTTTCCTAAAATGACTGGCCCTTTCAAGATGCCCTCTGAAGTTTTGGGGCTCCTGTTGGGATAGAGACCGCAGAGCAGGCATGTGTACGTACAGGTGCAGCAGGCAGCTCCTTGCTAGGGGTGGGTGTGAAGCTGACTGACGGTCTCAGGGACTTGCTTTGACTTTGCATCAGTAGCTGGAGATGTTGCCCTTGTAGCTGATGTAAAGCCATGTTCACATCAAGTCCAAGGTGAATGGAAGATGTGGTTGGAAGGAAAGAGGCCACTGAGGAGGTGGTGGTGGTAATGCAACCTCTTTAAACTCTGGGAGTAAGCTATGGACTTTCCTACCTTGGCAGTTTTGTTTTACAAAATCTTCCTGCATCAAACACTTTGCACATTCCCCTCTGTGTATCCACTTAACCATCCGTGAAGACTCATCTCACATTCCATCCTCCCTGAAACCTCCTTTTGCAGGCATGTCAGGTGTGGAGCTGAGTGGTAGAAAGAATTGGAGGAAAATTAACAGTCACCTCTGCACAGCAAAGCTGGAGGCTAGTACTGGCCCCATGAGATGAGAGATCCAGGTCCTATCCCGGGATCTTGGATTTAGGGCAAGAGCTGGTGGTGCCTGTGCCTCTGGAAGCTTCCACGCTCAGCACACCTAGGAGGTCATGGTAGAGAATTCAGGGCTGATGATGGCTGGCATATCTGTGGGAGAGAAGCACTAAGGTTTTGCCCACATTAGGAGGCAGTGAGCTTAATGTTCTGTTGTAAAAACAATCCAAAACAAACCTTAAATCCAAAGACCTAGTTTCGGGTCAAAGTTCTGTTCATTTTTAGTCATACGCCAGAGATCTTGGATAAGTCAGTATTTTTGATCTTTAGATTTCTCATCTGTAATACTGGGGTAATAGTACATAATTGGGTTGTCAAGAGATTCAGTAGAATTATGTTCAGTGCTGTGTAAATTATAAATGTTCTAGAAATGTGAACTATTAGTGTTACCCAAAACTCTAGTTTTGCGAGAATTAGGGAAAGCTTGTATCTGAATCCAAAGGATTTTACAAAATTGTTTAGACCTTTAATTTTCAGAAAAAAAAAGTCTCTCTTCCTCCTTCTCTCCCTCCATGCAAGACACACATGAATTGGACACTTACTATGGGGCTTGGAACTGGCGATGCCAAGAGGGACTGGGTCAGGTTTATGCCTTGGTACAGCTCATAGTGTAGTGAGGGACAGAATTAATGAAGAAATAAATTATTCTAAATTGTGATATGTACCATGACAGAGCGGAATGCCCTAGGTTCAGAGATTGGGCAGAGGAGGGAGTGATTAAGGATGAAGGCAGGAATCACTTCTTAATAAAACCGATATTTTCACTGATCTTGAAGGAATTCTCCAGGAAGATAGGGAGGATTGAAGTGTCTAGTCTTTTTGGATTGTATCCAGGACTTTCTAAATGATACATTGTAGACACTCTGGATTATTCTGTTTAATTCCTCCGATTTTTTTTTTTTTTAAGTAGGAAGTTTAACTTCACTGAACTAAAACTCTAAACTCTGTCTCCACTTGTGGTGGCAGCAGCATGACTCCCGTTTGAGTCTCAGTTGGCCTTCTTCATGTCTGTCCCACACATGTGTTGTTTAGGGGCAGCCAGAGATTTGGGCAGAATTTATATGTTCCCCCTCCTCAGCTCATTTCCTTTAGGGTTATTTTCCCCTCTTTTCCAGCAACCAGGGGTACCCTGAATTCTGTCCTCTGGTTCTTCAAGTCAGTAAGATTATGGGGTTCCTACCAAGTTTTAGCTGTTCTACTTGCTGCTGACTGAAGTCTGCCTTCAGGTAAAAAAAATGTCAAAGTGGAGAATTGACCCAGTGCCATTCCTTTCTTCCAATGGTAGTCTTCCTTTACATTTTTCTTGTTCTTCATACCTTCATGTGGCGGCCTTGAAAATATTTTCTAGTTTATAATTGTTATCTGCAGGAGGGTTGGTTTAATACCTGGTCATCATACTTGAGGAGCAGACTGTTTAATTAGAGGGACAGGAATCAAACACCAGGAGAAACCAGAGAATGAGTCCAGGAACATGATACGGATGAGTACCTCATTCATTCATGTATTTATTTATCCAAAAAACAGTTTGGAGCATCTGCTGTTGGGTAGAGCTCTTCTCAAGGCATAAGATAAGATAATGTTGGCTATGGGTATATATTCTGCAGTCATTCAAGATAAGAGATTATTTGGAAAATGTTGATTTAAGAAGAGATTTGGGAAAAAAAACAGGATTCAGCTTCTCAAAGGGGAGATAAAAGTGGCCTATATATTTGCTTTCCTGTACGGTTTCCATCAACCACAGATGGCTATTGATCACTTGAAATGTGATTAGTCTGAAATGAGATGTGCTGTAAGTATAAAATACACATCAGATTTTATAGACTCAATGTGGAAAAAGAATGTAAAATATCTCATTAATTTTTTCATAATGTACTATTTTGGATATATTTGGTTAGATAGATTATTACAATTAATTTCACCTGTTTCTTTTTACTTTTTTAATGTGTAGAATTCTGACACCAGTTTCAATGTGGGTGGTTTTTCCACACCATCAAACAATTCTGTGACACCAGCTGGGTGTTCCACATATTTAACTCAATTCTGACACTGTCTACCTAGAAGTAGCATCAGATCCCACAGGTCAGGGGCTCAGTCCCACAAGACTGCCCCCACTTCAGATGCTCATCACCAGTCCAGCTGGTCACCTGTGCTTCTGACTGACTGGCTGGAGATTGGAGGCCCCCACCACTCCCTCCTCGGGGTTGATTAATTTTCTAGAGTGGCTCACCGAGCTCAGAGGAACATTTTCCTTACAAGATTGCCAGTTTTTTAATTTGTTTGTTTCTTTGTTTTTAAGATTTTATTTATTTGACAGAGAGAGAGAGAGAGCACAAGCAGGGGAAGCGGCAGGCAGAGGGAGAGGGAGAAGCAGGCTCCCAGCAAGCAGAGAGCCTGATGTAGGACTCGATCCCAGAACCCTGGGATCATGACCTGAGCTGAAGGCAGACGCTTAACTGACTGAGCCACCCAGGCGCCCCTAGATTGCCAGTTTATTACAAAAGGCTGTAACTCAGGATCAGCCAGATAGAAGAGACACATAAGGTGAGATATGTGGGAAAGGGCGTGGAGCTTTCATGCTCTCTGAGAGCACCACTCTGCCCAAATCTCCATGTGTTCTCCATGTGAACCCCGTCCTTTGGGTTTTTGGGGAGACTTCATTACATAGGCACGATTGATTAAATCATTGGCTATTGGCAGTTGATTCAATCTCCAGCCCTGACCCCCTCCCTGGAGGTCAGAGGGGTGAGACTGAAAATTCCAACTCTCCAATCACAGGGTTAGCTCCCCTGGCAACCAGCCTCCATCCTTAGGCGTGGTCCAAAAGCCACCTCATTAACATAAACTCAACCATGGTTGAAAGGGACTTGTTGTGAATATCAAGACATCTTCATTGCTCTTATTACTTAGAAAATTGCAAGAGTTTAATTTTATTATTTTTTAAAAAATTTTTATTTATCTTCTAGTTAACATACAGTGTAGTATTAGTTTCAGGTATAGGATATAGTGATTCAACAGTTCTGTACAGCACCCGGTGAAATTTCCAAGAGTTTTAGGAGCTCTGTGCCAGAAACGGGATGAAGACCAAATATATGTATTTCTTATTTTAAATCACAGTATCACAGTGTTCATACTAGAAAATGTAAAGTTACATATGTGGCTCACATTTTTCTATTGGACAGCACTGGTCTAGATCAGGGTCAGCACACATTTTTTTTTTTAATTGAAGTATAACGAACATACAGTGTTATATTAGTTTCGGGTATACATTTCACCCACCTCCTCTTTGGCAACCACCAGTTTGTTCTCTGTATTTAAGAGTCTGCTTTTTTTTGTTTGTCTCTTTTTTCTTTGTTCATTTGTTTTGTTTCTTAAATTTCACATATGAGTGAAATCATATGGGATTTGTCTTTCTCTGATTGGTTTATTTTACTTAGCATTATACTTTCTAGCTCCATCTATGTTGTAGTAAATGGCAAGATCTCTTTCTTTTCTTTAAACAGTCGGCTAGTAAATAGTTTAGACCTTGCAGGCCACATGGTGTCTGTTGTTAACTACTCAACTCAGCCATTGTATTGTAAAAGCAACATAGCTAATCCATAAACAAATGAGTGTGGCTATGTCCTACTAAAACTTTATTTATAGACACTGATATTTGAATGTTTTATAATTTTAACGTGTCCCCCCAAATCATTATTCTTTTGACTGTTCCCCCCGCCCCATCGTTTAAAATATAAAAACCATTCTTAGTTGGCAGAACATAAAAAACAGGGGACAGGGTAAATGTAGCTTATGGGCCATTGTTTGCCAAGTCATTCTGAAGGACCTGAGAAACAATTTGCTTTGAAAAGTGTCATGGTAAATCAAACCCATGGTAGAATGAATTACTGTCTGCAGTTCTTGCTCATCTCCTGCATTGGAATTCCATATCCACAACCTATCCCATGTGACTTTGTGGTACCAGTTAGTAGAGGGGGTGCAGGGTACATCTTGACTATGGCACGTGGCTAATGGGATGAAGGTAAGTGTGGCAGTGTGCCAGGTCCAGCTTAAGGCTTCAGAGGTTTTATGTGTTTCCACCTACCTTCATGAGATTTCTGTCATTATCATGAATAAAGCTTCTCTTTATTCCTGTTGTTTCATCCTATCTCCCAGAATAAGTACACGTGGAATAGACCAGAGCATGGACGTCAGTTGAGATACACCAGTCTTAGCCCAATCTGCAGCTTGAAGCAGAGCCACCTAGACAAGCCCAGGATAGATCAGCAAACTCACAACTGACCCACAAATATGAGAAAAGTAAATGTTTATTGTTGTGTTACTAAGATTCTGTGATTATTCATTACACAGCATTTGCTGACCATTACAAATTCCGTTTTCATTTTCCTTTCATTGTATCTTACTTTATGTCTGTCCATCTTGTCCTAATCAGCAAACTCTGGGCTCTTCCCTGCCCATCAAGAGAGGTGCCATGGCAGCTGCATTAGTTCTGCACTTATTTCTAGGATTTCTCAGTTGAAGGTATTGTTTATTTCATGCTGACAATGGGAAAAAGTACAGCCAGTTAATCTAGATGCAATTGAATTTAGAAATAACTCAAATCTAATTTTACTCACTTCTTCATTCCCAAGTTACTCTTTCTGCTTCCTTTGGTTGTGTGTGTTTCAAATCATTTCCCGCTGTTTATTTTTAATTTCTACTTTATTTTAATTATTTAATAGGTGGCATCTGTGCAGCGCCTGTCATTCATCGAGCCGTTTGTTTTTTGCTTATGGAATCACAAAAATACTTTATCTGCTGCTTCAGTGGTGTCACCGTCACTCAGACTCTAGAACATGGGATCCTTCCTTCTTGGGAAGAACAAAATTCTCTAAGGTGACCACAGTGCTTTGAAAGCCCAGCACCCAAACTGAACCTGAGCCCCTGTGAAAGGCAAGTAAAGAGGCTTTCCCTCTGTCTCTGTTGCTTTTGAGCAAATGCATATCTTCTTAAATGTCCCGGGTAACATGACATGGATGACCTGCTCAGTGATTGGTGTTAGGGACCAGTGCTTAGACCTATTCACGTTTTCCCAAGTCACATCACCTCTCCTTTTTAGGGGTGGGGTATGCTGGAGGGGGTGAGCCAAAATGCATATCTGTAGGATTATATCTACTCATACTCTAGGTACATGACTCTAGAAGCCAAGTGAGTTTTGAGACATCAAATGTAGTTTCCACAGAAAGGAAGAGGTTGGAGGAGATGGAGAAAGGCTCCCTGGAACATAATTAGCAGGATAATAATGATTATCAGCAGCATTCTATCCATTCCCAGAGTGTTTTGCAACTTTCAGAGGTTAGAACAAACCAATTTTGTGGGTTTCCTGCTGATGCCTTCCAATTTGGAGATTTCTGTTCCCTCATCTCTAAAATGGGTTGGCTCCATTAAACAGCCTCTTACAGCTTTGCCATCCCAGGCATTGGATGAATTCCATGTTCTTCATCTAATTTGAGAAAATTTCAAATTTGAAAGAGATGGTATCACTTTTTCTCTTGTACTGCTCCAAAGGGCTTAGCATTCTGCTAGAGTCTTTGCATTTGTGCAGAGTCTCTTGTGGTTTCTGAAATGATATTGCTAGAGGTCCATTTTTTGAATAGGAGCTGAAGAAATGCCCCTTAGACAGGCAATATCATTGCACTGGCCACCTTAGTGAGAATCAGTGTGTGAGGTTAGTTAGTCTGCTAGCACCATCTGAACAGGAGAGGACTGTGGGTAGGGGCAGGTTGAGCATTTGCGGGAAGGGTATGGTGTCCAGGAAACAGTGGTATGGGCGTATTTGCTTTGCATTACAAAGGAAAGGAAAGCACAGGGAGGGGAATATAGGGAAGCTGTTTTGGGCCCTAAAAGGTTCCCTGGAGCCAAGCAGTGGGGTTTCCAGACAGACCAGAACAGTCTGCCCTGGAACAGATTGCAAGTGAGCTTGGAAGATGATACACAGGAAGCAGCAGGAACAAGCAAAGAGAGACTCCTGCCTGGGCTCCCAGCCTCCACTCTGGGTCCCAAACAAGCTGTTCCGTACAACACAGAGCAGCCAATGTGAGCATTGTGAGACTCACATCAGGCTGTGACTTTCTTCAAAGCCCTTCAATGGCTTCCTGTCACACCAACAGTGGACTGAATACACTTACCATCCTTGATCGAACCCTGTCTCATCCCTGACCTCATGTCTTCTCTGCCTCCTTCTTGCTCATGGTTTTCTAGATGCGTAGGCCTTGGTTTTATTCATCTAACACACTTCCTACCTCAGCCTTGGCTCTAGGCGTTCCCTCCCGCTGAAAGCTGCTTCTGTCAGATTCTAACGTAGTTCATTTCTTCACTGAATCAGGTCTCTTTCCAGATGTCATCCTCTCCACTTTCTTTTACCACCTGAAATAGACATCCTCAGTCACTGTCCATCGATACCACTTTATTTTCCTCTCTAGCACTTATCACTACGTTCTTATATACATATAGCTGTAATTTCTTGTTTGTCTCATGAGAGCAGAGACTCTTTGAAAGGACAGGAACTTTGCTTCTTTTTTTTTTCCTGCTGTAGCCCTAGTTTGAAGAACTGTGCCTGGCATATTGTAGATATTCCCAGAGAAAGTATTGAATGAATAAACTCACAGATAGCTTCAGTGTCTGATTATAAGGCAGTAAGGCTATAGGTGCTTGGGAGGACTTGGCTTGTTGAAATTTCATCCATCTGGTTGAACATTTGTACTAAGTAGGTGATAGTAGTTAGATTGTGATAGATGATGGATAGAATCAGCAAACTGTCACTCTGTACAGACATTGTATGGGGGTAGATGGTATGAAAGGATGAATGGAAGAGGTCAGCTTAATGATATCGTTCCATTATCACACAAGGAAAGAGACTATAAGCCATCCTGTGGAATTGATACTGACTTTCAGAGATGTTCCAGAACTGAGCTGGCGAGAGGAAATGCTTCCTCTGTTGCCACAAGGATTCAAGTAGGACCAGCATGGAAGCCTTGTTAGAAATGTTGTTTCTTTCTTTTTTTTTTTTTAGAAGAATTTATTTATTTCAGAGCTAGATGAATCATGATGTTCCTCCACGATTCTCAATTTTTTCTAGTCTCTCGTTTTCATCTGAAAGTAGCATAGTCTGAACTCATGTTGCTCCTTGTTCGTTTTTTCTTCTTTCTTTTTAATTGTAATTTTTCTACTTTATCTTGTTTGTGTCTGGAAAAATCCTTCAAATAGCTAAATCAGATGTTGGCGTCACCTGTAGGGCTGAGGAGGTGAAACGTGCTTCTTGGCAGATTGAACTTTATTCTTGAAGGGGTGATTGCTCCTAGCCAGTGTAGTTGGGGCAGGTTTCTGGAGGAGGCAAGGCTTGAGCTGGACACTGACAGATGGATAAACTTAGGAAGAGAGGAAAGGAGGAAATTTAAGTACCACGGTGCCAGCAAAGGGCTCTGAGCTCTGCAAGTGGTGACAGCGCCCTCCTAGCTTTCCTGCTATGGAAGAAAAACCTCTCTCCAGGGCCTCATTACATGTAAAAAGGAGGGAACTAGGACGGTATGTCCCCCTTGCTTAGCACTGAGCTTCATGCGAGCTCTCTCCCTTCACACGTGCATCCATCTCACTCCTGGGAATACACTTGTAGTGAGCACTAATTCTTGCCCAAATTCTAATCGTCTAAGTCTCCAAAACCCTGCCTCCACCTACACTACCCTTCTCCCCTCAGGCCTCAAGGAGTAGGAAGGGAGAAAAAGACACAAACCCGACAAATTGGTATAAATTTGAACCACAACCAAGTTTATTTAGATAGGCAACCAAAGTGGGCTAATAAGGTGGGGTCCTGGACCTGTAACTGGGGTAAGTGGAAAGCAAATTACTGAAACCAAATGTTTAAAATAGAAATGGTAAAAAAGGGGGGCGGAGCAAGATGGCAGAGGAGTAGGAGACTTGGATTTCCTCTGGTCTCAGGAATTCAGTTGCATAGGGATCAAACCATTCTGAACACCTACAAACTCAACAGGAGATCAAAAAAAGAATAGCAACAACTCTCTGAACAGAAGAGCGACCACTTTCTGGAAAGGACCCAACAAGTGGCAGATCCGGGGAGACTCCCCTTCCTCCCCTGGGAGGAGTGGCGCGGGAGCACACCGCAGGGATCTGCTGGGTTTGGAGACTCCACACTGAGTCAGGTGCCAGAGATAGAAACACTTGGTCACAGGCTGGGTGAGCACGGAGTGCAGCTGGAGACTGGGGAGACGGGAGTGATTGACTGCTTTTCTCTGGGGGCTCACTGAGGAGCGGGGCCCCGAGTTCTCGGCTTCTCCGGGTGGAGATTGGGAGGCCGCCATTTTCACTCCCTCCAAATCTGTACCGAAAGCTTGCAGGGAACAAAAGCTCCTGAGAGCAAACCCGAGCAGATTACTTAGCCCAGATCGGTAAGGGTGGGGCAATTCCGCCTCTGGCAGACATTTGGGAACCACGGCAACAGGGCCCTCCCCCAGAAGATCAGCGAGAACAGCCAGCCAAGACCAAGTTTACCCATCAATGAGAACGGCAGAACTCCAGTGCTAGGGGAATACTGCACATAGAATCCATGGCTTTTTTACCATGATTCTTTAGTCTTTCAAAGTTAATTTTTTTTAACTGTTTTTTTTTTTGAATTTTTCTTTTTCCCATTTTCAATCAACATCTTATCAATCCCTTTTTTAAAAAACACTTTTATTTTTCATTTTTAGAGTCATATTCTATCCCTTCATAGTAGTTAACCTTATTTTTGGTATATATATAAGTTGTTCTCTCTTTAAAATTTTGGGATACGGTT
>NC_138378.1:107256402-107280352 GCF_054177405.1 Leptonychotes weddellii
CTGATATGAGGAATTCTTAATCTCAGGAAACAAACTGAGGGTTGCTGGAGTGGGGCATGAGGTAGGAAGAATGGGGTGGCTGGGTAATAGACATTGGGGAGGGTGTGTGCTATGGTGAATGCTGAGAACTGTGCAAGACTGTTGAATCACAGATCTGTACCTTTGAAACAAATAATGCAATATATGTTAAGGAAAAAAAAAAAGATAGCAGGAGGGAAAGAATGAAGGGGGGGAAATCGGAGGGGGAGACGAATCATGAGAGACAATGGACTCTGAAAAAGAACCTGAGGGTTCTAGAGGGGAGGGGTTAGGAGGATGGGTTAGCCTGGTGATGGGTATTAAAGAGGGCACATTCTGCATGGAGCACTGGGTGTTATGCACAAACAGTGAATCATGGAACACTACATCTAAAACTAATGATGTAATGTATGGTGATTAACATAACAATAAAAAATTTAAAAAAAAGTTAAAAGAATAAAACAAAACCCACAATAGCCCCAAATTTGAATTTCTGTTTTCCTGGCCCATGATATCACATCACTGTGTTTGGGGCTGAAGATGTGTACTTATTCCTCATCTTCCTTAGGGCAGAAAGTGATCTAAGAGCTTTGGGTAAAAGAAGATGGTATTGATAGACGAGCACATGAGTTAATGTGAAGAGAACACATTTCCTGGTACCAGGAGGTAGCCGCAGCCTCTAGATGATCTAAGACTTTGTGAACAGTCCCTCAAAGAGTATATATATAATTGAAACTTAATCATTTAATCTCGAGACCTGTGGAAGATAGAGAACAAATATCGACCCTTGCTCCCTAAAAGGCACAGACTTTAGACTTATTGAAGGAACTAGAATTACAAAATTATCTCATCTCAGAAAAAAAAAAAAGATCCTTTACATCTTTGCCTTTTAAAAGAAAACTGTGTAATCAGCTGGCCTGTTAGGCTGTTTAGCAAGGTAAAGAATATTAAAATATTTGTCTTGGCTTTTATACTTTCTCAGTGCTATAAAAATCATGGAACAGAGCCTGCCAATCATTTATTTGGCTGCTTGGATGAAGGAGCTTAATGGGCACAACAGTCTGTAACTACACAAGACGCCTGCAAAATTGGGTTCTTGGGGCTGATGGAATCTCCCGGTGTGGGTCCTGGAGCCGAAGTAGAGGCGGCTCCCTCAGTGGGCATGTGGCTGGCACTAATGAAGCTGCTGGGCTCCTTTGGAAGATCGTCACCAATGTCTTCCTTGCATGTGGTTATGGAGGGGTCAAAACCTACCCTGGAGCTGCCAGTGCCATGGGGTTCGTGCTAAGAATCCCTTTGTTTTCTTAATCCATAATGTTGTCATCTGTTGGGTTCTCTAAGGAAGCTTCCTATGAGTAGGAATCCTCTGGTCTTCATGGCTCTGAAGAAGTTATGAATTGAAGAGTAAGGATGGGTTCCAAATGCATCACTGATAACAGCTAAGTTGGAGGTCATGAGCATAATTTGGTTAGCTTGTGGGCTGGTTAATTCTAAGCCCCAGATGGAAGCAGGCGCATCCACCCAGTGATCGTCACACTGAACGGGACAGGGTTTTTCACAGAGGGACGGCTGCCCAGGCCAGTGTTGTGGGGAAACTCCTTGTCCTGCATGGACTGGCTGGCTCCCACAGGTAATAAAGTTAGAGTTCAGCTGAGCATCCTCAGTTATTTTTCTCAAATTCACCAATCAAATGAGTGATGTGGGAGATGGGCAGAGGCCAGAGTTTGTCGATGATAGAGTTCCTGCCACTTGCAAGGAAACATCAGGAATGGAGAAAAAGCTTCTTTTACCTTTAAAATCAGCTTGGGCAGGAAGGGTCCCTAGCCAGCAGGCCAAGGTCTCAGGCTTGTCTGCTCAAGTGTACTCCATCTTCTGTGTTCTGTAGCCTCCCCAGTTCTTAACAGAGACACGGTTGCTCCAGCTTTAACCTACTGTGTTCAAGATTAGTGCCATGCACCAAACACAAATGGAGGGACTTTGTAGTAAGGTGGCTCTTAGATCCTCTCTCTGCTGTGTTTCCCAAGGCTTCTGTCATGCCACGGATTGATATTATCTCCCATTTATGGGAAGGCACTAGTCTTCTCAGGGACCTCCTGGAATTCTCTTTCCCACACTGTAATTCACACTGCATGCTATCACTGGACTAATTTTCTGAAAACACTACTCTTACCGAGTCAGTCAAATTCTCTGAGCCTCCATCTCCTCATTGCTAAAATGGATATGTTTATGTTTTCCCTGCTTGCCTACCTCATATTGTTCCTAAAAGGATCAAAGAAGATCCTGGAGGCAAAAGTGCCCTGTAAATTGAAAAGTGTTGTGGATATGAGGGTGTGCCTTCCCATCAGAGGATCTGTCATTTCTTCCTGTGGTCTATCAAGTCAGGTTTGTGCTGTTGGGCTTGGTGTTCAAGGCTTCATTCAGGCATATTCCAGATCTCTCCTCCCTACAACCCTGGCTCTCTTTCCCTTCCCTGCCTGTCCCTTTGGAAAGCCTTCCTGATTGCTCCTACCCTCAGGAGTCACCCTCTCATCTGAACTTTACAGATTCTACATTTGGAATAAATGGGTCTCAACCATGGCTACACAAAGCTTTTATTTTTTTTTTAAAGATTTTATTTATTTATTTGACAGAGAGAGAGACAGTGAGAGCAGGGACACAGCAGGGGGAGTGGGAGAGGGAGAAGCAGGCTTTCTGCAGAGCAGGGAGCCTGATGTGGGGCTCTATCCCAGGACCCTGGGATCATGACCTGAGCCAAAGGCAGACGCTTAAAGACTGAGCCACCCACGTGCCCCCCCAGAAAGCTTTTAAAATGACATCATTGACTGAATCTCAACCCAGAACAATTTAATGAAATCTCACAGGATGGGACCAGGAAAACTGTGTTTTCTAAAAGCTCTCCAGTGGCTCTAATGTACGGTCTAGGTAAGGAACTCCTAGTTTGTACCTTAGACTTAACACTGAATTGCTTTTGTCTCATGATTGCATCTTTCCCCCATGTGCTGTGTGGATTCCTTGTAGTACAGAGGCCCTGCCCCATCTCCTCAACCCTATCCCTCCTTCTGTTGTCCTTCTTGTCTTTCCAGAACACATCTGGTTTCTATGAGTTGTACTGAGTGAATTTGCTTACTCTCCCTGTCTCCCAAATCTAACTCAGCAAGCTTTAGTGAATATTATGTGGAGGGCCATAGATGAGTCCAATCTGTGCTCACTGACAGCGTTCAAATTCATCATGTATGCTTGGTCGATTGATGAAGGGCATCAGAAGAAGCCTCTTTGTATCTCTTGGGAGAGATCTACCTCTCTCAAGAGGTGGTCCCTTCCACCTCTTGGGAGAGATCCATTTTTTGAGGTTATGAGAGTCAGGAATCAACAGAAGTAAACATTTAGAACTAAGCATCTAGAACCAACATTAGGAAGCAATGGTAAGACATTTTCACGCAAAAAAATCTGGAAGATACATATGTTCAAGGCCTGGATGCTTAAGACAAATGTCTTTTAATGATGACATTGTAGTTCACACCTTGTAGTACACAGTGGCCTTTCTTTATGTTCTGGGCTCACTATCCCAACGGGATCCTATGTGGGGGTTTGTCAAATCCTTCTGGAGATTGGATGGTTCTAACTATGGAGGAGAAAAACATTTAGAGCTTAAGAATGGAATTCCTGTTTTCAACAGATACATGCACTCATGCATTTATTTCTCAGGCATCATTCAGGCACATGCGCATAGAGAGACGCTGTGCACGGAAGTGATTGCATGCCTGCTCAAGTATACCCTTCCTGCAGAGGGGTTGTTCTAATTACGATGATTCTTTCAACTTGATCAGCTCTGGACAGCTTCAATTTGGTTGCAGTTTTAATGGCATGGTTCCATTTCATTTCTGGTTTTTTTTTTTTTTTTTTCCTTTTTATATGATGTTGGAGTTTGTGATAAATTCCAAGCATCATACAAGGTCTTCTACTTTTCCAGGGTTTTCTTGACTATCTGCTCTGCTTAGTTTCTCTTCAGAACACATCTGGTCATTATGGGCTGCACTTAGCAATTTTGCTTTGGGACACATCTATTCTTTGGTGCCTGTTACCTGAGACGCCTTGCTTTGGTTTGTGGAAAACAAACAAACAAAGAAACAAACATGCTTGATTGTATCGTGCTGCTGCTCTATGCTGAGTATCTTTCTTATAGATACAAAAACCAGACTGTCCACTGTACTTCATTTCTAACCTAACCTACCAACCATTTAAATCTCACTCCTAATCAGTCATTTGGCATAAACTCAATAGCAGGCTTGGCTTGACAGGCTCATTGTTAACAGTGACTAAGACACCTTATAAAGTCAATAGTGCCCGTTACAAATGTCTTACCTTAGCTCATACAGGGACGATTCTCTATCTACTGAATGCCTGATTCTCGAGGACACTCAATCCGTGTCCAATAGTGAACATTGTGCTATAGTATGCAGTGGGATCATAGTTGAGTCTGATTGGTGATCACCAATGGAATTCCGACGTGGTGTGTGCTTGGTAGACTGATGCAGTGGGCCAAACAGAAGTACTTTTTGGTTTACTAGCTGGCTCTCTGCTGGTTAACTGGCTTAAATGCTTCTTGGCTTGTCTTTTTCCCTAGGTTTGTTCATCTCTTTCTTATCTCTTATTCCTGGAAGTCCTCATGACTCTCCCTCGGGATCCCTGAACACTTAGAGCTCCAAGAACTTTCCTCTTCATGGTCAGAAAAATAATATGTTCATGAGCTCAGAACTTGGAGAGGGTTGCCCGTGAGTGTTTCTTGGGCTTTCGTCTGATTGTAGATTAAGCTGTGAGGTGCTCTCCTTTATGATGGGAAGTTTTACACTAAGTAGGCCATAGGTTCATCTCCTTTGCAACAGTTTCTTCTGAAATAGTTACAACAAATTGTTTAGATTACTTTGTAGTAGTTAACATGTTTAGTAAGACATAGTCCAGATACAGTGACTCAAAGATTTGGGCTGATAAAGTACATCAATACTCTTCATTTGCCTTGACATTATACATGTGTGTGAATGTGTATGGTCCGCAGTAATTATGGTGTATGCCACCTGCTACAGCCCAGAAGGTAGCATGAGAGCATTTTTGCATTGGTGGAATATTTTCCAAAATTGACATTTACTTCAGTAATTTCTCCTCCCTCTCTCAGGGTCAGTTGGCACATCTGTGGAGATTATTACCCCTTGTGTCCTGGCACTGGAGGAGATTGGTGAGGACACCTGGTCCCTTCCTGTTCATCACAGAGGGAGAGGCACAAGGGTTGTGAGCTCAGCAGTGAACATCTGAGTCTCATGGAGACATTTCAGCAAATGTGCTGGGAGGGCATATGCTTGGAGTTATTTTTCCAGATTGGGAATAGAGCCAGAAGTACTTTATTTCACTCATTCCTTTGTTCAACATGATTTAGGTTGCTAATGTGTGTCATTCCTTGTTTTGAGAGCTGTGAGGGTTAGAGAAGACAGATTTTCATAAGATATTTCTGCCCTGGAGTCTGGGGAGACCACACACACACACACACACACACACACCACACACCCCTCAAGAGTGATCTGAGTGAGGAGAAGCAGCCCTGGATGCTCATTAGGTGGGGTGAGGGGTGCCATTTTGAGAGCTGCCCCCTAGTTCCTGCCATGATCAGTTTTCAGCTCTACGTTCATTCACAGGCCTAACTGGTCTAGCTGCTGAGTGAAATCAGCACAAAGAAGGAAAAGGAATATTCTGTTTATGTTGAATACCAGGAGGCTGGTTGGAGAAAGCAGGGGTCCATCTGTTTTGCATCAGTGTTGCAAGACTCAGACATGCCTTTGTTGAATGCCTTTTGAATGTATCCTCGAGTTTCTGGGGTTTTGGCCCAGAAAAAGATGCATTTGCTGCAAAAGGTGCACTTGCTGTAAACAAACATTCTTGTCTGAAATGAAAGCAGTAGATGTGTTTACTCAGTGCTTAGTGACTCCAGCCCTTTGAAGGATCTGAAAGAGATCCCAACTCCACCCACAACTGTGCCTAGCAGGGATACAAACAGGTGGGGGTATTGTGGGGAAAGAACGGTTTACTCAGAGGACTGAGTAAAATCTATACCAGGTGGTCAGGCGATAGAAGCTTTGGTTAGGGGCCCTTCCCCCAGGCCCTCATCCTCCCGCAGAGGGTGGGAGGATACTTGGAAAATAGGAAGGAAGAGAGGCCAATGGCCTGGGCTGCATTTTTGATGGGTCCCAGTGTTCCAGAAAAAAAAAAAGATGAGCATCTCCCCCTTCCCCAACTGGGAGGTGGATCTCTAGGGTATCCCAGTTTGTGATCTTTTATTCATGCACACAATCTGTTTGGCTCTGTCTTCGGGAAATTACTTCTATTTAGTGCTCTTAATTGCTTAAATTGCTGTGGGTTTGCTGCATTTTAAAAAATTTGGTAAAAGACATGAGGAAAGATTGACAGTAAAATGTTTATCAGGTGAAAATCTTCACAGATTCACAGACCCAGTTTCATCTTGTGAATACTGAATTTGGAGGCCCAGGAAACAGATGAGAAGCCATTGATTTTTCACTTGTCCACAAATAGCAAGTAATAGAAATAATAACAGTCATGGTTACAAATTTTTGAATAGCCCCAATATGTTAAGCACTGAGGATTTTACATCAAATTCAATAGACAAAATGAAAGAATCTGTGATTCTGCTCTTGGCAACTCTGTGACTTCTAGGTCTTAATCTTTATGACCACTCCCAGTGCTCTGTGAAGCCCATCCAGCCAAGCTAGGGAAAGTTCCAGAAAGATCCTGCCCCCCCGCCCCCCCACCTCCTGCTCTGAGGAGAACCCTATAATGCCTTCCCGTTTTTATTCATGGCCACACCTCAGGAGGGAACTGAAGAGGAGAGGTTCTGGGAACCCGTTTCCAGTAAGCCCGCAGAACTGGCACTGGGCCTCGAACCCAAGAAAGTCAGAGCTGCCTAATAGCAGACAAGTGACCACAGCAGCTGCTGCACAGATGCCTTTGAACCTTGGCTCTGTTCCCAGCTGCGACTCTTGACTCTTTGTAACTGGGCATCTAAGGTCATGTTCCCTTTTTTATTTACACTTGGTGTTAGTTGATCTTGCTGACCTCTTTCCAGACAACATCTGTATTGTTTGTTACAGCAAATCCGAAAAGTGACCTGTTCATTCATTCATAGAGTTTTATCAGTTGCCTGTGGTGGGTGCATCATTGCAGAAGGGCATAAAGCAAATGTTCTGAGCTGAAATGTCCAAACTTCTTTAGCATTGGTGTTTGCTGGAGCAGGAATGAATGCTATCTGTCTGGGGTTCCCAGATCTGTGGACCACGTGATCATGATTCTGTTCCCAATCTAATCAGTAGTTTACAGAGCACCCTTGATCTCTGGAGACATTCCGTCTCTGAGAGGGCATTTGGAAGTGGGTCAGGGGCCTTTGGTTGACCCCATGATGTGGGCAGGAGGGGTAGGGATGGGTCCTGTATATGAGGAATTGTCCTACATCCTACATGAATCTCCAAAGTTTCAAGGGATGTTGATGTGTGTGAAAAACTCTTGATAATTAGCTGAGCATAGATCTTAACTGTTCTATATGCAACATAAGGTGTCTGTGCACAATTCTGATCTGCACTGACTTTCTCAGGGACGTTTCTACTGTGCAAATTTTGAGAAAAGATTGCATTTTATTACATTCGGAAATTTACCAGGAATTGTTCACATCATTCTGATCATGGAAAAGCATTATCACCAATGGCAACGCCTCTCATGGTATCAGAGTTGCCTTACAACATACCTGGAGCAATCTGTGCTCATAGCTGTCTCAGTCCTGGTGAGTCTATGTAGACATGAGCCTCTGCCCACTTCTTTATGTCTCCTAGTAAGGGATCCTCCTCTGCATTTGCAGATTGAAAACTACGTTATTTTGTACGTTGTTTTCCATCTATTTCTCCGTTACACTGGAGTAAGTTCATTATATTGGTGATTGTCTTTGCATGTTTTAAATGAATGCATCTTTTCTGCTAAGAATGCAGGTCTATTGAGAAACGAGGTAAGGTTGTACTTTATTGTGCTCAGAACTTTACCAAGAGTTTTTCACCATCTTGAAAAATGAGCTCACTGATAGAAACAGTCTCCAGTAATCTCAGCCATAAATACAAGACGCTTGAATCTGCCAGCATTTTTAGGTGTCACATTCATGATGATTCTTTCAGATATAGGGGTGACCATCTGACGACTTGATGTCTTCTAGTGCAGTTATGATCGCTTACGTATGGAGATATGGATTTTACTGTAAGTTATTTCCTTTAATCTCTCTACTTATAGTTAGGACGATGTATTTCTCGTTTTAAAAATCATGTTGGTAGGATATATTACCCGTGACTTTTGTTTTGGGGTAGTAAAGAGCATGACTGGAAGCTTGTTATTAAAAGGGGACATTGGTTCTTACAGGGCTCTGATGGGAAGCGCCGAGGAAAAGCTTGGGTGCAGGCATTCCCTGGCATTAGGAAGGTTCTAGTTCATCTGCTTCAAGCCTTCATGGGTCAACATGGGCATCCAGCTTTCTGTAGTCAGGTTTTCTTTCCCTAGACACTCACATGACTTGTTAAATATCAGTTGGAAATTTATCTATTGACCAGTTGGTCTAAAATTCAACTTCCTTCCAAGTGTTTTACTTTTCATTCAGGTGTTCTATAACCTTTTTACATTTTTCCCCCTAAAACACACTACCACATTTGCCTTACCATTCTCTCTTTCTCCCTCTCTCTCTCTCCTTCTCTTTCTGTATATCTACATATAATATATATGCGCATACATACTTCTTTTTTTTCTAATACATTTGAGATTATGTGCACAATGATACTCCTCTAAGTACTTTAATATGCAATTCCTAAAAAACAAGGACACTCTCCTCTAAAGCCACACTGCACCTCTCATGATTGGGAAATGAAGATCGACATCTTACCACCACACACATGTATTGCCGTGGATCCCATTCACAGACCTTGCACGTCCCAATACTGTTCTTTGTAGGTGCAGTTCAACAACACTCATTTAGTTGTCATGACTCTCTAGTCTCGTTCAACCTGACATTTTTTAAGAGGACAGGTCAGTTACTTGGAAGACTGTCCCATAGATGGGTGTTGTGTGGTGCTTTCTCCACAGTATATCAGATTATGCATTTTGGGGAGCAGTGTCACAGAAGTGATGCTGTGTGCTTCTGGGTATACAATTTCGGAAGGCACATGATGTCGGTGTCCCCATTCCTGATAAAGACAAAACACTGAACTTTTATCACTTAGTTAAGATGGTGGCTGTCAAGTTTCTCCACTGTAGAGGGAATTAGTAGGTATTTTAAGGGGGGGTTCTTTGAGACTGTGTACATAAAGCTCCTCCTTATCAAAACTTCACCCTAGAGCATGAGCATCCTTTGTTGAATCTTGCCTGAATCAGTTCTCAAATGGCCATTTTCTCCATGTATGAATTAGCAGTCTACCATCAGGTAGAACTTCTATGTATGTATGTATTCAAGGGTTTCTGTTTATTCAGTGGGTTATAATCCCTCACCATCATCATCTATTTTGGTGCTCAGGTTGTCCTGCATTTGGCCATGGGACAGCTGGCAAGATGGATCCCTATCTTTTGGATAGGTTCCTATCATTCTGGCACAAGATGGTCAGGCTTGTATATTCCCTTCCCCAGCCCTGGAATCAGCCATTTTTTTCCCCAAGAATTCCTGATTTCCTTTAGAAACCAGGGTCTGATACTGGATGTGCTCATTGCTACTGGTTTCTCTTGCTTCCAGGCCTCTCAGACAGAGCTAGAATATTTAGCTAGCTAGCTAGCTGCATATCTATATCTGTTCCTATATACATGCATATTTATCTGTCTACTAGGAACCGTAAGTTCACATCAGTATCCCTAAATTCAACCCAACATCATATGGATTATTCTAACATTCTCCTTTCCATATTTGAACACTCATTCTCAGAAGAGAGAAACCTGGTTTGCATATCTTAATTTATTTGCTTATTTTCTCAGTCACCTTGTATGTAACTAATCTCTCAACTACAGGAGCTGTCTCTTTGGCTAAGCACTGCAAACTCCCACTGCTTCTCCCATGCGGAGACATTTCTCCCTCCTTCAGCCCTGGTTGATGCCACCTTACGGTTTGCCTATACTGATATTTTTGAGGTTATGTGGAAAAGAAAGGTTATATTACCTGTAAATTTTATTTCAGGATAATGGGGCAGTGTTGGAGGAGGATGTGACCTCTGGTTGACCCATGAGCCCAATCTAGGCAATAGGAGGCTCCTTCCCACTCCTCTGTCCTTGGAATCTACCTTCTGCCCACTGTTCCCATAACCAGAGCCATTTTCAAGGACACAGCCTTGAGAGAGGTTGTCGAGACTATCTGGACAGTATATCCAATGAACCCAGTTATTGCCTGGGTTCATTGCCTATGAACTTTTAAGATCCTGGCCTGCAGACCTGGAGATCTCCTCCTCTGGTGATGCCCAAGACAAGCCTCTTAGGTAAGTTCCCTTGGGTATTAAACCTGCCACCTCCCAGTCTGGAGTGGCCTGGTTCTCTCTCCCCTCCCTTCTTGCCCTCCCAGGACGGGGGCCAGCTTGCAAACCAACAGGCAGTTTATCTTTATAATGATATATATTAAGAAGTATTTATTTTTAATGATATCTCTTATCAATTGCCTTTTCTGTGCTCAAAATTGTTTCTCATGTATCATATCTTCCATCTCGTTTCAATTTTCTGTCTGAAAAGTGACTTTATTTTGCCTTTTTCCTGAAATAAGAGTTAAGCTGGCTATAAACACTGCCAAGTGTTTCTCCTTCCACATTTTGAGTATGTTAGTCCTTTCTCTTCTGGGATCTAGTTTTGACTTTGGGAAGCCTGTTTTCAATCTACATGTGATAGCTTTCTTTTCAAAGATAGGTTTTAAGATTCTTTGCATTACCTGTAACTTCTATAGTTGCACTATGCTTTGTCTAGGTATAGATTCATTTTTATTTTTCCCCTCCTGATAAATTGAGGGCACTTTATTCTCAAGATTTCTGTCTTTCTCAGGACACCTGGGTGGTGCAGTTGGTTGAGCATCTGACTCTTGGTTTCAGCTCAGGTCATGATCTCAGGGTTGTGAGATTGAGCCCTGCTTCAGGCTCTGTGCTTGGAGATTCTCTTCCTCTGCCCCATTCCCCACACCCCCTCTCCCCCCGCCCCGGTCTGTCTCTCTCTAAAGTAAATAAATAGATCTTAAAAAAAAAAAAGATGTCTGTTTTTGTCTACTTCTGGAACATTCTCAGTTTCCAGATATTGTTTCTGTGCCCCTGCCTCCATTCCCTTCTTCCGGAACGCTTAATTCAACCTGTGTTTGCACCTCTCCCTTTACTCCATCTTTCTTAAGGAATCTTTCCTATCTCTTATCTTTTTCTCTCTGTGCCTGCAGCCTCTGGATGTACTTCACACCATCTTTGCCTTTACTACTTTGCTTTCACTTCCGTTTCAGAGCTAGAGTTTCTCTCGTTTATCGATTTAAAAATCCTGCTTCTATCTATTACTATGATTTTCATTTCTGATTCTTACTGATTCATTTTCATACCATTTTCTTGTTTCACTTTTGCCTTTTCACCATAGAACAAGAGTTCATTGAAAGGATGTTATTCTTTCATTAATCCCCTAAACATGCTTATTTCCACACTTCAATAAAGGGATATAGATTGATTTTGTGTTTCAACTGCTCATTTTGTATGCTTGCTTTCTTAGTGTAATATTTCTTTGCATGGTTTGGAGTTTTGATTTATGGCTTCATTTTGAGGGGGGAGAACCTATTGGTTCTTTCTTATTCTCCCTCTTTTCTCCTGTGAAGGCTCATTCCTATCTGAGTGGTTATGTGGTTGCCATTACATAATCTCAATCCCTGATCCTGAACAGATCCTGCAGGGGTGGTAGTTGTTTCCAGCCCAATTATATAATCAGAGAAATTATTAGCCCTTTTCCCAACTAGTGGGTGCCTTGCTTCCTTCTTGATCCTGGGCTGGATTTGTATTCTGTGCCTCCTGGAGTACATGGGAGTAGTCCTTTTCTGCTTCCTTTCTCAAGTATTCTGTGTGTGTGTGTGTGTTGGGGGGTGGGGGAAGGATCTACCCCCTAGCTTTAAGCAGTGAGCCTGCTTCTCACCTCCTATTGTCCCAGAGGAATTGAACTCTGGGTCACCGCAGTGTTGGTCTGGGCCTGTGATTTCGGAGCTGTTTATGTTTTGGAATTGCTGTTCTGCTTCTGATCCATGAAGATATTTACTTGTTCCTGAGCCTGGCTGTGTTTCTTTGGTTGTTTTAAATAGACCATGGCTACATGTTTGGAGCCAGAGTGGTAATGTCAAAATGTAAATTTACTGGAGCTATTTGGATCGAAAGTTTCTTACTTCCACTAAGCAGAAGTAACATTCCAGTAGGATAGTCATTAACTTCAGCGAGGCTGCTGGCACACATTCTCAGGTCAGAGCATTGAGAGATTTTATTCCTAGCCTTCACCTAGTAGCAGATTCCCAGTAAGCACCGCTAAGGTGGACCGTGCCTATCTTTCAGTGCAGGGAATTTTCCATGGCAAGTTGCTGTGTCTCGGTGCCTTTCATTGTGGTTCTTGTGTGTAAAAACCTCCAGTTTATTTCCCTCTCTTGGTGGAGCACAAAGGGCACACTTGACACATGTATTCTTATAGAAGAAACTCAGAGATGTGTAAACCCAGCATCCCTCCCCACACTGGCATACACGTTAGTGGTTTTAGGGAAGGCAATTGAATTTTTCAAAACCCATACAGTGGTTGCCCAAGCAATCTTTATAGATCCTAAAGAGCAATATGACCCTTGCTGACATCTGCAGAGTTACAAAGTTTCCTTACTATCACGTCCAAATTGACCTCCTTGTAACTGCTACCATAATGATACTCCTGGCGTGGGAGCTATTGAGACATAGGAAGACATTCAGTGTTTTACATTCCGACTTTTCTCCTTTGGGCTAAATTCCCCTATTTCCTTTAGCACTGTCGCCTATAGTTCAGATGCTTTATTATTCTGTTGCCACCTCGTTGATAGGTGTTGGGTGTTTCTTGGCCATTTGTTTGGCTCAAGTGCTTATGCAAAGGATCAGGCAGTGCTATAATTTTTAAAGGAGGAGAGTGGAGAGTCCCATTTGGTATCGCATTCCCAGATCCCCTCAGCTGTGAAGAGGAAGGATTCAGTTGACTCTGTGGCCGGCTTCGAGGGTTAGTGGGATGGTGTGATTACAATTGCTTGTAGCCTGGGTTGTGCAGGCCACACTTCCCCCAGGCATGTGTCCACAATCCTGAGCTTCTCCTTTGGGCTGGTAAGCAATTCAAGCAGTTCTGCAATCCTGCCTCGCTCCTGCTGCAGCCTGGGAATGGTTGCTTGCAAACCCCTTCTGTAGACAGGGTAATGGGATATTGATTGGTGAACGAACAGGTGGTAGGGGTACAGTTTGATTTTTAGATATAATTCTGTTTTCTGCCTTTTGGCTTGTTGCTGGAAGGTGTTTATGCTGTAAACTTATTGTGGGATAATTTTGATTTCAATGCTTGCCAGTAGTTTTCATTTCTATTGTGTCCCCCTCCCCTTTTTTTTAAAACATAGACTGACTGACATGGTGCACTGGGACCATGTGATGATTAGGCCAAGAAAAACTGTGATGTGATTTGCTAAACTGGGTATGTGCAAAGAATGGATTCTCACTCAGGGACCTAAGTGAACCTGTGGGCTGAATCTTTTAGGGAAATGTTTCACAATACATGCTTCATGGAGTGCTGTAACCCTGTGGGATACTCTGTCAGTAAGGGGTTCCATGATCATATTATTTGCAAGTGATGTATAATATGCCTCCTTCTTGGGAAGAACTTTAAATCTGACCATATGGAAGGCTGTGAGGTTTTCAGCAGCAAAGGAATATTTTTAGCTTTCTTTAATTTAACGTTGACCGTGCTTATTTGGCCATGAAAATCCTGGAAGAGAAAACTGTGGTACCCATTAACATCTTGGGAAATCAACATTCCATTGGACACACGCTGGGAAATGCTTGACCACTCTGTGTGGTGTGGCTAGGAGTGTGTGTGTTCTGTGCCTGCTCTCACACATGCCAAATGCCTCTCCTGTCCCACCACTGTCCAGAAGACATTCTCTTGCCTCTTGCTGGGGAATTAATTGGACAATTCATCCTCAAGGGGATAGCACCAACCCCACAGAAGTGTGGTCCCTGAGTGAGAGGGCATTGAGCCGTTTGTGTCAGGAAATGGGGAATGGCCAAGAGGGGGAATCTCAAAATGAGTTGGAGTTCATCCTAATGCCCTCTGGTAGATCTCTGAAGTGAAAATTTTGGTAGCTGGAGGCAGCCAATTCGGCCAAGTCAAGGTGGAAAAGAATTAATGAATAGAAGATGGGTGGAGAGCAAGCATGTTCCATGTCTTGGCTGATGCACAAGAGATGTGCGTTGACAAAGAAGAAAGAACATTGCTGTAGATGGACAAATTTAGAAGACAACTAATGAAAGACAATCCTCCCTGCAGAGTTTGAAATAGCTGTGAATGGTGTTCAAGACCCCCTTAAAGACCTCCAGGGAGGGCACGCTAGGATGTAAGTAATTTTCATGGGCCAGGGCCCCTTGATCTGCTGTCAGACATATTTGAGGTGATTCCTGGCCTGAGTGGAGGCTGTAGGGATGGGGGATGGGGACAATTTGGGAGAACTTGATGATTACAAAGGACAGAGAGAAGAATCCAGATCAAATCAGCTGCTAGGGTCATAGTGACTGGGATCCAGGTGTTTCTGAAGGGTATCCTCAGGTCTCATAAAAATTGGTTTCCCCTTCCTCCTTGAAACAACACTGGGGTTGTCAATGAAGTTCTTAGCTGGAGGCTACCCAATCGCCATCCAGTCATTAGGAGATAAAAACTATCGATCATTATTTGTCTGCTGCTTGTTGGAACCAGCAGGCCTCCTGCTAATATCTTTATCCACTTCTAAGTCTGTCAGCCTATTGACTGTTTTTTTTTTTTTTTTCAAACCAGCTGATTGGAGTGTGAGGTGCTGAAGAAATTACTCTTAACCAAATGATGGGAAATTTGAGCATGGGACATCTGTAGCAGAGCATTCAGAACTTAAGGGGACTCTTTTCCAGTCTAGTGAAGGGGGAGGGGTGGCAGCGAGAGGTTTGTCTTTTCTATTTACCTTACCATCTCGTCACTTGAGAAAAGCCCAAAGCACAAAGAGAGTCAGAATGAAGAAGCAAGGTTCAGCAAGTGACCCAGAACTGCCTCCTCAGTCTCGGTTTACTCATCTGGGCAAGGAGTTACTTGGCACCAGACCTTGTCTTATGTTCTGAGGCTGTGGTAATGACAGGGGAGCATAGCATGTGGCTTCTCTGCCAAGGCTGCTGGACCCCTGGGGTATGCAAAGCACGGAGAGGACCAAAGCAGCCCTTGGTCTCTGGTTTTCGGCAGTGAGTGCCGCACTGTAGCCACCTGCAGGGAGTTCTAACATGAGCAAGCACACAATACCTTTCCTGGGGCATGCTCTGATAGGAAACACAGCTGTCCCTGACAGAGGCAAAAAGGCTAAAGGCACAGAAAATGCTCTTCTTTTTAAAAATTAATCACATGTCATGACAGAGTGAAGAGTAGCCTCATGAGGGGGATCTCTCAGTGGGAGATTCATCAGCAAAATCATCAATGTTTTAACTGAGGCTTCTTGGGCCCAGACCTAGGCAGGTAGAGGAAGGACCCTGATGACAGGGTTCCTGGTCTTGGAATCACTGCTGGGGACAATGGTCAATGGTCTTTAATGGGTGCTGGTCACACTGTGTGTTTTAAACAACTTTATTGGGGTATGACTGACATATAATAAACTTCCCATATTTGAAGTATACATTCTGATAAGGCTTGACTGATATGTACACTCATGAAACTATGCCCAATCAAGATAATGAACTCTTACCCACAAAAGATCCTTGGAGCCCCTCTATAATCCCTCACTCCCACCAGTGTCTGCTCCCCATCCCCTGTTAACTGGTGATCTGCTGACATGATAAATTTGCATTTGTGAGTATTTCATATAAATGGAATCTGACACTAAGTACTATTTGACTGGCTTTTCCCACAAAGCATAATTATTTTGATACTCAGCCATGTTTTGTGTGTGTGACTAGTTCATTTCTTTTATGGCTGAGTAGTGTTCCACTTTATGGATAAACCATCATTTGTTTATCTCTTTACCAATTGATGGGCATTTGGGTCTTTCCAGTTTTTGCTCTTACAAATAAAGCTGTTATGAACATTTGTGGACAAATTTTGCATGTACATATGATAGCATTGTTCAAGTGTTCTATATTCTTTCCAATTACTTTTTGTACTTGTTTCTATCAATTTTTGGGAGATGAATGTTGAAAACTCTGACTGTAATTGTGGACTTGTCTGTTTCTTCTTGAAGTTCTATCAATTATTTTCATGTATTTTAAAACTCTGTTATAAGTTGCATAAACACTTAGGATTGTTCTGTGACTCTGGTGAATTGATCCCTTTATCATTATGACATGACTTTCTTTAACTTTGATAATATTCAGTGCTCTGAAATCCACTTCATATGCTATTAATATAGCCATTCCAGCTTTCTTTTTATTAATATTAACATTTATATATACACATATGTGTAAATGTACAGGTAATATATATATATTCCATTATTTTACACTTAACCATTTATGTTTTTTATATTTAAAATAATTTTTATGACAGCATAAATTTGGTCTTTTATATTTTTTGAATCTGAAAATCTCTCCCTTATAAAAGATTTTTATTTTGAGATAGTTGTAGATTCATATGCAGTTGTAAGAAATAATGTAGATAAATCCTTTGCTCCTTTTGCTCAATTTCCTTTGATAACAACTTGAAAACTGCAGTACAATATCAAAATCAGGATATTGACATTAATACAATCCATCAGACTTGTTTATATTTCCTGTTTTGCTTGAACTTATTTGTGTGTGTGTGTGTGTTCCCCAGTCAAGATGTAGAAAGTTCAGTCAACACAAAGATCTTTCATGTTTCTCCTTCCTCTGCTCTACCCTGCCCCTGTTTTTAATACCTAACAACTACCAGTCTGTCCCCCATTTCAGAAATTCAATCTTTGACCATAACTATGGTGTGAGCTGTGGCTTTTTTTGGTAGATGCTCTTTACCAGGTTAAAGTAATTCCCCTTAATTCCTAATTTGCTGAGAGTTTTTATTGTGAATGGATATTGGACTTTGTCAAACATTTTTTTTCTGAATCAGTTGAAATTATCATATGATTTTTCTTTAGCATGTTGATGTAGGTTATTGATTGATTTTTCAATGTTGAACGAGCCTTGCATACTTGGAATAAATCCCATTTAGTCATGGAACATAATTCTTTTTATACATCATTGGATTTGATTTGCTAATATTTTGTTAAGGATTTTTGTATCTAAATTCATGTGAAATATTGGTGTGTACTTTTCTTTTTTGTACTTTATTTGTCTGGTTTTGGTAATCTTTGTCTTTCAATTGGAGTGTTTAGATCATTTATATTTAATATGACTATTGATATGGGTAGGTTTAAATCTATCATCTTGCTATTTGTTTTCTTCTTTTTTTTTTTAAGATTTTATTTATTTATTTGACAGAAAGAGAGATAGCGAGAGTAGGAACACAAGCAGGGGGAGTGGGAGAGGGAGAAGCAGGCTTCCCGACGAGCAGGGAGCCCGATGTGGGACTCGATCCCAGGACCCTGGGATCATGACCTGAGCCGAAGGCAGACGCTTAACGACTGAGCCACTCAGGCCCCCTTGCTGTTTGTTTTCTATTTATTCCATCTATTTTGAGTTTTTCTTTCCCTCTTTTTCTACCTTATTTTTGATTAACTAACCACTTAATTTTTTTTCTATTTTGTCTCCTTTATTGGTTGACTTACAGCTATAACTCTTTGTCTAATTATTCTAATGGTTTCTTTATAAATTATAGAACACATATTTAATCATGATCTACTTTCAAGTGATATTATATTATCTCACATGTGGTAAAAGTCCTTATAATAGTAAAGTCCAGGTCCTTTGGACTTTCAACTCTACCTGCTTGGCTCAGGCTATGTGCTGGTCTCTGCCTAGGTCCCTCTGTTTGGGTCATGACATAGAGACTCTCTCAAGGCAGTAACTGGGGCATTTATAAGGCTCTAAGGCTCTACCCCTTTGTTCTTCCTCTTTCAGGGATCACTGTCCTTTATTCTCTGATGTACTGAATCTTGAAAACCATTGCTTCAGATATGTTGCTTTCTTGTTTGCTCTTTTTGTTTGTTCATTTGTTTCAGGCAGGAGGATGAATTTGGTTCCTCTTACTCCATCTTGGGCAGAAGAAGAAATTCCTTACTGTTATTTTAATGTTGATTCTGTAAACTTCATATTAGGGTCAAAGCACTAATCCTTTTTTTTTTTTTAAGATTTTATTTATTTATTTGCTAGAGAGAGAGAGCATAGGTGAGAGAGAGTGAGAGAGAGTACAAGCAGGGAGAGCTGCAGGCAGAGGGAGAAGCAGGCTCCCTGCTGAGCAAGGAGCCCGATGCGGGACTCGATCCCAGGACTCTGGGATCATGACCTGAGCTGAAGGCAGCTGCTTAACTGACTGAGCCACGCAGGTGTCCCCAAAGCACTAATCCTTTTAATACAGTCTCTGTTGTGGATCATAGAGAATGATCATAGAGAATCAAAGCATCCAGGCTATGTGACATGTATTAGGTCTTTCCTTTCAGAAAGATCCAGCCCACATGCTGGAACTTCATGGCATGGCAGATGTTTGTGTGTGACGGTAGAACCCATTCTCCAGAAAGAGGAGGTGATTTGTGCAGAGGACTTTTGTTACATGTATATTTTTTCTCCATCTCACTTATATCTCTATGAATGAGACTAAATCTAGGACCATGAAATCCCCATTTCACATTTATCAAATAAACAACTCTACACCAAAGGCAAAGATAATTGGAGAGAAGAAAGGGCATCACATGCTGAAAGATTCACATAGTCTCAGATTCAGGAGGGTCCTCAAGAATAGCCCCCTGCTTCTAGGAAAATAAGATACCATCATCTTCCTTTTATATATTCTGGCAACTCTGAATATTATGGACTTACCCAGGGTCTTGTAAAGAGTAACCTCCGTTCTCTCTCCAAGTGTAACAGACACTTGCTTTTGCAATGATTCTGTCTGCAGTATTCCTCTCTCGCTCATTTTACTGTCTCGGGGGTGATTTCCTTCCCCCTAGCTTTGCCTGTCTTCTGATTAGCTGATGACATGTCCCCTAACGGCTTTCAGCATATTCCACCTTTCTGGGTGAGGGCAAAACATACTTCCCTCTGAAGTTTCTCTGGGAAAGCTTTAGAGCTATACAATTAAAGTTTCCTCGTTCATTTCTGTCCCCTTATGGTCCTGGCCTCTGACAGCAGATGGATGGCTGTATCATAACACTCCCTCCACATCATTGTCACGTCTTGGCACTGTGACAACAGCTTCTCTGTTTCTAGAAGGCCAGGAGCTAGAATATCAGGCAGGGAAACTAAATAACTTTTCACCCTTAGGACATAGTTCCTTCTTCAGAGAGCTGCGGGCCACTGAGAGCTGGTGTGAGGCTGTTGAGCTATTGAAGCATGGAGCATTTCTACCACCCTGGAACACGACTGTGAAGGCTTTATTCTTACCATGCCTGGTCCCAGAAAATTGATTTGGAAAAATGACCTGGAAGCTTTGCAGACAGTGGGATCTGTCCTCTTCCCTAAAGCAATGAGCTACAGTGCTCTGGCATCTTTCAGCAAGGTGCTGTCTGCTAATGGGAATTATGTAGAGCCAAGAGCAACTGTCATTAACAGGGCAGAGAGTTTGGTTTGGAGAATAATAATAACCATAATGTTAACAGCAAACATCTTTATAGGGATTGCTCTGAGCCAGGCACTATTCTAGGTCCCATAGGTATATTAGCTTATTGAATCTTTGCAACAACCATTCCAGGTAGGTACTGTTACCATCTATATTACAAATGAGAGAGCTTAGTGACTTATTCCAAGTCACTCAGCTAACAGGTGGCAGAACCTGGATTCAGACGCTGGCATTATGATTCCAGAGCCTGTGGTCTTAATCTCAATACCATACTGCCTCTGATTAAGGATATAAAATTCCTCTTCCTTATCAAATCACAGCATGGAGAGAAATGAGGCTTTAGATAAGAAAAGGTGGACTTCAGTAGCAGAATAGAGAGGAGATATACCTTTGTCCATAGAATGAAATGGCTGTTTTGTAGGTGGTGCAGACTTGGTCCTGCAGGGATTTCTGTAGACTTCTCTATTTTTCTATGCTTACTTGATTTAGATTCACCGTGTGACTAGTTCTGGCCAATGAAATGTGGGCAGAAGTAATATGGACTAAGGTGGTTAAGTAATCCTATGATTTCCTCTACTCCCTTCCCCCCATCTGCTGGCTTGTGAACAACCTTGAAGGGCAACCTCAACTCTGTAATAAGGTAGAACCACAGGAGAGGAGCAGCCCGGATCCCTGAACCGCTCCTTGGAGGAAAGCTGCTGAGGAGAACTACCAACCCACGTGGAACTTGGAGCGAATGAGAAATAAACTGATACTGTGTTGTTAAGCCATTGAGATTTCAGAGATTGTTTCTTCTCCTAACAAAGATAAACCAATCCTGATTAATACATAGACTTGCATGTCCCAGGTGCCTTGTGGCCTTTTCTGCTCGAAGGCCCTTTCTCTTCAGATCTTGAGAGACACTGCGAGCAGCTACGGAGGAGACATTTTCTGCCAGGAACAGTTCAGTCTTTCCCCAGCTTTTGTTATCCGCTCTACAGGACATACAAGAGACAGGGGAGAGGTCTTAGTTTTCTAATATACAAAATGGGTAGAGGGCACTGTGTTATCTCTAAGGGCTCTTGAACCTATATAAGTCAGTGATTTATGGTCCTGTATCAGGATTATAATATGAATTTTTTTTTGGCTGCTTGGAATTTCAGCTAATGCCACAAATCCAATAAAAAGGTATGCCAAATACCCTCACAATTTAAATGATAGGCTGGCCATCTATAAAGGGCTTTAAAAAGAGGTGACCCCAGGGCGCCTGGGTGGCTCAGTCGTTAAGCGGCTGCCTTTGGCTCAGGTCATGGTCCCAGAGTCCTGGGATCGAGTCCCACATCGGGCTCCCTGCTCAGCGGGAAGCCTGCTTCTCCCTCTCCCACTCCCCCTGCTTGTGTTCCTGCTCTTGCTGTCTCTGTCTCTGTCAAATAAATAAATAAAATCTTTAAAAAAAAAAAAGAGGTGACCCCAAACTCTTCTGTCAGCATTAGCGCATCACCCATCTCCGGGGTATAAAAGAAAAGAGGTGGAAGATAGGAGGACAGGACATGGTGCCTTTGGGGAAAGTTGTCGATACATGGTGATTTGTTCTCCATATATCCCAAGTAGGGAGGAGTGGTGGAGGCTTCTCTAGTCAAGGGGGTTGCTCAGGGAGCTTTGCCTTTGTTCTCTGGCTTTTGATGGACCCAGCAAATGGACTCTTGGTTAGCTTGGGCAGAGACAGCAGAGAGGAAAGAATCAGAATTGCTTTGGGAATAGCCTGCCCTTCCAGGGTGTAACAAGGCCTATGAAGTGAATTTCCTGCAGAATAGAGGAAGTTCTGAGAAGGAGGTCTGCACAGGGTCCAGCTGCCCAAAGGGACCCTATGGAGAGGTGAGGGGACCTAGGAGTGGGGTAGACTACAAGACGCTGATGGCTGAGGGAGTGCTGAGGGTCACAGGAAGCATTGTTTTTGCAAGAGATTGCAAGATTGGGGTCTCCAGTAAAGCACTCCATGAATAAAATAGCTTTGGATGATATTCCCTGCATTCCAAGAGCACTGATGCTGAACTATATCTGCACCATTCCAGGAAGACCTTTCCTGCCTCTTTCTTTCCCTCTGTCTCCCTTGTACTTACTCCTGTGGGGCCACACATAAGCACTGTAGAGTGTGTGTGTGTGTGTTGGGGGCGGGGTGTGGGGCAAAAGGAAAGAGCCAAGAAGCTGACTTCTCCCCCAGCCCTCCAGGGCCACCATTAAATTGGAGGAGATTTTAGAATTTTAATATTACATAGGACTGGCTTCCTTAATGTGCTCCACAAAGGAGGTTATTTGCTTTTTATCTGAGCATTAACAGAAAATGTTACGAGACTTGTTGGCTATTCATTCAGGAGCAGGGAGGCATGATCCCACAGAACAGGTTGAAAGGGGGCAGCTGTGACAGAGAAGTCAGGTCCTGTTGCTTGTGCCCTGTTGAGTCTGGTTCATTCATTAATCAGTCAAACGTACATAGTATCTCTCTTTCTGAAATATATCCATGTGCATTATCTTTTTGATACCTACCTGTCTATTGCCTGGTTGGGTGCACATAATTTGTACATAACCCATTTGTGCTCAGGTATCACTTCTGTGATATTTCCCTTGCTGGGCCTCAGATGTGGGCACTGCTATATGGGGACTGGTTCCTTACAGCCTCTGGTGCTGACTGCTGCCGCTCTCATATTTGGACACTCCAGGCCATGAGCAATTCCAGGAGACACCTGGGAAGGCTTCTGAGCACCTTGGAAGCTTGCCCCACATGACTTCCCTGGGTGTCTAGAGAAGCGAGAGTATTGTGCACCCAGATGATCAGAATGGTTCAGGGCAGAGGGACACTTGCATTGATGGGACTCTCCCTAACCCTTATCATCTGCCTCCCACTGCTTCCCACTCATGACCCTCCTTTCTCTACACAAAGCCAGCCTTTTCATGATTCCCAATAATATCCTGCATTCGCCCACCTCTGAGGTTTTTCTCAAGTTCGACTCTGTGTCTTAAATGCCCTCCTTCTATCTTCATTGTCCATGTCTTGACTTTCTCCCAAGTCATGTCAAATTCCTGTCTCACCCCCACAGTCCCAGCAAGCCTTTTCTGGTGCCTCATAGGAGAGTTGCTTCCGTCTTTAGTCCTACAGTACGTTGTTATGTCTCCGTGTAGTCCCCATGGTCATGGTGGCCAGATCATGACATTTGTGATGGTTTTGTCTCTCTTACTAGTTTATGAGTTCTCAGAATACAGAAATGTGGCTCCACTCATTTCTGTATCATCCCTGGAATCCTGTGGGTACTCACTGAATATCTGTTAAATGGAATTAAATGGCAAATTACCAGTTCTGGGTGAATGTAAAGGATGTGTGATCTGGCATGTCAAAAATATCTTTAAAAAATGTGGGGCTCAAGCCCTAGCTCATGTTAAAGTACACCGGAGTGTTTCATGACCTGAGTGGTCCATAGAAAATCCAGGTGTTCCATTCTTTTAATTCATATTCGTGCCCTGTGGCGGCTCTGTGAACCCGGAGGGGCAAATATGTGCATCCTGATTGGAAAAAGAATGGGTAAGTTGTTGATCAGGTTAATATCCTCCACAGCCACTCTTTTGCTAGGTAAAGAAAAAGTGAATTAATTGGGGAAATTATAGGTCAGGTTAGGGAGGGTAGGGCCAGGTATTATAATTCTGGATTAGGGAGGGCTCCCAGTATCACGGAGGGGAGATTTATGTAGTCTGTGCAGGCCTGGGGCCATTAAGAAGTGGTTCTCAGAAGGCTAGATGGTTTTTTTTTTTTTTTTGCCCTAATTTATTTTTTTCTTTTTTTCCCCCTTTTTATTGTTATGTTAATCACCATACATTACATCATTAGTTTTTTTTTTTTAATTTTTTTATTCTTATATTATCCCCATACATTGCATCATTAGTATTAGATGTAGTGTTCCATGATTCATTGTTTGTGCATAACACCCAGTGCTCCATGCAGAATGTG
>NC_138378.1:107280852-107325983 GCF_054177405.1 Leptonychotes weddellii
CTTTTAAAAGTTCTGATTTTGTGCTCCGCGGCTCTATCACTTGCCAGAAGTGGCTGATGAAGGCCCCTCCCCTGCCTTCTATCCTCCCGAATATCGCCTCGGATTCACTTCTCCACACGTCCTACCTTCCAGAAAGTGGTCGCTTTTCTGTTCAGAGAGTTGTTGCTCTTCTTTTCTTCGATCTCCTGTTGAGTTTGTAGGTGTTAAGAATGGTTTGATCCCTATCCAGCTGAATTCCTGAGAGGAGACGAAATCCAGGTCTCCTACTCCTCCGCCATCTTGCTCCGCCCCCCTACATCATTAGTTTTTGATATAGTGTTCCATGATTCATTGTTTGTGCATAACACCCAGTGCTCCATGCAGAACGTGCCCTCTTTAATACCCATCACCAGGCTAACCCATCCTCCCACCCCTTCCCCTCTAGAACCCTCAGTTTGTTTTTAATCTCAGGATGGGTTTTAATTCATATACAAATATGGCAGCTTAAGAATGAATCAGGGAACGGTTTTGAGCCAAGTAGTATTTAGGATGACCTAAATGTCAAGGATGATGGTTTTCCCTTTTGCTGGGGATATGGGAGGCTGGTGGATCTCCTATTCAGTACAGAGGGGTAATAGGTGTGAAGACATTGGCATCCATATGACACTCGCTCCCAGTTGTCCTTGGTCCTCTCTTTGAGGGTGGGCAAAGCACTGCAGGCAGAGGGCTGGCGATCTGCCAGCGTGCATGGCTTCTGTTTTAACAGGGTCAAGCTCTGCTATTTTGCTCGCCTACTGCTCCTGATCATTTTTCTCTTCTGCCTTTTATTTTTCCCCCAGACCTTTTGGTACCCAATGATTTTTGATTAATTTATTTATCATCGTTGGGTGATTGATGCTGTTTGGTGCTGGTACTTTGTAACTTTCCAATTCTTCTGGTTGTCAATGTGACAGCCTCTTGATGATTAATTAGACCCCGTCCCTGCTCTTTTCATTCTCCCTGTGCGCCAAGGCTCTTGGTTTTTAGCAAATATAAATATTTCTAAGTGCAGATTTAATGATTGAGAACACCCAACAAAATCCAGAAAGATCTATGATCCTTTCATTCTTCTTTACTTTCCTACTGAAATATAATACATTGTGTTTTTTCTCTCCCTGTTCTTTAAGTTTTGGGAATCCTCTTGCCTTTTTTGGGAATTCTCAAAGCTATTTTCCTGCTCTTCTGGTGTCTCCATCTATTACTTTCTCATCTTTTGTCCATCTCAGTTTAGGTGAACTTGCTTTCTTCTACATAATACATAAGCTTGGGATGGTAGGAAGAAAGGAAACTGATATTTGTTAAATCCCTATTGTTTTCCTCGAACTACGAGAGACACTTTTCTATCAGGTTCATAAAATATTTATTGAGCACTTATTATGGGCCAGAAACCCCCCTAGAACCTCCATACAAGATAGTCATCTTTATTTCTATTTTATAGACAGGAAGCTGAGGCTTTGGGACAACAATCAAGGTGCTTTAAGTCATAGGAAAAGGCAGAGCAGAGATTTGAACGCAATCTTTCTGACTTTATTAACTTGTATTATTTTCTATGACACTATTCTGGATAGATAAAGGATTCCTAGAGCCCCAGAATTTAGAAGAGACCATAAACTTTATCTATACATGTGGTTCTCAAACTTAGGTAATTAGAACCCTGCTTGATCAGCTACATAAAAATCCCTTGGAATGCTTTTTAAAACACAGATTTCTGGGCTTTTCCATAATTGTTGAAGAAGTCTGGATTGGCCCAGAACTGTGTATTTTTAAAACACTGTCTACATTATTCTGAATCTTAGCCAGGTTAATGAGCTGGTGCTATCAGCTAACTATTACATAGTGCAGGACTTTTCTTGACATTCTTCACTGAGAGATGAGCATCTAGCTTTTGGGCAGGGCTCACTGTCCATGTGGTAGCTTCCATTAGTGAGCAGCCCTCAGTACTTCTGGAACATTCTTCTTCATGTTGCTCTGTCACCAGTTCTTCTGTCACCACAGTCTGTGATCCTTGCAATATAAATGATAGGGACTGGTTATTAAGAGCTCACTGTGTGCCAGAGATGTGCTAAGTGCTTTAGCTCTCTTAGGCACTCAACTCTGAGGTTGGCATTCTTCCTGCATTGCAGAGGAGACCATTTCGTTCTGGAGGTACAAATAATATGTTTATCTATTGTCATCATCTGTCCAGATATTTGCAGATAACATCCTTCCCAATCTCCCCATACTTTCATAATTTAATATGATAAGAAATTTAACTGGGTACTGACTTTTTCCAAGGCAAGTTGCTAATGTTGCAAATATGAGGAAGGTCTTTTACCTTGAGGTTCTACAGTCCAGTGGGAAAGACCAGCATGGACTCTAATGTAGTTTTGTGTGTGAACCTTGCTTCTCTAAGTGGACAAAGGGTCCTTGAGGGCAGAGCCTGTATTCTTCCCTTTTCTTCCCTACAGTCGGAGGGTTGAATTTGTGATGGGGAATCAATAGAGATACATTGTCATGGATTGATTGAGACTTTTTTTTTTTTCTTTCTTTTTTCTCTCCATGTTTCCTGAGTGAGTCAAGCGATTGGGCAGGGAGGAGGGTATGAGGCTGTCTTGAATTTCTGAAACATATGCCTTTGAGGTGGTTCATGAATTTCTTTGGAGTCCACACATCTGTCAATTTGGGGAATGTCTCCCTTGGAGAAAATAGCTGTGATGGTTAATTTTTAAACTTAACTGGGCTGAGGGGATGCTCATCTACCTGGTAAAACATTATTCCGGGTGTGTCTCTGAGGACGTTTCCAGAAGAGATTAGCATTTGAAACAGTAGACTGAGTAAAGGAGACTCACCCTCACCGGTGTGGATGGGCGTCATCCAATCCACTGGGAGCCCAAATGGAACAACAAGAAGGAAGAAGGACAGATCTGCTTTCTTTTCTTAAGCTGGGACATCCATCTTCTCTTGCTTTCAGTGTTGGAGCTCCTGGTTCTCTGGCCTTCAGACTCTGGAAGTTAACACTAGTGGCCCCTCTTCTGCCTCCTTTGCAAAGCACCCTCCCCCAACTTTTTCATGCCATCAGACTTGGATTGAATTATACCACTGGCTTTTTTGGCTCCCCAGCTTGCAGATGGCATATCATGCATTTCTCAACCTTCATAATCACGTGAGCCAATTCCTGTAATAAATCTCCTCTTATGCATCTATATGTTTCCTATTGGTTCTGTTTCTCTAGAGAATTCTAATACAATACCTGCCCACAGTATCCTAGCCCAGTAGATTAAAATACAGGGTTTATAACCAAGACCATGTGGGCATCCTATCTACATTGTTGACTTTCTCCATGATCTTGGATCTAGCCTTACTCCATGCCTTGACTTTTTCCATCTGTCAAATGGGAATACCAATTCCTTATTAGTTCTCAAGGATATCTAGAAGGAAAATATTAGTTATTATTAATGTACTTCAGACTTCGTGGTGACACTAGCTGCATAAATATAGATCTTTCTTGTTTTAAACAAGTGATGCTAAACAAAACCAAAGAATATTAAATTATGAATTACAGAAGAGATAAATTATGGAGGTAGTTATTATTTAAATTGCAGAAATATTTCTCATTTTCAGCCCAGGGTTCCTTTACAAAGCAATCTGTCTTGTGCTTTTAAAAAAGTAATTCCATTTACCAAAATTTGATTTGCATGCAACTTTTTAGAAACATTTATCATGTAAAGTGAGACATCATCTGACTAAATTAGAGAATTTACCAATATGTTTTGGCTTAAGATGAATATCACTTCCTCCAAGGGTGGGAATATTGGCAAATTGAATTTCACTTCTCTGCTTCTCAAAGTGAGACTATCCAAGTCCAGTTTTGAAGCATCTGGTCTGAGAATTAGTAGTCATGGTGGACATACTTGGATTCATGCTCTAGATCTGTCAATATATCACACATGTCTCAGGGAGGTCAACCTCTCGAGGCCTCAGTTTGCTCATCTGGAAAATGAGATTGTTGGAATTGATGGTCCCTTCCAGCTTTTGGGCTCATTGGTAGTGCTCAGCACTCACTGACAGTGCACAGAGGGCAGCCCCTGGCATACTCTCAATGTGTAATAAATATTTCATCAATGGATGAATGAAGTCTTGGCTTTCACTTCCTTCCAAGCCAATTCCAAAAATTCCAAAGTTGATTATAAAAACAAAATCAGTTCAGGAAACCCCTTTCCTTACTCATCACTGACTTGACCTCCCTCTAGCGTTTTTCACATCTTTAAGCCTGGTGAGAAAAAGACATCAGCTCTGTGTGAGGATCGGGATTTGCATTTCCAGTTGGTAAATTGCAGATGACAGTTGCAAGCCTGGAGAGACCCTGAGACAAGGTGGCCCCTCGCCTCGTCTCGCACGACAGCCCTGCACCTGCCTTGGCATTCGCTGCTTGTGTCCTCCCAGCGGCCTGGCCCGTCTGTGCCTTCCTCCAAGCCGTGCATCATCAGAGGTACTGAGGCTTCTCCAGCTTCGCGGTCCCGGCAGAGGTGTTGTTTCTTCTAAAAGTGGAGGGGAGAGAGAGTTGCTAAGGAACACCATTAATATGCTGACGGCACCGCACTCGCCCAGAGTTTTGGCCTTGGACGTTTGACTCTAATCAGGAAATCATTTTTAGGAGGATTTGTCAGTGTAAGAAAACAAGCTCCTGAACTAAATTAGGATTTGGGTGATTTTTTTCCTCCTCTTCCAATCTGCGGTGCAAGGCAGATTGCTGAGCCCTCACGGTTTGTGTGTGGGTGAAGTTGTTTCTGTTGCACATTTGAATCTGGAGCTCCCAAAGGCGTCTGTGTTTCTAAGGACTACGTTTTGGAGTGGTCCCTTCGGAGGTTTGGGGCTTGTCTCTCCTTGTCTCACACTGGTTGGCTTTCTTGGCAAGGTGGCCAGCTTGAGGACTCTTTAATCTGATTGTCTTTTTCTTTTCCGTTTTTTCCTCCCTGTAATGAATTCACCGCGTGTCTCTGGGAAATTAAGGTAATCCATTATACTCTTGTCTGCCCATGGTTGCTGCAGGGATAATAGTGTTTAACCCAGCTTGGAAGTATCCTGAGTGGCCTGTCAGGGTCTCTTCTTTAGAAGGACAACTTGAAAACATTTTAATAAATGCTCCTTAAGTGTATGCTTTAAAAATACATGGGGCCAAATGGCAAACGGCTCAGTAATAACTAGTCCAGCAAACAAGACTAGCCATTCATCACTCTCTCTGTTATTTCTGTTTGTCTCCTCTTCCTCACTCCACATACTTCCATTTCTCTGGGGGTATGCTGTCTCTGTTCAGGGTTAGGATCTTTGGGGGAACCTAGGGTTTTGGTGGTTACAGACCAATGCCTGCTGCCCGTGCAAATCCAACCATCTCCTACCTGGGAGAGCAGTCGAGTTTCTCCCCCTGCAGTGCTCCTCCATGCTCCTCTGTGCTCCCAAGAGATGTGCCTGAGGACAGAGAGGTGAGTGCCCAGCTCGGGTACTGCAGAGAGGACTGGGTGGCCTGGCCTCAGGTCCCATTTCTGATGCAGTCAGGGACCAAATCACACTTAGGATGTCATGGCCTGGCCTGGGCCTGTCAGGCTGATTTCCTCCTGCACTCCAGTGGAAATGTGTGTTCCCGCAAACCACAGGTCTGAGGCCTGGGGGCCATTCTTGGAGAGCAGGGTAGAAAGTGCCTTTTAACTTCATCTTCTTATCTGTTATCTTCTTATCTTCTCGGAAGATAAAGGTGGCCACAGACAGGACATGGAGTGGGGAAGTGCCCATTGGTGCCGTGTGAGCCTATCCTGAAGATCAGAAGACAGAGTCAAGGCTGAGCCCTTTTATGTTTGCAGGGCTGGCTTCGTGAGAGGACAGGGCAGCTAGCTGTGCCCAGAGGCTTTAGATGTCTCTCCCATGTGCACTCAGAGTATCCGATATTCAACTGTTAAAGAGTTCCATTCCTTGGGTGTGGGGGCTGCTTGGGAATTCTCAAAAATGACATGATGTTAGCTCTGAGAGGAATATTCCTCTGGTGCTTTCTGCGGATGCCATGTGCTCTTCAGTGGAGGGTCCTGTGCTGATAAATGCCTCTCAACCTCTCAGACAGAGACATCCTAGATAAAAAGACTTTATCTATAAGAGGACCTGATGACCCAGATGAGCATCCAGGTAAATCTGAATGTTCTCATTTCTTCAGCTCATAAGAGACATGTTAAATGCATTGGGAAAAGAGGAGTTTAGAGGAGTTCTCCATGAAACAGTATGTGATGCAGGAACTGCCCTTGTTCAATCTCAAAACCGTCCCTTGGGCAGGATCGACCAGCAGGTCAAGCCTGACCCTCTCAGGAAACACAGTCCTTGGCTTTTTACTCTCTGAGCTCCTGGGACGTGTGCTTTGGAGATTCCACCAGCAGCCGAGTTCTGTAACCAGGCTTCCAAGCTGTTCAATGAGGGCTTCTCTCATCTCCTCAGTGAGATTAGGAGACTCGAGCTTGAATTTCATAGTCCTGGAGTAGACCACAGAGGTGATCATGCTCAGTGGATTCCATGTATGTGTGTATGTGTGTATTTAAGCAACCTTATCTCCTGCCCTCACCAAATAATATGAGGCATTGGAAAATACTAAACAGGTACGGGGAGGGGGGACATTCTCACTGAAGTGGGCAGGGGGTAGGGATTAGAATATCATCTACTTGTCCCTTCCCTGGCCCCATCTCCCATGTGGACCCTGCCCCTCAGTGGCTCCCAGGGTACTTTTGTGGAATCCAGAGCTGTAACCATCATGCTTGACCCTTGCATTTACAGATGAAGTCACTGAAGCTCAGAGAGATAGCTTAGCCTTGCGTTGCACCGTGCACAGAGGAAATGTCCAACATATAAACCAAACACATGAAAATTCTTCCTATGCTGAGGAAGAGTTAAACTAAAACAGCCAGAAAAGTGCTGTGTGCTTTTGTCTTCCATGGGAAGGAAGACGACTTTTGCTCTCCCCTCTGTTTTTCCTGCTTTTATGAGCCAGCCTGTTTCCTTCTGGGCCCTCACTGCTGTGTACACAGCTAGCAGGGGCTGGGATGAGCCCACAGGAAGGGGCTCTCCTTGTGTGCTAATGCAGGAAGGAATGTGGCATCGATCTATCTGCAATTATAAGCTCAATGTGTTTCCCTTGAATTTTTAGAAAAACCAGAGGTACTTTGCAAGTGCAATAGAGCTTCCAATTAGGCAGTTAAGTTCCCCATTTCTATTTCCCTAATGACTTGACTTGCTCTCTTGCTTTATGAAATGAAAATAGCTTTATTTGGGCACGAGGATGCAGCTGATCACATGCTTACTATGCTTTTGCAACAAGTTCCTGCCTGTTCCTGGCATATGCAATGGGCAGAATAATACATTTCTGTGCTGCTTTCTGTGATGTATAGTGGTCATTTGCTATCATCCCAAACCTATGGTAACTGAGGGTGGTGCAGTTTGATGTCCAGAAGGCTGCTGTTCTCGCCTCCAGAGGAAAAGTGCCCTTGAGGGCAGGGCACTGCCCCAGGGCCCTGTTTGTTGGGGGGTGTGGAGCTATGGACTTCAAGTGCTGAAAGCGGTGGTGGGGCAGGTAGAAATCATGCAGCAGAGTTGAAGCAGAGACAATGGAGGGCAAAGAAAAGGCACCGGAAGGACATCAGCTGAGTTTTAAGAAAGAAATGGTAGGGATGAAGAATTCAGCTCTGTGAAGATGAAGGGTGGGGGTTTGGTAGTTGCTTCTTCACTTGAAAATAAGACTTGAAAATAAAAGATGTGTCCTCCTCCAACTTTATCTGGTTGAATATTGCACAGAGCCAGACCCCAGGCTCCAGAAAGCCAAAGGATATGCCTTCTCTATCTTTCCAGTTTATAGAAAACATTGCCTCAATCATGGATGGCCCTGAGAGTTGTTCAGATATCTGAGCAGCACCTTTGAAAACCACTTCAGAACATTCTCGATGTTCTCTGTCCCCGCTCTTACCCTTTTTCTGAGCCTAGAAGCCTTCTGAGGGTCTCCGGCTGGTGCTCTGCAGACCCATTAATGCTCTCAGCCTGTACCCTGCTCCCAGCACTGTCTCCCAGCTCATGCATAAGACCATTCCTTTTCTTCCCTGGCCCCCATGGTGAATAGCTGGGTGCAGGTGGTATTCCTAGAAGGTGTGTCAGCTGACTCACAGGAAGTGGGACTGGAGCACAGCCAATTTTGGCATCCTGGTTGGCAGCAGTAGGGAGGGAATGCCCTCGGGTTTCCCATTGCTCCTACCTGGGTGGGTTTTTCATGTGGCTTGTTAGAGGCAGAGCCCTCCGTGGAGAAGACCACAACCGTGGCTCGGTTGTCTGGAGTGCTTTGCAAAGCGGAGTGTAATCTGTCTCTGAGGGGCCGGAGGTTGCTCTTGGCTTTATTGTCTAAATTGCCCTTGATCAGAGCTGAGATTATAGAGGAACTTGGTCATTGCTTCAAGGCAGCCATGGCTAAAAAATAGAAAAAGGAAAGAAGATCTCACATGGGTCAGCTCCTCTTTGTTTCTGGGAACGCTCTGGGCCTTCCTTAAAGTGCATCACCTGCATAGCAGCGTTGGCTGGTCTGCTGATGGGAAGACCTGCTTTCCAAATCTGAAGGAGACCCTGAGGTCATTGTGTCCATTCCCCTGCCTTCAGGTAGGATTAGAGATAAGCCCTGCCAGAGGATAATCTCTTCTACTTGTAAAAGCTTCCAGAGCAGACCTGAATCTCTCTCTAGACCATTCATTGCAACTTTTAACAACCTTCACCATCAGGAAATTCTATCCTAAATCCCTTATGCTGTGGATTAAGTTTCTTTCCTTGTTCCATCCTCAGTAGCCACTGCCAAGACTTTGCTGGCACTGCCTGAGAGCTCTTATACCTGAAGATTGTGTTAAATCCGGCTGCCTGTCCTCCCCTGATGAATAATCCCAGCCTCTTATTCTCCCGGCCCTGCTGCCCGACCTGCTCCTCACCTTTGAGGTTGCCCTCTGACCTCTCTCTGAGTGCCAGTGTCCCTGGTGGGAGCCCAGAACCAGACTCAGGAGTGCAGTGTGTTTCTGACCCATCTTAGGTCTGCGAGAGTCTGTCTTGTCTTCTTGCTCGGGCACCTGTGTGGGGCTTATGGGTTGGTGACACTCTCACTCACAGGCTTACAGTCATCTTTCAACCTACTAGCATATCAGATCATTTTCCTTTACTCCCTTGGATGTTAAGGGCAAGATAAATCACCCCCACCAGCAGTGTCACTGTATCATTTTATCTGCACCAACACTGACCGCTACTACCGCCGGAAAACAAGGGGAAGGGAGAATGGGGTCAATTCTGAGTGCCTGTGGCTCTTCTAGAAGGTTTTGACAAAAGCATGGAGCAGAGATGGTCAGTTGGTTGGATGGGGGTCCTCACACTGCTCTAGTAACAACCAGCTTTCTTGGTCTGATGGCTTTCCTCCCGCTCCTTCTCAGCACCCTCTCTTCTGGTCTCCACTGCTCCCTACCACCCCACCCAGCACACTTACCCCATGACTATCCCATGCCAGGCTAACTCCAAGCCACCAAGCAGGTCCCAGAGTCTGCAGAGCCAGAACGTGCTCACTGTGCACTGGGTGGAGACCCAGATGGGTGAGGTGGCCCCTTCCTCAAGGGGGTGAGGATGAGGCAGGGGCTTGAGACACAGGCCTGGCAAACTACCAACAGCGTGTGGGATTTGGCTTGTTGTTCACAACAGGAGAGAGATGTCAAAAGGCAGCCCTCTGAAGAGGGCCACATGTGTTAGATAGGCATTCTGTGCAGAGGACCTCGGGCCAGCAGTCAGAGAGGTTTCCTGGAGGAGGTGGGGTTGGATGCGAGCTGGCCCTCAGGACGCAGGTGTTGGCTGGGCTTAGAGTGTCCCCTCCAGATTCTGTAAGAGAAGTCTGTGAGAGCTGGGAGGTGCTTGGTTGGCTCATGACTGTTGTTCTCCTCCCCCACCTTCAATCCTTCCAACTCTTTCCATCTCTAGTTGCCAGAAGAGAGAACTTTCCTCCTTTCATTCCATTCCTAAGTGAAAAAATACTTAATGAGCATCCTCTACTTGCTGGAACTATTCCAGGCCAGAGGCAGCCGATAACATGCTGCAAGACCATGACTGGTTCTGGTGTGTGGGTTCTGATTCCCTTGGTCCCTGGGCTGGACAGACATGGCGTGGGCTGGTCAGGCTCCTGGGTCTGGGTCACCTCCAGTTGCTGAGTAATTCTGTTGATTTCTGACTTTTTGCTGTGCATTATTCTCATTTTCCACATCTACTCTGTGTGGTTGGGGGCACCGTCCTGGGCCTTGGGATGCAGAGATAACAAGGCAGGTAAAGTTCTACTCTAGTGGGTGAGGCAAGCAGCATTCTAAGATGGCCATCAAGATTCCCACCCTTGGTGTATGTGCCCTGTGTAATCCTGTCCCCTTGAGTGTGGATGTGGACTGTGAATATGATGGGACCTTCAATTTCATGATAAGGTGGTGTTATATGGCACAGTTGATTTTAAAAGTGATTGTTCTGAGTGTGCCTGACATAATCAGGTAATCCCTCCAAAGGGACTTGGCTCTTCCTAGTGGGAGAGATTCACAGTGTGATGGGGCCTGGATGTGAGGAAGATTCTTTGTTTCTGGCTTTGAAGTTGGAAGGGCCACATGACAAGGAAGGTGGGCAGCCCCTAGGAGCTATGGGAGCCCCTGGCTGACAGCCTGCCAGGAAATGGCAACCCTCATCCCACACCTGCAGGGAGCTGAATCCTGCCACCACCACAGGACCCTGGAAGAGGACCTCAAGCTCCAGATGAGGATGCAGCCCAGCCGACACATCTTGTGAGACCCGTCTAGAGAGCTCAGTCACTTATGATGAATAGGCAGCTAACAAATGGGTGCTGTTGTAAGGTGAGTTTGTGGTGATTTGAGATGCAGCGATAGAAACTGAACATGAAAGATGCAGATGGTGGTAAGGATTACGTAGAAGACTAAAACCCAGGAACGTAATGGAGAGAGGTTGCTGCAGGTAGCCAAGGAGACATCACCTTTGCTGAGGTAACATTTAAGCGGAATGACAAGAAGGACCAACCTGGCGAAGAGCAGGGGACAGAGCCATCCAGATGGAGGGAACAACTAGGGCAAAGTCCTTGGGGCTACAGCAAGCCTGTGGTGGTTTTCAGGTATGAAAAACGGGATGTGTTGCTGGATGCAGTCTACAGAGGCAGATACCAAATCATCCAGGGCTTTTGGAGATTGAACATGGCATTTGGATTTTATTTTCAGTGTGAAGGAAGCCAAGGAGGGTTTTAAGCAGAGAAGTGACATCTGCACTGAAAAAAAAATTTCTTTCTTTTTTATTAAAGATTTTTCTATTTTAGAGAGATAAAATGATCAAGTGATCGTGAGTGGGGGGAGGGGCAGAGGGAGAGGGAGAGAGAATCCCAAGCAGACTCCGCTGAGCGTGGAGCCCGACATGGGGCTTGATCCCAAGACCCTGAGATCATGACCTGAGCTGAAACCAGGAGTTGGATACTCAACTGACTGAGCCACCCACGCACCCCTCTTTATTTTTTATTTTTTAATTAATTGATTAATTAAAAGATTTTATTTATTTGAGCAGAGAAAGAGAGAGATAGCAAGAGGGAGCATGAGCAGAGGGGAGAGGGAGAAGCAGCTTCCCTGCTGAGCCAGGAGCCCAATGTGGTGCTTGATCCCAGGACCCCGGGATCATGACCTGAGCTGAAGGCAGACACTTAACCGACTGAGCCACCCAGGTGCCCCTATTTCTTTTTTAAACTCATACCTGTTCTTCTGTCCTTATACGAGGAGGCTGAGGGCTCTTGGGGGCTGAGCACATGAATGAGCATCTGGGGTCTGGATAAATGTAAGGCAAAAGAGAGGGAACACCCACAGGGCCCAGCTCCCTGGGGCTGCAATGGCTCCCTCCCTGAGGCTGGCTGCTCCGTGGGGCACAGTCCCAGGGAGGCCAGCCCCTGGGCATGGGGCGTCCTGGTCACACATGGCTGGTGCTCCACCATTGGCACCACAGTTTTCTCCCTCCCTAGAGAGACTGGAGTGTGGAAGTCACACTTTCCGTGTCCATGTTGCTGGTGCCACCCCATGCCACCTGTGCTCCGAGCACAGAGGTACCTGGTATGTGCTTGGCCATGGATGATGGCGACGTGAGGTCGAACTGACTGTGCACAGAAACTGCCATGTGTCACTTTGGGTTATTCTTTCATGCCTTTATTTACTCTGGTCATTTTATTGAGGGACTGCCCTGTGCCTTGCCTTGTTCTAGGGGCTGTGGATACCGTATCACATAGACAGACTGTACCTTTTCTTTAAGGAGCTTACATTCTTAAAGGAGAGATAAATTTTTTTTTAAAGTATAAAAACAGTGAATCAAAGAAAACAATAACAAATGGAGGTAAGTGCTATGAAGGAAATCAACAAGGAAACTAAGTGCTTGGGCCTGGAGCCTCCCAGAAGGACTAACTCCAAGTTCTGAAGGTATAATTTAATGAATGAACAAATGCACGAATCAATAATTTTCCTGCCCCTGGATTTGCTGCATTCTGCTCTATTTCTCTTCTCTGAGTCTGTGTCTCCTGGGAGGAGGACCGTGTGTGTTGGAGGTGGGGGCAGATACTCAGGAAAGGCTTTAAGGAGAGGGGAGCAAGCTGCAATTCCTATTTTAGAGCCATCTGGCTGCAATGGGAATGGGGTGGGCCACCTGCTAGGATAGAGGCTCTTCTCATGTTAGGGGGTGTGATGGTGGGGCCTCAGTTAATGGGGAGAAAGAGGTGGATTTGAGGGACACTGTAGGAGTCCTAGAGATAAGACTTGGAGGTTTATTGGTTATGGGAGAAGGAGGTTAAAGGTCGAGGGACAAGACACCATGTCCAGGTGTCTCTAGTTTGGACAACCGGCTGGCTGGCTGAAAATGCTAATTTATTAAAATGCAACATTAAAGATAAAGAGCAAGGAGGGGTGCGGTAAAATTTTAGTTCTGGTTAAGCTTTGTTCAAGGCCCTTGTCTGTGAGGAAGTTGACGCACCTGTGGTGTGCTCGGGCCTGAGGGCTGGGCTGGAGACGCAGGTGTGAGGGTTATGGGTGCACGTGCTGGAAGCCCAGTGGAGGGCCTGACGCCAAAGAACCAAACTTAAAGATGGGGAGAGGAAGAGAAGCTGGCAAAGGAAAAAGTTAAATATTCAGAGAGGATTAATAGAAAAGAGACCTGGCTTAGGAGGTGCGGGGTGCAGACCCGAAGTGCAGGAGGTGCCCTTTGTGGGGAGGGCCATGGAGTCTGCTGGAGGGGATCTGCCAGGTGTGTGCACGCCGGAGGAAGGTGAGGGTGCCTGTCTGGTGCTTTCTGTTTTCACTGCAGGCAGCATCTTATGAGCCCTCCCATTTTTTTAAGGGGTAAAACTCTGGCGCAGTGAGATTCTCCCAAGAAGGAGCCTGCGAAGCTGAAGGGGGTTGGAGGTGTGGGAGGGAAGGGCAGGCACCCGAAGGGGGTGTACAAGGAGGAGGACTGCCTCTTCTACCTTTTCAGCAGGAGAGGATGGGTAGAGATGATGCAGGGAGTGTGTGTGTGTGTGTGTCATATGTCTATTTGTGGTGTGTGCGTGTGTGGTGTATATGCATGTAAACAGGAGACTCAGGAGATCATGTGTTGTCTGTGAAGTTGGAGGCAAGCTTCTCTGCAGATGAAGAAGGTGGTGGGAAACAGGTGGGTGAGAGGTGGGTGCTTGGAGGAGAAGGAAGGGGTGAGCAGGTAGCACTGAGGGGTCTCTGCGTTTGGGCCCCGTGAATAATTCTAGACCATGCTGGGTGGTCTGCTTGTGCCTGTTATTTGAAGTTGTTTGGATCTAAAGCTGAACAGGTTGAGAAGGTCAGAGCTTTGGACCCAGAGCATGTGCTCCTTTCTCAGCCTCCCGGAGGTGACTCAGGGGAGGTGGCAGTGGCAGAGGGTGGCCTGACTTACTGCTTTCCTGGGTGAAATTGGGGGGGCGGGGGCGAGGAGACCAACCCGTGAGTTTTTAAGATAAGCTTGTGTGATCTTTCTTTTTGTCTCCATTTTTGTATCTCTTGTCTCACCACCTGTCCCTTCCTCCCCAAATCTCCATAAGTAAGTAATGACTGGGATGGCGTGTTCTGTTCCTAGAACTGAAGACACCTTTTGGCAGCTTTGGAAGTCTTGTGTCGTTCTTGGCTTCAGAAGCTGAGCTGTTCACCTGGGGTCTAAAACTGTGGCTCCAGACCCTGCTTCTGAGGGTTTTTGCATTATGGTGGGTGAGGAGTCAGCACTGCCATCCCCTTGTGGCTCTAGGACCCGGGCAGATGACACTGAGCTCCGGGGACCAGCGATGGGTGTGAGGGTGGGAGGAATTTTAACGGGTGGTAGGGGGCCAGATTCAGTAGAAAACACTAGATTCCGTGTTGTAGAAGTATGCTGTCTCAGGTCACGTCCCCCTGAAGCAGAGCCTGAGATGGGGAATTCTTCAGAATGTGCTCTTGGGAGCAGGGGTGCAGAGAAGGCAGAATCAGGCAGGGGAAGAAGGCTAAGGGAGGATGTGGCCTCAGCTGCACACCAGCTCCCTTTGGTCCCACAGCAACCTCTGGAATGTGAATTGTACCCTAATTTATTTGGACTTGCCTTGTCTAGACTTTCCTTGGCTAGTGGGGAGACAGTGGCCATTATTTCTCCTGATGTCCCCACTTAGACCAAGATAAGTCTAAGAGAGCACCAACAGTTTCCATTACTATGTCCATTTACTTTGTTTCATATAGCGAAGCCATTCATTCATCCATCTATCCATTCATTCATGCATTCATTCATTCATTCTACAAATACATATTGTGACTGGCTCTTCCCCTTACCCTGACTTTTCTGGCCATTTCAGACACATTTTCCTTAAATACTGTACTAGTCACTGATAGCCAAAGAATTATATTCTCTCAGGAGCATCAAGAAACCTCCCTTTTCTCTGAGTATCTGTTGGCCTAGCTCATTGCTGTGTTTCTTGCCATTTCCACTCTATCTAAATAAGTTTACACATCTCAGTGGGGTGGAAAAGGAAGAAAACAAGAGAACACTGTAGCCTTAGGAGGAGGAAGAAGGAAGGACAGGGTGAGGAAGGGAAAGACCAAGGGTCCCTGGGCAGGCTTCCCAGTCCTTGCAGCTATTGCTCATGGACCACACTTGGATGGGAGAAGATACAGGAGAGCTTGGCTCTGTGGATGGCTCCTACCTTTCTGGTATGGATGCTGGGGAACTCAGGGGCTGGACCACGGTCACCTTGGGAGTTTGTTGCTATGCAAGCTCCAACTTAACACTGAGAGGCTGAGGCTTTATGAACTCATCACTATACTTTGATGTCAAAGAGATGCCACTGTCACTCACTCTCCCATTGCAGCCCCATCTGCAAAATCGAAGCTTCTGGTAACTTGATCTTGAAGTCCCATTCCAGGTATAAGGGCCTCTATCTTAGTGATTCCTGGTTTAACTGGTGGAGAGCAATTAATCTAGTCCTGAGAGGACATATCTACTGGCAGGAGACGTTGTGTATGTTCATTATTTCATCTATGGCTCGGATGAGGGATAATGGCATGCTGCTAGGGTTTTGGGGGGATTGAAACAAGTGTGAGAGGATCCATGATCGTCTTGGAATCCAGACTTACTAATCTTGAGAGCTGGCTGAATGGATCAAAACCCGAAAGATAAAATGCTGCATTTTTGGTTAAAAACTCAAAATTGCTCAAACACAGAGGAGATAAAGCTGGTGTATGAATAGTTCAAGTGAAAAGACGAGTTTTGGTTCAGGATATATTTATTTATAACTTCAGTAAATATTAATTGGGTGCCAGGCACTGATCCAGGAGCTGGGGACGCAGTGGTGAATAAAGTGACATCATCGTCATGCAGCTTACATTCTAGTCCTATACTGCAATGTGATATACAATATGCACTATGCAAGACAAAGAAGTAGGTGACATGGTATGAGCTGGCCATGGGTGGTAGGAGGAACGGCAATGGGAAATGTAATGATGGGGTGCGATTTCAAATGGGGGAGTCAGGGAAGATTTGTTTGAGGAGGTCACATTCGGCCCATTAGCTGGTTGACATGGCTGCTAAAAAGCTACTGAAATCAGGGTTCTGTGATGAATTAGTTCCACTAATGAGAGTGACCTGCCTGGATGCCTCTACCCACCTAAGTTTACCTGACTTCCTCCAGCTGCAGGCTCAGCCCTGCAGGCCCAGCTGGGCCTTTCAGGAAATTAACAAGCCAGGCTTCCTGACCTTGGCCTCATTTCAGGAAATCTGCCTCTCTCCTGCTCTTGAGAGCTATCGTCCCCCGCAATACACTGTGTCTCCGGTCACTTCCAGCCACTGCACCCCACTATCTGAGACAATGCTGCAGACAGTGGGGGCTGGCTGGATTGCCCCCAGCCCCAGGCTGGGGCTACGCGCCGTGCCCAGATGACCCTGACTTACCCCACCTGAGCTGTCGACTCCCTCACTGTTTCAAAGTGCTCTGCTGGCACCGGCTCCAGAATAAGATTCAAAGGGAACATTTTCTGTTTTATTGATGTTCATCTTCCTAAGTTTGCACAGTGTGTGGAGTAAATGCTAATTTTTCTAGGTGGGGAAAAAAAAAGTTTTCTCCCAAACTTCTTGCAATTTTATTAATAATGTAGCAAATGAGACAACATATTCTGAGGGCTTAGTCAATCCCGGGGAGGCAGCCTGGGCCTCGGAGCGGCCGTGTTCTTCCTCCCGCTGACTCCATCTCTCCCTCGGTCTCTCTCTCGGGTGGGTTGCTGAGGCACTGAAGAGCAGAGGGCAGGGGGAATTATGCATGAGCAGAGAGAGGAGACGCTGACCTTCTGTGTTTAAAGGTTAAGGTGATTTCTTGGGAAATGGAGCCAACTCACTAATCAGAAGCTGTTCTGAATTTTTCTGCAAAAATTAGACCCTGTAACTCGCTTCACAAGCTCTGTTTGTGAGGATATCCGTATCTATATATAAAACAACTAAGCCGAGTTCAGCCTAAATTTATTAAACACCTACTGTGCTCCCAGTCTTAGGAAGAGTTAGGCTAAAAGGGGCACAAAGAAGTAAATCAAAACCCTTAGTCACCTGTAACTCATATAAATAGACATGCAGTCATCTTTCATCCTCATGCTACTTAAAAGAAACAAGATAGTTATTCTTATTCTGGGGATTTAGTTAAAAGCAAACACGATCAGGGCGCAGCCTACCCCCACTTCCATAGTCATGGTGCTGATGTTAAAGCAGTGCTCAGGATGAAGGTCATGGGTGCCATGTGATCTTAGCCAGTAAGTTGAATTGAAGAGAGACACAGGAATGGCTTGGAACTCAAAAGTCAGACAGGTATGGAGTACATTCTCTGTGTCCAACACTACAGTAGACACTTCAGTGCAAGTAAGACACAGCTTCTGCCTTCTAAAAACACAAGCCCAATTAAGGTAAAGACCTTTTCTGTCTTGTTCTCTGCTATATTCCCAGAACCTAGAGCAGTGTCTGGCATTTAGTAGAAAACAATGATGTTTGATGAATGAGTGAATGAGTTTGTAGTAGAGAGGGAGGCAGACATGAATATAAGTGTCATGCTTATTGTGTGTGTGTGTGTGTGTGAGAGAGAGAGAGAGAGAGAGAGAGAGATTAGGGCACAGTGGGCCACTAAAGAGAGGTTGGTTTTCTCTGTTAAGTGGGAACAAGATGTGAGAGAAGACTTAACAGGTATATCAGGAAGAATTCTTATTTTAGACAATAGAAATTAACTCTTTAAGCACAAAAATGAATTTATTAAAGAACAGGGACCTCACAGAATTTCTAGGAGTGCAGAAATATGAGGCTTGACACTATGGGATCTAGGAATCCTGCTCAAAGTTGCACGACAGAACTGTGTAGTCTAGAGGAGATATGTTGCCCCTTTGCTGGACACTGTCATGGTGGCTTTCATTCTTGACACCACAGTACTAGACACAGGGCTCTGACACTAGAGATTGGACATTGCTGTCCTCAACCTCACCAAAATGAGTTCTGTGCTGTGCATCCTTCATGCTGCTGGCCATAGGTTCACAGTCTGACTTGGGTTCACTGGCTGGGGACACTGAAGTCACCTCAGGAATCCTGCACCCTAGCTGCAAGGGAAGGTGGGAAAGTGAGCATCTGCTTGGTGTTCTCCCAAAGAATTCATGAGGTGAAGAGTTTGTGGAACATGGAGGAGTGTTCAAAAGGGTTAGGTGGTAAAGAAGAAGGATACATGATTTGTTACATAGCACAGATAGTCCTAGTTTGCCAAGGATGAAGTTGAAGAAATAGTGGGGACAGATTATGTAGAGTTTTGTATTAACTTGTTTAAAAGTTTGGACTCTTTCCCATAAATAGTTGGGAGGCAGTAATGGGTTTTGTGCGGGGGTGTGACAAGGTCAGGTTTGCATTTTAGAAGGCTGGCCCTGAAGGCAGAGTGGGGAGAGTGGAAGAGTGAGTAGGTGTAGGGGAAGAGGGATGGCAGCAGGTTCTGGCCAGAGCTGAGGAGGTGGAGCAGGCAGTGGAGATGAAAATGGGGAGGTGGGCAGTAGGAGGGACATTATGGAAGAGGAGGGCAAGTGGGAGCGGACTGTGGATAGGTAGTGGCTTTGCCCTGCAGTCCAGGTGAAGTCACAGGACTCATATGGGTGTCATTCTGCAAGCTGTGGGCTCTTCTCAAGGACAAGCACAGCGGCCAGTCCGGGGAGGAGCCAGCTGAGGTCTGGGTTCCAGCAAGTTGGGGTTTGCCAGTAGGTCATCAGGGGTCAGAGCAGCATCCTCAAGGCAGTTGGACCCAGGATCAGATTACCCCGAGATACGTTTCTGGTTTTGGTGCTTACTAACCTTGTGATGTGGACACATTGCCCAACTTATCTGGGCCTTGATTTTCTTATGTACAAAATGAAGGTGGTAAGGCCTATACTACTGTGTTTTGGTGACAATAAGAGAAAATGCATCTGAAGGTGCTGTCAGGTGATAGGAACTCAACAAATTGGCCCTGCTTTCCCTTCTGATAACTTTTTGTCCATGAGGCTCCATGAGAGCAATATCTGGTCCAAGCTATTCAAGCCGTGCCTTGAGAAGCTGCTCCTCTTCCTGTCCTACTGTGGGCCTATGCCTCTCTCTTTTGGGCTCCAGCAAGTGTTCTCAGTTCCTACCAGGTAGCACCTAATATAGACTACTACTTGCCTACCATGTGCTCTGGACTGATTTTGGTGTTGGACTGAGGTGTGTATGTGGGTGTGTGTCAGGAGAATCACATGCCATGTGCCCCTGTTTTATGTGGGAGGAATGGGCACATACTTGTATGTATGCATTTGTATATATGTATGTGTCACTCACATTACAACCTCCAGTTCCTTGTGGTTGAGACAAGTTTCTTTCATGATGTTACTGGTGACTAAAAATACAAAGGCAAGTAAAAATGAAAAGGTAGAGCAATGCTGCTCATCTTTGGAGAATAGGGATCATGGTGTTTAACAAGCCCAGGGACCAAACAGGTTGCAAAGAACTTAAAGGGCAGGTCATATCTGGTAAGATCAATTTTAGCAGGGGTAAAATCAAAGCATTTTTTTTTCAAGATTCGTATAACAAATTGTGCAAGTCCATGGTAGAAGGAAAAGTGTCTAAATACCTGATAACTGTTTGGGATAAGAAGCCCTAGAAGTTTCATTGACTAAAAACTCATTATGGGTGAAAGCCTGCCTTTGGCTTCTCCATTCCTCCTGAACCCCTCCATCCAAGCCAATACAGTGATGCTGAGGCCATGGGATTCCTGACATGGTGCTTTCCTTCCTAAATCATCTCCCCTGGACAAACCATGAGTGCACAAGCCCAAAGTAATGAAAAGATTTTTTCTAATGAAAGATTTTCAGACCTTGGGGAAGTAGTGAAGTGTCAAAAGCAGCAATGTGATCTTTGGCTGCATTACTAAAGGTATGTGCTTGGACCTTAGAAGAATGGCTGCCCTATTTGTAGTCTGTACTGGTCAAGCCACATTTGGAAAGTTGCACTCAGTTCTGGGTGCCACTGGTATAGAGTGCATTGTACAATTTGAGTGTATGGGAAGGAGTCAAGGGAATCAAGGGGGTTCATGTTGGGACATAATTCTCCATGGATCTCTTGAGTTTCTGTCCAACTTCTGAATAAAAGGCATTGATAGCTCATCAGTGCATGCTAGAGATAGTTTAGAAGGGAATTTTCTAACTGTATCTTAGGATGGAATAAAATACTCCCAAGACCCTTGTTGTAATGTATTTTTGAAAGTCAATAATATTCCTCATGTTGGGGCGCCTGGGTGGCTCAGTCGGTTAAGCGACTGCCTTCGGCTCAGGTCATGATCCCGGAGTCCCGGGATTGAGTCCCGCATCGGGCTCCCTGCTCAGCGAGGAGCCTGCTTCTCCCTCTGACCCTCCCCCACTCATGTACTCTCTCTCTCTCATTCTCGCTCCCTCAAAATAAATAAATCTTTAAAAAAAAAAAAGAAAAAGAAATAATATTCCTCATGCTTAGAAATTCATCAGCTGAGAGACATTATTTTGGATCTTTGGTTGCAGAATGCTACCTCTTGAACTGAAAATGCTCCTGGAAGCTGGGTATCTTGTTGTAAATTCCATGACTTATATCAGGACTGCTGGCTTGGACCAAAAGGAAGCACAGAGAAGGAGTGAAGGCAGTGAAGGCAGATAGTACCAGTAACTATTCTGTGAACAGGGCCTCAGATCTTTTCCTCTCCCAGTCTTTACAAAATTAACTTCTCCCTTCCCTCCAGCCCTTTGCTCAGATTGGTTTGCCTTTCTATTTTATTATCATCAGCAAATAGTAACAGAGTATGTAATGTGTGATATTTGCAGAAGGAATTAATGAAATATAAAATGTAATCTTTGACTTTTATATAATTTAATTCTTTCATTCATTCCACAAACTATTACTGAGAACCTACACTGTACTAAAATACAAAAGTGAATAAAGCATTACTTCTTGCCTTAAAGAATCCACACTTTATTTGGGAAGACAGGATCAATACACAGGAAAAAATGTCAAAAAAGAGGGATATAGGATGAGTTAGATGATGGGATACAAATTCATGAGTTCTGCATGTTCACAGACATTACTCTTCCCAGAACTCCAAAGAGAATCACATGCTTGTGACCCCCACCCCCTAAAACCCCCTTCCTGTGTAGTAAAGGAAGAAAGAAAGCCTCATGGGCTGGGGGAGGAAGGGCAGCTTTCTGGGGAGGGGCCAAGGAGCCTGCTGCTGGAGTAGCTTCAGAATGGGAAGGCAATTGATGAACGAGGGTTTTAATAAATATTACTATAAACTATGCGTTGGGAGACTTTTTCGTGCCCTTTGGGAGATGTGAATAGAGAATAAAATTCCTTTTTAATTACTTTGGGCAGTTGAAATTTTCCTTCATGAAATCAGCCCCGCTCTGAGACAGCACCTTCTGGTTACAAGTAATATGGATAATGCTGAACCAGTATTGTTGTGGAAGACTTCACCGTGGAGATGAACTGGAGCTTGATTTCTGAGGCTGGGTGGGAAAAGGCAGGCAGACAGAGAGTAAAGGGAGGGCATCACATGGTGGAGGGTGGGGGATGGTGTGTGGAAATAATAGTGGATGTGCTGGGGAGGAAAAGCTGAGCGCATCTCCAGAGGCCAGTGGAGAGGCCCAGGTAAAGGAGAGTTTAGGGGTATCAACCCAGCCCATTGGCTTCTCTGGGAGCCCTCTTCCATCCACCAAGACTTTCTCCTGGATGTCCTATAATTTGTTGTCTACATGCAGTGAGGGCGTGCCCCTTCTTGTCTCCCTGACAGTGTTATCCCTTCACACTGAAATCCTACTGCTCTCTTTGTCTCTCTAAGTTTCTCCACCTGTGGTCCTCGCTAGAAGAGTGCTTATACCCTGTTTTCACTCATGTGAGGCTTTGGATCTCACATCTAGGGCTGTTTCCTAGATGGCAAAGACAGGATTGTAGTCACACAAATGAATAAAATATTTATGGAGACCTGAGAGGCTAGTTTAATCACACACATCTCTTTCCTCTTGTGTATTAATTAATCCTGATAAATCCCCCTACCTCTTTTTTTCCTCTGCTGCATCCAAATTGCTCAAAAAGACATGTTTGTGGAAGACAGGCTGAAGGAGTGTTTCAGGAGCATCTTCAAAGAATAAACCCTAAATATTTCAGATGGAGCAATCAGTGTAGCAGATCCATCATCAGAGAATACAATTTTGTTGACTTCATGAGAAACACCCATTTTTATGGACTTGAAAACTACCCTGAACTCACTCTGGTCTCTGTGACCTCCTCTTTTATGACACATATCCAGCAGGATGGGTCATGTTGGAATCCATCAAAATGAAACCATCAGTACCTACTAAGTCATAACCAAATTGTCTGGATATTTTATAGTAGAGGATGAGGAAAAAATGGGAAGAGGTGTCAGAATTATGACCCCCTTTTAATGCTCTGGCAACTTCAATAAATCCTTTCCTGTAGTTAAACAATGAGTTTTACCCTGAAGATGAATCCACCACTGGGATGGGTTGCTGCCGATGAATCCTAGAGAACTTTACCTCTGTCTGTTCTTCTCATTTACCTTCACCAAATTTCCCATTATTTCCAGAGTAGCTTCTGATTTGGTTTTCTTACTCTGATTCAGCTTTTCTATAATGAATAATATTTAACAATATTCAAAATGCAACATAATTTCTGACATCCATTTCCAGGGGAAAAAAGAATCTGATTTAGGAGGCAATGTCTTAGTCTGTTTGGGCTGCTATAATAAAATAGTACAGCCTGGGTAGCTTATAAACAATGGAAATTTGTTTCTCACAGTTCTGGGGGCTGGGAAGTTCAAGATCAAGGCACCAGGGTGGTCTCATTTGGTAAAGGCCCTCCTCACTGTGGTGCGTCCTCACCGTGTCCTCACATGGTGGAAGGGACTGGGGATTTCTCTGGAGTCTCTAATAAGGCACTAATCCCATTGATGAGTATTCCACCTTTGTGACTTAAGAACCTCCCAAAGGCCCTATCTCTTAATAGCATCATCTTTGGGGGTTAGGATTTCAACATGAATTTTGACGGGTCACAATCATTCACCATAAAAGGTGGGAAGACCTTGAGGGAGATAGTAACATCATCCCTAACTTGAAGATTCTCCAAGTATGGTGAAAGAGATCTGGGGGTCTGGGAAAGTACAGTGTGCATGAAATAGGACATCTATTTCAGTGTATGTGCAGGCACGTGATGGGAAAAGCAGCAGAAGAGAGAAGCAGGGGCCAGAGCACAGAGGCCATTTTATGCCAGCAAATCTCAAGCTAGGCTCCTCATGAAAATCTCCTGAGGAGATTTTAAGAAATACCATTGTCAAGTCCTATTTCAGACTGATGTATTTTTAATAATTTATGTGTTAGAGTGAATTAATTCAGTTAGATTGCTTTCCCTCTAAACTTTAGTTGAGACCACTGAATAAATAGAAGTTTTGTTTGGGGGAGTTAGTTAACCTTAAAGCATGGATTAATTAATTAATTAAGCAACCATTTGTGGGTTGTTTTTCTAGGCACTATGCAAGAATGAGGAGATATGGAAGTCTTTGCCCCATACTTGGAAGAGCTTACCCACCAGTAGAGAAGATATGCAAATAAACAGATATTTTGCAATAATGCTCTTGTCTCAAAAATTTTCTAGTCAGCCCTGGTTCCTTCTAGCATATTGTGCTTTACATTCATATTTCTGGCTCTTACAAAGGCTAGAGGGGGCCTGGAGATATTCTGGAAGGGTGGTTTTTTTCTTTTCTTCTTCTTCTTCTTTTTTTTTTTTTTTAAGGTTTTATTTATTTGACAGAGAGAAAGACAGCCAGAGAGGGAACACAAGCAGGGGGAGTGGGAGAGGGAGAAGCAGGCTTCCCGCGGAGCAGGGAGCCTGATGTGGGGCTCGATCCCAGGACTCTGGGATCATGACCTGAGCCGAAGGCAGACGCTTAACGACTGAGCCACCCAGGCGCCCCCTTCTTTTTTTTAATGGTTTCTCCTAACAGCTGATGTGGGCTTGTCAGATGCATTTAAAGGGCTGAAGTAGAAGGGGTACTAATTGCCACATGTATAACATTGTTTCTTGGGGAAAATGCATTCTGTATTAGGAAAGGAAATAAGGTGGAAACCAAAGACATTTAGATTCCCATAAAAATGGGGGCATTATTGATGCTTTTCTTTTGCTTCATCAAGTAAATGGAATGACAAGGTACCTACGTGATATGATTACTTGAATTTTCTGCTTATAGGCAAGGAAAGGAAAACTCTTATTATTTCAATTACCATTGGAAATATTTCAAGAATATGTTCATCTGCTTTTCTGCCTTGGTGATAGAGTATAGTGGATATAATGGAATATTTGTTTCCCTGAAATTCAATAGCCGTGCATTTTGATGTTTTAATCACATATCTCCTTGTGTTATTTAATAATTATATCACTATGAATCTTACCTCCCTGTTATGGTCTGAATATTTGTGTCCTCCTCAAATTCCTATGTTGAAATCCTAACCCCCAAGGGTAATGGAATTAGGAAGTGATTTGGGTGGTGATTAGGTCTTAAGGCCAGAGCCTGCATGATTGAAATCAGCACCCTTATAAGAAGAGACCCCAGATAGCTAACTCTTCTCTTCCACCATATGAGGGCACAACAAGAAAGCACTGTCTGTATACCAGAAAGCAGGCTCTCACCAGACACTGAATCTGTTGGTGCCTTGATCTTGAACTTCCCAGCCTCCAGAACCATGAGAAATAAATGTTTCTTGTTTATCAGCCATCCAGTTTATGGTCTTTTTGTTACAGAAGCCTGAATAAACCAGACACTCTTCAAAGAGTCTATGAATTCCTTGGGAAGCAGAAGATATTTCCTGTATTTTGAGCTTCCCTATAAAACCAAGCTCATTGGCTGGGGCATTAGCAGTGACCCATGAAGAGTTGTGAATGGGACACCAATCCTTTAGCTGTTATGGTCTGAATGTTTGTGTCCCTTCCCAAATTCATGTGGAAATTCTAACCCCCAAAGGTAATGGTGTTAGTAGGTGTGGCCTTTGATGGTGATTAGGTCTAAGGTAGAGCCCTCATGAATGGGATTAGTGCTCTTAGGGAAGAAGTCCCACAGAGCTCCCAGACCCTTTCACCATGAGGGATGCAGTGAGAAGTCTGGGACTCTGAAGAGGGCCCTCACCTGACCATGCTGGCATCATGATCCTGGTCTTCCAGCCCCCAGAACTGTGAGAAATAAATTTCTGCTGCTTATAAGCCACCCAGTCTGTGGTGTTTTGTTACAGCAGCCTGAACAGACTAAGACAGCTGCTTTGGTGTCCTGACACGTAAGGTGCCATGGATGCTTGCCTGGTAAGGGATGGTGATCAGTGAAAGAGGGTAAATGCATTAGCATTAAGAAAAGACATGACAACACATGGAAAATAGAAGTTTCTTGTCAAGGCTTGGGGCAAGCCTGTTAAAAGTAAATTTGTTAACTGATTAAATGTGTGTTTTTCTCCCATTTGAATCCTAGACTCTGAAGTCTGAAGAGAAAAGAGCACCTGAGGGCTCCTTAATTTGATGGATGCATATTGGTGACCTTTGGAGACCAGTCATCTTGCAGTTATGACCCACCTGGGAGGCCCCACTTCCTGTCTCGGCAGAAATTCACCTCCTTCAGCTCCCTCTCTGCCTGATGAGCACCAATGCTGGCAAAGGTTGGATTTAGCAGCTAAGTCTAGACTTGGGAATGTATAGAGAGGAGATTTCTTGTGAAAGAAATGTTTTTTAATGTAGACTCAGTATTTTAGTTAAGCATTGTTTTTCTGCACAAGGGAGACAGGACTCATGTAACTGACATCCACAAGTGTCATGATTGTATAACTAATCCAGGCCAGAGGCCACATTGTGCAAGGCATCGGAAATATAAGCTGTGTGTGTACTCACAGGCACACACACTCCCTACATGCACATTTTCTCTCTAGGATGAGCATGGGTAAGTTATCTTTGGGCCATAGGCAAGAGTCACACTGTGGTCTGGCCTTCACTGATGTGTTTGTCTTTCCTTGAAAGAAGGCTTTAGCTGTTCGATTTAGTTTTGTTTATTTGAGATGTTGTGTTCGAACTTTGCCTGCATGCCTAGAGGCTGGAAGGCCATGGAAAATGTGTGTATCTAACTAAATCCAAAAGCACAATCACATCAACTCAGACATGGACACCTAGGGACCATCTTTTACTCCAAGAAACAGCTTAGGTTGGAAAAGAAAGCTCTTTCCAACCTTGAAAGGATGAAAAGAAAAAAAAATGTTTAGAAGTGAAAATTCATAAAACAAGATCTTTTATCCAAAAACATAACAAAATTTCCAGCAGGATATTATGAGCGAATTGACTTTTACAGTAGTTTCATTTCAAATGATTGTGTGTCCTTTATAAAGTTGCCTCCTCGTTTTAGTTTTTGTTAAATCAAGAATATGGTTTGTCCCCATATGATTTAAGTGATATTGAGTGGAACTTTCAGTTGTATTCAATGACAATGTATTGTGGCAAAAGGAGAGAGGACATCGAGAAAATCTGTTGGTAACACTCAGAAGGGTTAGCTCTTCTGTCTCAACAACAGTGCTTAAAGAAAAATGTTCCAAATTAATAATAATAAAAAAGATGAATTCTCTCCTAAACTATTTCAGATAGTTTATAGTTTATGAGAATACAGATTACTTTGCAAAGGGATTGTCTAGTGATTGGAGTTCAAAGCTAAAATAGAAAGAAAAATAGGTTTGGGGTTTCATAATGTAGGAAATATGGGAGAGATTAAATCTGGTTTTTGAGAGGTCAAGCAAATCACCATAATTAGTATACAAAAACAACCAGTGATAAAATATGTTTTATGCGTTTGGTACAATGCCCAGCAAACCAAATGTGCTTAATAAATTTTAAATGGTATCAACAGTATTGCCTTGTTGCTGATAGAGAGTTCATGTCATCACTTTGGGAGGCTTTATTAACCCTTAAGATATCAAGGTTACTTGACTGAGTGAAGAGGGAAGAGGGTTCACTGGAAAACAGCAGGGGTGGAAATGATGCTTCTCCCCACCATGAACAGATGTCTTACATCTCACTGGGATAATCGATTCTAATATTATTAAGCACAAGCCTAATAAATCTGCCCCTGTATTTTTCTGATACAAATACAATATACCTACCACTGCTCAATATCTTTCATATGTGAGGTAATAAAACTGATCCAATATGAAATCTTGTACTTTACATGTAAATTGGATTGCTCTGGGCCATTAGACTCTTTACATAAACAATATATTTTGTTTAAAAGAAAACTGTGCTCACTTTCACATTCTGAAAGTTCATAATGTGCAAAACCACATTAGCAGAGTAAATGGTGTCGGGAAGGAATCTGGCATGGCCAACAGAGGCATAAAGGAGAATGGGGACTTCACTTCCAGCAAAGCGACTTTTCTCTCATGGGCGGTTTTAACGAGATGGCTGCCAACAGGTGAAAGCTCACTAGTGTCAGGTGTAATTAAAAACTTTAATTTCAGAATCATTCTCTAAAGCATTCACAGTGTACCATGCCCAGGGGCTGAGGCGGAGAAGCCTAACCAAGGCAGCAGATTATTTCCTTCTCCAAGAAGACAGCCATTGCTGCACAGAAAGGTGATGACATTTTGAGGCCAAGGCTGGCAATATAATATGATGTCACAGTATCCATTTTTGATATTAGATAATGGCCTTCATTCTGATAGGTCAGTATCTCATTCCTTGGCTTATTTATCTCCATTATGTACAAAATCTGCAAACCAGAACTCACAGACAAACCTTACCCAAGTGTACTGCAGTATCTGCATCTTGGCCTCCTTTGCAGCACTGATCCTTGTGCTCTGCCACAGCTATCAGAGTAATGGCTTTTTTCCCTTTTTATCTGGGTTGGCTTTATTCCCAGATTCCAAATGAAAGAGAGAGCATTTTACTTGACCACCCCATTCCAACTGTTAAATACTGTGCCTTCAGGCTCTGATGCTCTAATGGTCGATTAAAGTTGATAACAGTCTGTCCAATTTCCATTTTTTTAACATTCAGCCTGCTGAAATTGTAATATTGTGAAAATCTGAAGTCTACAGGACCTGCGTGAGAATCTCTCTGGATGTCAACACATAATAATAAACAAGGGGGGAAAAGTAATGGCAACAGGCCTCAGCATTTGCAGAATTTGGGTTAGCTATGTAGCCTGGCCAGTTTGTGTAGGGTAGGAGTGGGCAATAGATCAACTAGTCTATCAAACAGGATATAGAGTAGAGCCACTCACGGGGTAGTTTATGACTGCAGAAGGCAAACATCCTCAAAAATTCTTTAAGTCAACAAAGAGCATATACATTCTGTTCTTACCTGCCTCACCCAATGCTCTGTCCTTCTTGGTCTTATTAAAAGCCTTCCTTAACTTGTTTGGCAGACACATAACTCATAGCTTCTGGACTTTGTTGTTAGGGCTGAAGGGTCACAAGGGTACAAATCTAATTGAAGTATTTTCAGAAATCTGATTTCTCAGGGGATCAGAATAAAATAGTTTGAAATAATCTCTTTTTCAAACCAACATTGGTCTTTCTTGAGCCTTAGAAAAACAGAACTAAAACCAGGAATGCTGAGATGGATTTGTAGACGAGTAGAATTTTGAGATAAGTGGTTTGATACCAGTCTTCTAAGTGATGGAAAAAAATAATGGTACCATGAGACATACTACCTGTATGTATAATATGCAGACTCTATTCTCTTCCTTTCGCTGGACTAGTCAGCTTGCCTTTCTTAGCCACGCTTGGATTCTTTTCTGAACGTGAATGATCTCCCAGAGTTCTCATCTTTGGTAGGCTGGTCTCATTTTTTCCCATCAAATACTCAACTACAGGATGCTTTTTTCATGTTGCGGAAGCAATTGCCCATTTTCTGAGACTTTGCTCTAAAAGTAAGTGCAGATGAGTCCTTCAGACTCTGAGAAATTTATCACTGTCGATAAATATGACATTTCTGGGAATGTGGTTTCAGTCTTTTTCCAAGGCAGGTTGAAATGAAGACTAGAGAACTTGAAGGGTCAAATATTTAGTTCTCCTTATTATTACCACATCATAGAGCCTATGCTTACTTTTTTAGACAAATAATCTTTTTGTCTAAAAATATGGGTATTATTGCTTAAGAAAAGGTTTCACTCTAACCCCATCCAACAATTTGAACACTAACTCTTGTCCATTTTATCTCTGTCATGGGAGGGGTCTTCTCTTTAAGGAAAGGGAATATTCATAGTTTTCTCACATACAACAACATAAAAGAAGAACATGGAGAAATTTAACATAAAAAATTGATGTGACTCCAAAATTTTTTTTCTCCTGTTTTGGACATGGTGGCATAGAGTCTGCCCCATAACACATATGCAATGATGACATTTATCTTTATTCTTTTTCTTCATATTACTGAGGATGTGGGTGCTTAATGTTTATTGCCGAAATGCTTTTGAATTCTGGAAAGCCCATACTTCAGACAATGTGTGTGAATTAAAGGGGAGAGAAATACTCCATCTTCCAGGACTATCTTCATTTCCCAGAATTAGCTATTGATGTTTGCCTGGTAGAAACTTTCGGCCACAAACTTTCTGCCTCAAAAATCCATTTCTATTTACATGTTTGCTCCAGTCTCATTAATTTTCTTCTGCCTTTCCTGAAACCCATGAAAAATCCTTGCATGTTGGATGATGATGATGAGGAGGAGGAGGAGGAGGAGGATTAGAAGAAGGAGGAGGCTGGCAGCAACTAACAAAGTACCTTATCCTGTGCGAGATAGTTTTCCAAGTGCTTTACAAGGGTTAACTTATTTAATCCTTATGACAGTGTTGCAGGGTAGGTACTATTATCCTCCTCATTAAACGTGAAAGAGCTGAGGAATGGATTGGTTGCATAACTTACCCAAGGTCACATAGCTAATAAGTGGTCAGGTGAGAGTTGAACCCAGGACATATGACTTGAGAGTCTTCTGCTTAATTTATCCTGTGGGTGGATATATTCATTTGCTTAGGTTGCCGTAACAAAATACATAGACTGGGTGGCTTAAACAACAGAAGTTAATTTTTTTTTTTAGGCAAGAGTTCCAAGATTAAGGTGTGAGCAGGTTTGGTTTCTTTGGAGGCCTCTGTCCTTGGCTTGTGGACTGCCACCTTCTTGCCATGTCCTCACATGGTTTTTCTTCTATGCATGCACATCCCTGGTATCTCATTGTCCAAATTTGCTTCTCTTATAATAACACCAGTCAGACTGGGTCAGGGTCCACCCAAATGGTCTCTTCATTTTAGCTTAATCACCTCTTTAAAGGACGTATTTCTAATTCAGGCCATAACAGTGAACTTTTGAAGATCTGTTTCCCTGGCCTTTGACTCTTCTGCATTGCTTCATCATTGGGTATCTCTTTTCCTCCCTCCCTACCTGATGTTCTACTCTGCTTGCATGCCCAGACCTCCTGTCCAAAGAGGCTCATACCCTGCAGACTTTGTCCCACCTGAAAACCATACTGAGTCTCAATTAAGAATCCATTTCCACTGTCTGTGATGTCTGGAATGAGGTATTGCCTAGAGCCTGCTGTTGACATTACTGAGGGATGCTTGGGTATTGTGTGTGCCTCTGAGTTGTAGCATTTCCTCAGTTTCTATTGGGCGTGCTCAGTTGTGAGGTCTTAATCCTCAGTTTTCTGATTATTCCTCCACATTCCTTATAGGCTGTGAGCCCTGGGCTTCAGTGTTAACTTTGTGTTCTGCTACTTTAAAAAGTTCAAACCCCATGGTCTACATTCATCTCTGAAGTGTCTTCCAAAGCTCTTCAAGGTGATGCTCGATAATGCAAGTGAGTGGGAAAGAATATTACAATAGGAGGTTGGAAGAAAATAGAAAATAATTAGAATAATAATTGGAAAAAAAGCAAAAAAAAGTCTGTTATACATACAATGTGTTTTATGGATTGTATAATTTATAGGAAAGTGCTTGAAAAGACTTCAGTGCTCTCCAGTGGGAGGTGGCATTGTTATTATAATTGTATTTGTTTTATTATTCTTACCTCATGATTCTGGTTTCTGTCACAGTTGAACATAGAAATGAATCAGTAAGTGGATTGGAAATCTGGAAGGCTGAGGTGCTGTTGAACAACTGAATGGGGAAACTGTCTTCTTGAGTTCCTTCCTGTCCAGTGAGCATCCTAAAGATCAAGGGAACATTCAGTCCAGCTTCCTAGAGGAGCAATTGGGTGTTGAAGTAAAAGGCCTGTCTGGGCTGTAAATAGTAGAGGGGAAGGGCCAATTCCTAAATCAAGGCCGTGCAAGATTAGTTCAGACTGCAGGGACAAAATACAGGCCACCAAAACACAGAACAATTCCAACCTGGCAAAGGAGTTAGAATCAGAAACACTCTTGCAAATATAGCAGAGAAAGAGGCAAGGCTAGAGAAAAAATAGGCCAAGTAATAAGTGTGAAAGGGGATTGAAGCTAGTAATGACTCAAAAACGGCTGAACTGCCAAACTTATTTAAAAATCCTCTTAAAAACAGAAGCAGAGAAGAAAAGGAACATGGACACAAGTGGCACAGGGATGACCTTGAAGAATAATTAAACCAAAACCAAGCGAGGGGCTATTTTGCAGCTCAGAACATAGAAAAACCAGTGTGAGATGGCAGGATTCCGAAGGCATTAAGGGAGCCTGTGCTCCTAAGCTAATTAGTTCACACACTTTCAGTTATTTTGGGGAAAAGTAATAGGGGTTTAAAGATGCTAAGAAGAGAAGGGAATATAAAAGGTGGTTTCAATCTTAAACCAAGACAGAAGCCTTATGGAAATGCAGTTCAATACAGCTGATGTCAACATGCAATGGGGGCTATGAAGGAGGGACCCCAGCATCCAGAGGGTAATGGGATCATTGGCAAGAACCATGATTGATTTTTTTCAAGAACAAAGCAGGCCCAACAATTGATTTTTTCTTGTGCACAGGAATTGGCTGAATTTAAAAGATAGCATAAATCTTTGAACTTTCCTCATATGTTTGGCACCAGGGTTCACATCATTTATTTCAAACCTGGGGTAGGTTGGCTGTGTGGGTCCTTGCCACATGGATTGAGAGTGGCCAGAAGACCAAGGCAAAGGAGGGGGCAGATGGCAGTTTATCCAGCTCAGAGTTGGGTGGGGAGTAAATCATTCAAGTTAATTAAGCCTTCAGGTGATTCTCAATTGGAGGATTCTCATAATTCCCTCAGAATGCGAAGTCTTGCACAATGAGATTTGAAAATTGTGAGATGAGGTTTGGCTGAGGGCAAAACTGGATATAGTCTTAGTAATATAACTCAGTTTGAAAAGATTCTTGCCTTGGATGGATGACCAGACTATATGAAGTCTCATGTTCCTTACATTTTTGGTATTTTATAATTCTAAGAATAGTGGTAATGTTTGAACAGTGGGATGAAACAGGCAGGCAAACAACCAGAGGTTAAGTTGGAAATCCAAGGAAAGAGAGTTATCCCAGGGTATTAAGGGTCATAGACCCTTCGATGTTCTTCTTTTTTCATCCCTGCTTTGCTTCATTCCAACATTGAATATGCTGTTTCTATTGCCCCAGCCATCTCTGAAACCTGCACTTTTCACCCCGTAACCTATAACTCATCTGATTTCCTGAGTACCCCCATTGTTATTCCTAATTTGAGCCTGGGTATATTTTAGATAGAATCTGTCTTGTGAAAATGCAGAGTAGGCAAAATATTAAGGCTATAGAGATCAAGAGGAATACATAATCTACTAATTTTATGGTTTAATTCAGAAATTCTTGTGGGCAAAGATATATGTCTGTATGCTTCTCTATGGGTAGAATGAAAAAGCAATCAACTTTGATAAAATGAAGGACAGGGTAATAGATCATAGAGAAGGTCCTGGCTCATGATCCTCCTGAAAGCCCTCTTTTTATATGATTTAATTGCTCTTGAAGCCTCTAGTGCAGGGTATTTTCCATTTTATAGATGAGGCTATTGAAACACAAGTCAAGGGACTTCCAGTTTTAGCTTCTACATGTAAAGAGCTTGGAAGTAATCACTCCCATCCTTACAACAAGGAGAAAGCTGAAAAAACTGGATATCGATGACTTTTCTTGGAACATTAGAGAATGATATTGTAGAGCAACCATCACTTTAAAATCTGGAGAGACGGGTGAATACAGAACAATCACACTGAAATATGCTTACCTGGAACTGAGGTAAAATAAAATTCTTTATATTTCTTATCCTTAATTGATCTAAAAGATAGCTGTTGAAGTGATAATAGAAATAATTTATTTGTGTAACTGTGTGATTGTACGATTTGGCTTTTGGATAAGTGAAATGAGTAACAGCATTCTTGTAAGGGACAGAGAGGAGTATTTTTGATGTTATAGGGCATTTTTATTAAATGTGAAGCAGTATAACTGTTATTTGAAGGTGGACCTAGATTAATTAAAAATGTGTATTTCAAATTCTGGGACAAAAATTTTTTTTTAAAGAAAATTATATGCAAAGAGAGGAGAGAAAATGGATTCATGTAAAATGCTCAGTTAAAACCAGAGAAAGCACAGAAAAGGTGTGAAAAAGAAACAAGTGCAATGAATAGAAACACATACAAATATAGATATTAATCAAACTATATAAATAATCACTTAGTGTAAATGGTCTAATTATACTAATTAAAAGACAGAAATTGTCAGAGTAAAAAAATAAGACCCAATTATATTTTGTCTATGAGAGAGCCACTTTAAATGCAGTGACTCATGTATGTTAAAAGTAAAGGGATGGAGAAAGAAAGGCCATGCTAACATTAATCAAAAGCTAGCTGGAGTAACTGTATTAATTTCAGACAAAGCAGACTTCAGAACAAGGAAAATTATTAGCAACAAAGAGACACATTATATAATGATAAAGGGGCCAAATCTTCAAGAAGCTATAACAATCCTTAATGTATATGTAACTAACCAAAGAGTACCAAAATACATGAGGCAAAACTGACAGAACTTCAAGGGGAAATGGAAAAATCCATTACTATAGTTGGAGACTTTAATACCCCTCTTTCAGTAATCCATAGATAAAGCAGGCTGAAAATCAGTTAGGCTATAATCAACCTGACCAACACTATCAATCAACTTGATCTAATTGACATTTATAGAATATTCCATCCCATGATAGAATACATATTTTTCTCAAGCTTGCATGGATCATTCACCAAAATAGACTACTTTCTGGGACATAAAATACATCTTAACACATTTAAAATAATAGAAATCGTACCAAGTATGTTCTCAGACTGTAATAAATTAAATTGGAAATCAATAACAAAGATAGCTGGAAAATATTCAAATATTTGGAAATTAAACAAAAACTTCTAAATAACACATGGATGAAAGAAAAAAGTCTTAAGGGAAATTAAAAATTGCTTTGAACTAAATGAAAATGAAAATAAAATTAAGCAAAATTTGTAGGATGCAGTGAAGGCAGTCCTTAGAGGGAAATTTATAGCTTTAAATGCATATATTAGAAAATAAGAAAGATCTTAAATCAATAATCTAAGCTTACACCTTAGAAAACTAGAGGAAAAAAAAAGAGCAATGTAAGTCAGAAACAAGCATAAAAAAGAAATAGTAAAAATTAGAGATGTCAATGAAATTGAAAACAGGAAAACAGTAGAGAAAATTAATGAATCAAAAATTGGTTCTTTGAAAATATTAATAAATTGATAAATATCTAGTCAGATTAACCAGAAAAAAAGAGAGAAGACACAGAATTTTCAAAATCAGAAATAAAAGAGATGTTCTCACTACTGAGTTCATGGACATTAAAAGGATAACAAAAGCATACCATGTGTAACTGTGCTCACAGCATTGATAATTTAGATTTAATAGTTCAATTCCTTAAAAGATACAAACTGCCAAACTCTTATAAGGATAAATAGATTGTATGAATAGCCCTATATCTCTTAAAGAAATTAAATCAACAATTAATAACCTTCCAAAAAAAAGTATATCAGTTTCAGTTTCAGATGGTTTCACTGGTAGATTATGCCATGCATTTAAGGAGGAAATGATACTACTTTTCAACAGTCTCTTCCAGAAAAATAGAAACAGAAAGAACGCTTCTTAACTCATTTTATGATGTCGGCATTAATCTAAATAACAAACCAGATAAAGATATTATAAGAAAGGAAAGATACATCAACATAGAAACAAAAGTCCTCAATAAAATATTAGTTAATTGAATCAACTTTGTATAAAAAGAGTTATACACCACAAGCAAATAGTATTTATTTCAGTTATGCAAGGCTAACTCAACATTAGAAAATCAATCAGTGTAATCCATCACATTAACAGGTAAAGAAGAAAATCATATGATACTGGTAGCTCAGTTGGTTAGGCATCTGCCTTCAGCTCAGGTCATAATCCCAGGGTCCTGGGATCGAGTCCCACATCGGGCTCCTTGCTCAGAGGGGAGCCTGCTTCTCTCTCTGCCCTGCCACTCTCCCTGCTTGTGTGCACTCTCTCTGACAGATAAATAAAATCTTAAAAAAGAAAAAAAAAATCATATGATAGTATCAACTGGTACAGAAAAAGAATTTGACAAAATCCTACACCAATTCATGATAAAAACTCTCAACAAACTGGAATTAGAGGGGGATTTCCTCAATTTGATGAAGAATATTTACAAAAACCCTACAATTAACATTATATTTAATGGTAAGAAAATTTCCCCCTAAGATCAGAACAAGTCAAGGATGATCTCTCTCACCACTCCTATTCAACATTATATGGAGTCCCTATTAATGCCATAAGACAAGAAAAGGAAATAAAGTTATAAAGATTGGGTATGAAGGAATAAAACTGTCTTTTTTTACAGATGACATGGTTGTCTATGTAGAACTCTCAAAGAATTAAAAAGCCTGTTTTCAGATCCTGAAACTAAAAGAGAAGCTTGAAGGACTGGATTTTGATATCTTCTTAGTAAGAGCAATTTAAAAAAATTAGCCAAATTGATTAATTGTCTAATTTGTTTATCTTTGGTTTTAGAAGGCAATGCATGCTCAGAGTGATAAATTCAAATGGTATAAAAGATTAGGAAAAGTAAGTTTTTCTTTATTCCAAGAAGCAGTTACAGTTATCAATTTATGGTATGATTTTCCAGAAATGCTCTAATCATACACTATTTTTGGAAGGTAAATCAGATCTTGTAGCTCAAGATGTAAAGGAGAATGTTGACTGTCCATTTGTGAAATCTTCATAAACCATACATTTGTGGAAACTTTTTCTTTCTAGTTTGCATTGTTTTAATTTTTTTTATGATGAATAGTTACTGATATCATAGTTAACTAATAGATGCAAATTTTTTGGTTAATGTAAACTTTCCAGCTTCTACTACCTTCTATTCCTTTTGGGTAAATAATTCAAGAGTGGGGTCAGAGTTGGTGAGATATTTTCTTTCCTTTTTGAGCGTGCGTTGAGTATGAGTATGTATGTAGAATTTGGAGAGGAGATCTAAAAAAGATGAAAGCAGGAGAGAAGAAAAGACTTCTCCTTCTGTGTGCCAGGACTGCTTAGGAGTGTGCAAAGGGGTATTTCCAGGTCATAAGATCTTACCTGTGGACATCACTATTTGGGAAATGCTTTAGAAGCAGCAAAGCCTTAAGCTGAAGCAGGCCTTTAAATCCTGGGACTGTGGTTTAGAGGTATGAACCTATGCAATTTTCCAGGTCTGACAGTGGATAGGGAAGCTCTGCATCTTTAAAAAGATCTCTCTACCTCCCCATTTTGAATCTCTTAATCTTCTTTGTTAGCAAAGTCTGTATGAAGTTAGAAGGGAAATGTGCACCAACACATTTGTGCACTCATTATTATCATCATCAATACCTGGCCCTGATTAGAACCAATTGTCTTCTTCTTTTCCACATTTTGAATTTCTTGCAGATTATCACAGACATATCACACTTCGGAAAGAAAATTGCATGCCATTTTAATGAACTTAAAAAAAAAAAAAGGTCCAGTAAGCAGGAGTTTGATATGCAAGAGTGAACACTTTGATGACCCTGGTGCATGACAGTTGTCTTGACCAATATCATATATGAAGACCTTCTTCTGGGGGTTCCATGTGCTCTGAGATTAGAGCTAACAGGAATCTTCTTTCTGAGTCATAGCATAGGCATTAGAGTGAGGCCCTTGGGTACAGGGTCCTGTGGTGAGGTTAGGGTTGAAACTAGAGTTTGGAGAAGGAAAGGAGGACCTGAGAAATTGGAGAAGAGAGCTTAAAATTTAGGAAGGGAGGCAGAACATTTGAATAACCTTAAAAGCATTATTTTAGAAAAAATCAAATAAAGCATCTATATCAGGGAGTGCCTCAAATGGTGCAGGAACCTGTGTGGGTGTAGACAGAAGCAATGGGATGTGGTTGGAAGATACCACACTTCCACAGGGCGTCCAGGAGAACCTTTCAACTGTGATTGGCAGACTGTCTCCAGTTCACCATCTGGAGGTTTCATGTAGCAAGGTCACATTCCCAAATGCTTTGCTTATGGAGTCCAGCCAGATGTGGCCACTAGCTTTGCTCAGAATTTACTGGATGCCCTGTCTGAGATCCTTTGGCTTAGTGACATTTCCCTGTAATGTGGCACACGATGTCTGTATAGTCATGTGCGGCCCACTGACATGAACTCCAGGGGGAATCTGGTGGTTCTGGTGTTTACCCCTTAATGATTTGAAAACCAGCATGTCTCTCTTTCTGGACAATACTGGTTCTCATCTTTCCAGTGCTCTTGTCTTGGTGAAGATGATACAATTGTTATTTTTGGTTCTCATTATTTCTCAATGGAGTCATTGTGTTTTTGATGCCCTGTGAAGAACACCTTGGAGTGCTCTGAAAAAGCATTAGCTGAGGCCAGTTGTCCATCAAATCTGTAGATATGTGCAAGGGCAGGATGGGTGAGTCAGATGCTTCCCATCACCAGATGAATCACCTAGAAACCCTGTTAGGAACTTTCCAGTGACAGGCTCAAATATATTTACTTGACATTACTGGGTTCTTTTAACTTTAGCTTGCTCATCTCAGAAAGTAGGAGGGTGATGCTGGGTGCTGCCAGCTGTCTTTGTTTGCTCTGAGGAGCACACGGTCATGGAAGTGTTAATTTGTTATTGATGCATTTGAATACTGTGAAGTTCAGAGTGGTAAGGAAGCTTGATGGTATCTAAACCATGCTGCAGCTTCCAAGTTGGAAGCTGCTCCTTTCCCCCTAAAACGTGTTCATCCAGTTTCTGTTCTGTGTCGGGCACAATGCATTGCCAGGCACTAGTCCTCCCCTCTAATTCATTTCTTTAACTCTCACATTAAGTGAGGCCCTATCTCATAGATGAGAAGACTGATGTGGTGCTTAAAGAATTCTTGCACAGTTAACTCACCCAGTGTACCCCCCAACCAGATTGTGTCAGAACAGTGGCAACACCATTCTGACTTCACTTTGTCACTTGTTGGAAGCCCTCATGTGGTGGAGATTCATCTCAAAGACCTCAATTCAGGCTCAGCCTCAAGGAGGATGTCCTGGGTGTGGGAGGCAGACTGCTTAAATTGCTGGTGAAGACATTTGAGGACTAGGGGAGAAGTTCTGATTTACTGTTCACCTCTTTGTCCTTCCTTGAAAAGAACACACAGATTTTGCTAAATTCACTTACCACCCGCAGCCCCTCCAAAGCATTTATCATATCCAGTTTCCATTTTTATCTGCTGGCCTAACTCATCTGTAAGCCCACGTATAACCATTCTTTCTTTTTCAAATTGTACACTTGCATCTGCATCCAAAGTGGTTTTATGGTATGATTTGGCTGTTTCTGCATGTTAAAAGATTACCCTGAGAAATTATTTTTTCCCATTCCAGTGACATCAATAAAGCTAAAGTATATTCAGTGTCAAATACAAAGGCTAGCTTTATTCCTTCACTAAGAGCTTTACTCTTGCACTAATCTAGCTTGGGTAAGGCAAGTTCAGCTCCATACCACTCTTTTTCATGTATCTGTCTGGGCCTTAGTTTTGATCTTTGTAAAATAGAGATAGTTACAAATCAGATGCGTCCAACCACCTCAAGGCTGTTGTGACGACAAAAGAAGTTAATAGTGTGCTCCCAAAGAACTTGGAATATATACAAATGTAAGGTCTTATCATGATAAGTAGTGGCATTGACTTTCTATTTTGGCCTCTTGCCTTCTTCCCTCATACTTTAGTCTTCATACTTCAGTTTCAGGTGTGTGGTCACGTGTTTCTGAAGACTTCCATTGTCATACCCCATGTATTAGTCTGTGAGGGCTACCATAATAAGGTATCAACCACAGACGGGGTATTGCAAACAGCAAGTATTTATGTCTTCATAGTTCTGGAGGCTGGAAGTCCAAGATCAAAGTATCAGTAGGGTTGGTTGCTTTGGAGGGTCTCACTCCTTGGCTTATAGATGGCTGCCTTCCCTTTGTGGATGTCTGTGTCTTAATTTCCTCTTCCTATAAAGGATACTAGTTATATTGTATAAAGGCCTGCCTAATGACTTAATCTAGCCTGAATTACCTCATTAAAAAACTTATCTCCAAATAAGTAACATTATGAGATATTGGGTTTTAAAACCTGAACATAAGAATTTTGGGTTAACAAAATCAATCCATAATGCCTCATTACTCTTCCCCATTTCCTATCCTTCCAAGATGCCCTTTCTATGTGTTTTCACACTCCATTTTTTCCTTATCATGGCACTTACCATTCCCATAACTTCTTATTTGCTTATTTTTATTCCACACTAGACTCTAGTAAACCTGAGTAGATCTCTGCTTTGTTCTCACTGTATCCCCAGTTCCTGGAGCAAACAGATTTCCAATTAATTTTTGAATATTTGTTGGATGATTGAGTCCATGTTACTACCTCTAACTATGTGCAATTATACCAAATATTCCATATTTATGTCTCAGATAATTCACATATCTTATTTCATATAAAAATCACAATAGTGCCATGAGGTAGATACTTCTGTTAACATCCCTGTTTCATAGTTGAAGAATTTGTGGAACAAAAATGTCAAGCAATTTACCTAAAGTCAAAGGGCAAGTAATACTAGGGAAGATGGAATTTGAGCTCAGGAGGTATGACTTCAGAGCTCTCATGGTTCAATACAAGATTGAGATGTTTCTTGGTAGAACAATAGTATGGTTTCCAATACCCCAGCTTCTGGCTTTCTGAGCTCAGTGGAGCATCTCTTTAATCCATGTCTTAAACCAGAGAGCTTCTTATGGTTGTCTTAGAGTGGTAGAATGGAAGTAGAGGGAGGGGCGGGGAGACATGGGCAGGTATGGATCACACACAGCGGTTGTATTTGAAGCCAGGTCAGGTGGAAGAGAAACAGTGAAGGAACTGGAAGGGGAGGTAGTCTAGATGAAAGAGGATTTGCTACAATTTTTATCATCCCATCTTACCTTAGAGATGAACAGCTTACAAGTCTATAGTATTCAAAGCACTCTCCCTTATATCATCTCATGATTTTCAAAATTGTCAACTGACATAAGCTGAGAAGGTATTATTATCTGTATTTGATTGATAAGGAAACAGATTGAAAGTGGTTAAGTACATTGCCTAACATTGCCAAGCTTGTCACTGTAGGTCCCTGTGATTGAATTCTAAGCCTTCTGCCATTCTGTCTCTGGGACTGAGTTTAATATGGGAAAGGAGTAGAGAGAGAGCTGCATTTCAGGGGACCACCTTCAATCAGGAAGTAGAAAGAGCATCCTGAAGAAGAGACTGTAGTAGGCTGCTAGAAAACACTGAAGGAGCACTAAAAATGTGCTGGTGGAGGAAGTCAGGAGATCAGGGAAACTCAGAGTTGAAGTCATAAGTGAGATGACTTATGAATGCTTCCTACATGTGAATACTCAGCAATTTACAATTGGGAACCACGGAGCATGTTCCAGAACATGTTCTCAGTGGTGTGGCAAGGTCTACGTCCAGATGAACTCTACTCTCTGAATGAAGTTTTCTTTTTTTTCACTAGAATTTGCACGAGCCAAATACTGCCAATTTGCTAGCTACCTTTTTATTTGCTTTCATTTATTTCAGTTTTATCTGCCTGAAGATGTACTACTCTTGAGTCTTTCCTCAGGATGGGTTGTTGCAGATTGTTTGCAACACCAAACTCCATGTTTGTTCCTGCCTCCCTTCCACAGACCCAAGGTCCTTTTGTTGTGATGCAAGCAAGATTATTATTTTAAAACTACTGCCTCTGAGATGTGGCATCTTAATTTTTATCCTGACTTTCTTCCCTTTAGTTCTTCCTTCCATGAGTTAGAATTAAAAATTAGATATGTTTTAGAAATATGTCTAGAATTAGAAATAAGATGTTTTCTCCCTCATGCTGTGAGGGTTCCTCAGCTTTCCTTTCTCCCTCTAATCCATTTCTGACTCTGTAAATTGTGCTGTGGTGGCTGCTCTATGAGGTAGCCTAACTTGTAGTGAGAATGTGATGTGCCTAGCTGGAGTAACAACTTGGCAGTGAGGTCATTGAATTCAAGACAGGTAAACAAAATGTTATTTGTCTGACTTCTAAGGCTCCTTATGAATCCCTCTTCCTGCCAGGACTAACCACCACCAAATTTTCTTATTTACCAGGATTAGAACACAATAGTTTAAAGAAATGTTGTCCTAGTTAACTTCATGGATAACTTTTTGGGAGAGTCGTAGGGTGAAAGAATGTTTGGTTTGGATGTGTCTGTGTACTTTAGCAGCATATCCTACTGTGGCCAGAAATCTAAAAATTTAATTTTGGTACTGGAAGTCATTCAATTTTTGACAAAGTTGTTCAGCTCAGTACTGATGTACAGAGCCTTAAGTATTCATTGCTGCCTCTACTTCCTCCCTTGATGTGGAGAGCTTGGGGACTGTATACATTGTATCTAGGTTTGGGTCATGAATTTGGCCTTGGATGGACAGTGTTACCCTTCCCAAAATATAATTGATCCATTCCTGCCTCTGAAGCTTTGCTAATTGCTTTGTCCTCAAATGCTCACCCTCCTTTTTTTTTCTGCCTGTGCAAATCATACCTGCTCTTTAAGTTTGATCCAAGTGCTTCCTCCTCTCAGAAGCCATCCATGATATGAAAGTCAACAGTTCTCCTGTGTATTCTGTTTGCTCTTGTCTCTGGCCATGATCCAGCATATATTATTAATTTGTTTTCTGCATGTTTAATCTTTGCCACTAGATTGTAAGCTTTCCAAGGCCAGTGCCCTTTTCAAGCTTTGCATGACCAGCATCTTTCTACACAGAGATTTGTTTATAGTAGGTGTGAAATAAATGTGTGTTATTGGTTGATATATGAGTGTGCTCCCTAACACGAGACATATGGAGTTCATTGGCTTGGTACTTGAGTGTCACCACCCTCACCCCCACCCCTTTCTCCAAGTTATCTTCTTGGCCTGGCCCAGCTGAAGCTGTGGAAAGTAGATAAATCACCCAGCTCCTATATCAGACAGCTCAGAGACAAATGAACACAGCAGGTCGTTGCCACTATAATGATGCAGTGGCTGTGCTGTTTGCCGGTTTCTGGACAATAGATTGCCTTCCTTCTCTTAACTTTAATTCCATTTCTCATAAGCCTGAAATTGCACTTGCTATTTTCCAACTTCTTCCCCCCCCGCCCTAGTTCATGTCACTGTTTCCTTAACTAACATTTTTGTGGCTTTAGAATCAATTCTCTACCAGATATAAAGACATACTCTGTCTCTAGCCTTTGTTCTCAGCACCAGCCTCTGCACCCTCCATTAGCCCAGTGACGTGGCTTCAGACCCACTTGAGAGTTTCTAATCTCTGATTTCTTTTTATTTGAACTCTGTGTAGATCTGGGTTGATGTTTATGAAATAGACTTTCTCATGCTGACTTTTCATTGATTCCCAGATAATGAAATCTTTGGAATTATGGAATTGAAAAGATATTGGCTTGAGTAATTCTTGTTAATTGGAAGCCTCACTTATTTTACACTGTTCAACCTGAAGATTTTGGAAGAAAGGAGAGATTTGTGGGTTGAGGCAGAGGGTTTGGAAAAGACTGTACTGACTCTCAATGGCCAGGCTCAGAGAAGTATTCAGGATCCTTTACAGTGTAGATTCAGATCGCCTTTTATTTTCTTCTTCTTTCTGGTAGCCATGCTGATCTTTAAATTCAGCACCATGGACAGAAGAAATTAGCTCAGGGAGTAGTTGGAGCAAAACTCAGCCTGAGGAAGTTTAGAAGGACTTGGTAGGATTACTTTCATTCTCAGGGATAGCCTTATTTAAAAGCACATGAGGGGTGCCTGTGTGGCTCAGGTCATGATCCTGGAGTCCCAGGATCGAGTCCCACATCGGGTTCCCTGCTCAGTTTGCTTCTCCCTCTGACCTTCCCCCCTCTCATGTGCTCTCTCTCTCTCAAATAAATAAATAAAATCTTAAAAAAAAAAAAAAATAAAAGCACATGAATTTCAAGTTGAGAAACTCCATAAAGGATACCTTTGTTTCCCTAATCACCTAAACTGAAAGGTTCAGTAAAAAGCATGCACTTTGGAATCAAAATATCAAAACTTGAATTCCAACTTTTATATTTACTAAGGGTATGACTTTGGGTCTGGTACTATCTCTGAGAAGCAGTTTCTTTATGTGTAGATTTGAGAAACTACTACCCTTAGAAGATGTGGAGTGTACTTCTAAGGACTGGATTTGAATCCTGGCTCAACTCTTTGCTAGCTTGGGCAAGTTACTTAAATTTGTATAGTTGTTTTTGTATCTCTTGAATGTGGATAAAAATGGTACTTTTTTCATAGTGCTGATGGGAACACAGATAATATGCATAAAATTGTTAGAAGTATACCTGGCATATAGTACTATTACTATCCTAATAATTATTTAATAAGATTATTATGCAAATTAGATGAGATAATATATGTAGATATTGGACAGAGACTAGACGTGCGATAAATTCTGATTATGTTTTTTCCTCTTTCCACTAACATTGGAAACAACCCTGCAGTTCCTTTGAGTTAAGCAATGAGCTCTGAGCCTTGTAAGCACCCTTGGAAGGGGATGCATATTCAGATAAACTGGTATAAATTCGAATTCATTTATTACTTACTGTGATACAGAGAAGCATAAAAGTTTTGGGTGCCAGAGCTGGGGAGAGTGGGCCAGGAATGGAAAGGTAGAAGCTTGCTATCCTGTTTACTAGTTTGCTGGAGTTAAATGTGATTTAGAGAGCTGGATGATCAGAATCCTCTGCTTGATCCTGTGCAAAAGGCTCCCCATTCATACATTGTAGCTGCAGGCATTTTGTGATTTGCTATATGAGGCTATGAAATTTGGTCCAGAGTGGAAAAGGACTCAAATAATATGAATACAAATCCAGGAGCCCAGCCCATTGGTCTATGAAAATTCTACCTATGAACAGGGCAGAATTTTGTTTTATTCATTCACTCATTCATTCATTCATGCATTGGTATATTAAGTCATTTATATTCAGTAAGCATTTACTGATCATTTACTGTGTCTAGGCATAATGCTGAGGATTATAGCAAAGTAGGATCATTTAGACTGGAGCCTGCCATCAGGATTAGGGGAAATAAAACATATATGAAAATCATTAAATAAGTGAGTCAATGAGTATTAAGTACATACTGTTGTACCTGGCAAATAATAGGGACTTAATATTTATTATCTGTTTTTTTTTAATTCTTATGTTAATCCCCATACATTACATCATTAGTTTTAGATGTAGTGTTCCATGATTCATTGTTTCTGCATAACACCCAGTGCTCCATGCAGAATGTGTCCTCCTCAATACCCACCACCAGGCTAACCCATCCTCCCACCCCCCTCCCCTCTAGAACCCTCAGTTTGTTTTTCAGAGTCCATCGTCTCTCATGGTTCGTCTACCACTCCGACTTCCCCCGCTTCATTCTTCCCCTCCTGCTACCTTCTTATTCTT
>NC_138378.1:107326483-107342570 GCF_054177405.1 Leptonychotes weddellii
TATCCTCCCGAATATCGCCTCGGATTCACTTCTCCGCACGTCCTACCTTCCAGAAAGTGGTCGCTTTTCTGATGAGAGAGTTGTTGCTCTTCTTTTCTTCGATCTCCTGTTGAGTTTGTAGGTGTTCAGAATGGTTTGATCCCTATCCAGCTGAATTCCTGAGAGGAGACGAAATCCAGGTCTCCTACTCCTCCGCCATGTTGCTCCGCCACTCTATTAGCTGGTTTTATTGTAAGCTACTATTTCTGCTACTAGTATTATTACTCATATGATAGTTTGGTGAGGGACTCTCTGGATATGGTGCTTAGAGGTGGAGGGAGTGATTGGCATTTTGGGAGTTTCAAGTGGTACTTTCAGAAAGGAGGTGGCATTTGAGATGGGCTTTGAGGCATGGGTATAACTTGGTCATGGACAAATGGAGAGGAAGTGGGTCTCTATTTGAAAGATGTGGTGTGAACCAAAGTGGTAGGTGATCATGGGGGGTTGATTGTTAGGGAATAGCAAGTACTTCAAAGTGGCAGAGCATTATATACAAGAACTGAGAGATGAGACTGGGAAGGCAGGTTAGAGGTTGATCTGGGTGGCCTTGGATGCCAGAATGTAGACTTTGGGACTTAGAGTGTGAGTGATGTGGCACTATGCAAAGTTTCATTTTGTTTTGTTTTACTCCAGGAGGGTAACCAGGTATTTATCTGTTTCTATGGTAGTCTTTTTTTTTTTTTTTTTTAACAATTAACAATAGTCAACAGTAGCACCATGGTTCCTATTCTATTTAATTAAATTTCCCTGTGAGAATATTAGGTATACAAACTGACCCTACCTACTCAGCCCAATTTATATAATAATCTCTTGATTTGTGATATTTTATTAACAGATTCAGCCATTTCTTCATAGGACCCAGCAACCAAACCTGGACCGAAGGCCTCAGGTCCTTAGCTATTAGGGTGCATGTGGCAGTGGTATCTGTGCTGAATTGGTGCCCAAAAGACTCCTGTTCGTATGGGAGAAGTGATATTTCAGTTCTGTTTTGTTCTCTTGTCTGGAAGCTGCTATTACTGAACACACAGTCTTCACTATCCGATGCTAATGAAACAATTCTATACAGGTGAAGGGCTGAAAGGTGATAATGTCAAAGGAAGTGATGCAGGAGATGAGAAAGTTCTTATTGCATTTCCTGTTCTTGCTTCTTTCCCCTTTTCTCTCTTCTCTCCCTCCTTCCCCCTTGCTCCCTCTCTGTCTTTCATCATATGCATCCATGTACACACAATGTGGACTCTCAGACTGCTGAGCAGAGGCGAGTTTATATGAAAGTCAACTTCAGTTTGCAATGGGCGTTTCATTTAGTCTCCTATAATTGACACAATAGCCTCTCATATCCTTTCCTATAAATCAAAAGTAGTCTTTATGTTGGCAATAGTTATGTGGTGCTAGTGATTGTGAGGCAGACATTAAAAGTGATTGTGACAGTGCAGCTCTCATTGACCTGAGCATATTTGGAGAGTGTACAGAAATGATTAGGATGAGTAGCTGTAAAGCACCAGCAGAGAATGGTTAGATTTGAGGATGTGATTTGCCAAGGAATTGAGCCAGTTCCAGGTACTCCAAAGCAGCCGACTTTATTGAAGATGAGTGTGTATTGTCTTTTGTGAAACGTGGCAACCCAGAAATCGTCTATCTTTGCAAAATAACAACCTTGTTTATTCAGTCAGTATTTGAACACTGACTGTGTGCCAGGACTGTGCCTGGGTTTACAGAGATAGCAGCAAATAAGACAGAAAGAAGTTCTATGCTTATGGAGCTCACTTTGTGGGACAGATGGAAGGAGTCATCTCAGAATTGTGGTCTCCTGGGATTACTCCCCACTTATCATCCTCCATAGGTTTTAGTGAAACACTTCAACCCAGATAGGGGAGATGGTTGGCCCTTGTTCCTACGAGGGGTTCAGAGTTCCAGATTCCAGTCTGCTGGTTATATTTAAGCAGATGGACAGGGATGGAAGCCTCTATTCCAGGATGGATATTTTGGGGAATGTTGGTTGTTTTTCACCCATTTTGAGTGAAATGGAGTGGAATGGGAAACAAGAAGACAGAGAAGCCCAGCTCCCTCCCCCCAGAAAAAAAAAAAACCCCAAAACTCAAGGAAGGCTTCTAAGGTGTAGTGACTTGATGGACCTTTAGAGAATAAAACTTCCTCCCAAGTATGGGATCATAGGCCAGCATTGGATTGACTAAAACTGGGTTGACCCTTGAGATTGCACAGAGAAACCTAAGAAAATCACCTAGAAAGACAAGGATTGAGCCAAATTTGCCTAAGCTTTGAGAGCTTTGTGTGTTTCTCCTGTACTTATTTCTTCCTTTTTGCTTCTGTTCTGGCATTGCTATTGGCATGGCCCTTGGTATCTTTCTGAGAACCTTTCACTGGCTTGTCTGCTACTAAATGCTGCCAGATCAAAAGTAGAACCTGATCCCTATACCTGGTGCTCACTGACACAGTCCAGTCTTGTTGCATCAGATGTAACACAAACATTTCTGTCTCTACCAGAGACCATGTGGCAGCCTGAGGCACAGAGGCCTTTGTGGGAAAGCTATATTGAGATGGGCCTGCTGGCTCTTTTGTTTGCATACACCAAATTTGAAATGGGCTATCATTAACCAAATGGAGAGCAGCTGTGCTTATTGAGAAAGTATGCTTCTTCAGATTTATGGACATGTTAGAAATTCTTTAGCCACAATATCTGGCTCTAGAGGCCTCAAGATCCAGTAAAAAAAAAGTCTTAGTTAATGTTATAGAAGGTCCCCTTCTCTTTGGACTAATATTTTTTGGGCTGATTCAGTGATGAATCCTTAGGTTCCTTACTTAGAGGATTATACCTTTGGGATTAATAGGGTTTTCCCAGTTAAAAGGCAAATTCCACTAGCATGATGTCATATTAAACAGTTTCCAGCCAGTGACACCTTCTTTAATGTGAGTCAAGGGTGGGCAACTTCCTTTGGAAATTGAACACAGAGCTGTAAGAGGACCATAGGAGGGAGAGAAAAGACCTAGAGTTCCCTCATAGGGAGTCTGCCAGGGATGAGGAGTTCACAGATGGAAGGCAGAGCTGCCAGAGATCAGGTTTGTATACCTCAAAATTGTGTACAGTATTGCCCCTGGCTGAAATCAGATTTATTTTTGTTGTTCTTGCCATGTGATCAAAGTTATGGTTAGATAGACCTGTCCCACCTTTTTTCTTTCTCTTCTCTCTTCCTCCCTTCCCTTCTTCCCCCACACCTTTAATTTTTACCTCTCCCTCTTCTTGTCCTTCTTCTCAATGGTCCAAGGTCCAAGTTGCCACCTAGAGCCCAAAGTGCAGGTTGCCATCACACCTGTAGGAACCCAAGAAAGACTTGTGGAGAGGTGATTTCTGGAATGGTGGTGTGAGGAGCATGGACCCTCTCGTTAGCCTAAAAATGTAACTGGTGCAAATTACGGATATTTACAAGAACATTCAAAGTCTCTAGAAACTGTCTTCAGGGAATACAGCAGATGAAGAAATATTTATTAAAGAAGTTTTACTGAGTTTTGGTAAGAGCAGGGGAAGTCTGGGGCATTTGCCCCACGATTTTTGCCTCCTTTCCCACCCTCCCAGCTTATAGTGCTGCACATCCACTCTTGGAAAATGCAGTCAAGAGCACAAGGCTCCATCTTTACTCAGTTGGGAGCTATGGTGTCTCCCAGGGAGGGGCAGACCATTAGCACTTCTTATCCTACCCCCCCACTCCCATGTCTGTGTTTCAGAGGTTCTATTCCAGGCAAGAGTGACTGAGAGATATGGGGCTCTCTTCCTCTCCCCAATCCCCTTTGTAAAAAAAAAAAAAAATCTACCCTGGGCATAGAAGTCCAGGAAGAGGAGTCCCAATCACCTCAGCCTAGCTTTATTGTAGGGCAAAGGCTCCATGCCAGGAGAGGCAAGTCACAAAGACTGGAGGTTGTTGCCACATCCCACGGTAGCCCTAATGAAGCTCAAGGAGTAGAATTGTGCCTCAGCAAAGTAGGCCACCATTCCTACTGCCAGCTGTGAAGCAGTGGTGCAGATTTGTTGCTCAAGAGAAGAAGTAAGCCATAAGAACAGAGAGCTCTGAAGCTCTTCCCAGGTGCACTGACTTTATTTGTACCATAGTGTGAGGAAATTCCAGCCTAGGAGTTCTCTTGGAGACAATGGAGATTTTAGTAATATGCAATTAAGGGAAGACTGGTAGCTCCATTAGAGCAGTAAGGTAAACCTTAGATCATTTGGAAATTTATTAGAGAGAACTATGGAAAGAGCTAGCTAATAAGAACCCTCCTGGGGCTGACACAAATCTCCAAGACTGGTCTCAAAGATTACCCCTGCAAAAGGATCCAAATTTAATTGCAACAGACTGTGGAGCAATTTGTGCCTCAGGGGATTGTCAAAAATAATAATTAGCCAGCAATTAGTGGAGGCTAATAACTAGGCATGATATTGATGGAGGCAGACAACAGAGAGATCAGGGAAGGAAACAAAGAGAGCACTAGTAAAATCACTGCCATCCCAGAGTGACAATGTGCAGGGTCTTGGCTGTGCCTTTTGAGCAGTAACAGCAGAGGGGGTATTCTTAGGGGCAAATAGACCACTAAAATAATCCATCCAACTTTCCAAACAAATAAATAGACAACAACAATGAGGCCCAGAGGAGGAGGTCAGTAAATAGAGTTGCTACAATATATTATCTAAAATGTCCAGTTTTCAATAAGTTATTATGAGGCACGTATGCAAAGAAGTAGATGACCCATATGGAAAAAAGAAAGCTGTAGAAACTAACTGTGATCGGCCCAGATGTCAGACTTTGCAGACAAAGACTTCAAAGCAACATATAAGTATGTTCAGAGAGCTATAGGAAACTATGTTTAAAGAAGTAAAGGAAGGGGGGAGCATATAACAACAACGTCTCATGAAACAGACAATAACAATAAAGAGATAGAAATGATAAAAAAAGAACCAAATGGAAATTATGAAGGTGAAAAGCACAATAACTAAAATTAAGATTTTACTAGAGGAGCTTAAGAGTAGATTTGAGCTGGCTGAAGAAAGAATCAGTAAACTTAAAGATAGATTGATAAAGATTATTCAATCTAAGCTGAGAGAAAAAAGAAGAAGAAAAATGAACAGCCTCAGGAAAATATGGGACAAATATGTGTAATGAGATATCAGAAGGAGAGGAGGAAAAGGAGCAGAAAAAATGTTTGAAGAAGTAATGGCTGAAAACTGAAATTTGATGAAAACCATTAATCTATACAACTAAGAGGCCCAACAGAGCCCAAATACTATAAACACAGATCAACAACCAGACACAGCATTGTAAAAATGCTGAAAGATAAAGAAAATCTTGGAAGCAGCAAGAGAAAATGACTTACCCCATACCAGGGGACCTTATTACCAACTAACTTTTCATCAAAACAATATAGGCCAGAAGGCAGTGAGATGACATCTTTAAGGTTCTGGAACAACAGTAGCAGCAACAACAAAAACCAGACCTGCCAACCAAGAATCTTATATCTAGCACAACAATCTTTTGAAGATGAAGGTAAATAAAAACTTTCTATAAACTATATAAACACAATCTGAGATAATTTGTTGCTAGCAGACCTACAAGAAATACTAAAGGAAGTTCTCCAGGATAAAAACAAATGACTTCAGACAGTAATTTGAATCTACATGAGAAGCACAAAGAGTAAAGATCATTATGTCATTTCTTTCTATTCTTAACTGATTTAGAAAGCACCTGTAGTAAACAATATGATTATAATTGTATTGTTGAATCTTTAGCAGAGAGAAATGTAATACTTGACAATATAAGTGCCAGGAGACCACGTGGGAGAAAAGCTGGACTAGAGTAGGGAAATGACACTAGTTAGTAACTTGAATTCACAGGAACAAAGAACCGGAAATGGCAAATGAGAAGGTTAATTTAAAAAACTCTATAATTAAATACTTGTTTTCTTTTGTTCCTTGTTTTAAAAACATAAAATTGTATAAAGTAAAAATGATAACAATGTATTTGGGGTTTGTGGCATATCTAGATGTAATGTGCATACTAATAATAGCACAACAAGGGGGAAGAAGGTATAGGATTACAAAGGAGTAACATTACATGCCTCGCTGGTATAAATCTGAAATAGATTTTAATAAATTAGTATGTAGATGGTAAGCCCTACTGCAACCACTAAGAAAATAACTTCAAAAATGTTGAAATATCTTTTAAAAGAATTAAAGTGTTGCTTTGGAAAATATTTGCTTGATGCAAAAGAAAACAGTAAAGGAGAAATAGAGGAATGAAAAAGAGATGACATACAGAAAACGACAAGCAAAATGGCAGCCACAAATTCAACTAGAGTTGAACTATGAATAATGCAGAGGTTAGGAGCACCAGCCCCCTTGTAGTAAAAATCCATGGATAACTTTTGACTCCCCCAAAACTTAACTACTAATAGTCTACTTTGGATTAGAAACCTCCTGGATAATATAAACACTTGATTAGCACATGCTTTGTATGTTATATGTATTATTTATTATATTCTTACAATAAACCAAGCTAGAGAAAAGAAAATGTTATTAAGAAAATCATAAGGAAAAAAGAAGATAGCAGGAAGGGAAAAATGAAGGGGGGAAATCAGACGGGGAGACAAACCATGAGAGACTATGGATTCTGAGAAACAAACTGAGGGTTCTAGAGGGGAGGGGGGTGGGGGGATGAGTTAGCCTGGTGATGGGTATTAAAGAGGGCATGTATTGAATGGAGCACTGGGTGTTATACGCAAACAATGAATCATGGAACACTACATCAAAAAAAAAAAATAAACTAAAAAAAAAATCATAAGGAAAATACTTTATAGTGCTGTCCTATATTTATCAAAAACTCCACATACAAGTGGATCTGCACAGTTCAAATCTGTGTTGTTCAGGGGTCAACTATATAACAATAGTAGCATTAAATATGGATGGATTAAAATCCAATCAAAAGGCAGAGATTGTCAGACAAGGTTACAAAAAAGTCATGATCCAACCGTATGCTGTCTCTAAGAGATACATTTTAAATTCAAAGACACAAGTAGGATGAAAGTAAGGATGGAAAAAGACCTATCATGCAAACATCAACCATAAGAAATTGGGAATGGTTATTACTAGTATCAGATAAAATAAACAAAAGGCAAAAACAAAATGTTAAAAGAGACATTTTATAGTCATACAAATACCAGTCTATCACGATGCTATAACAAGTACTGTATATACACCTAACAACAGAGCCCACAAATACTATTAGACCTGCAGGGAGAAACACACACTGCAATAGAAATAGCTGGAGACTTTGATTCTCTACTTTCAATAATGGATAGAACAACTAGGCAGAGGACTAACAAGGAAATAGGAGACTTGAACATTACTACAAACCAGAAGACCTGACAGGCATCTAAAGAAAAAACAAGAGCCAAGTGTACATTCTAATCAGGTGCACCTGGCACACTCTCCAGGCTAGCCCGTATGGTAGTCCATGAAAAAAGCTTTGATAAAGGTCAAAGAGTTAGAATCCTACAAAAGAATGAAATTACAAATCAATAACAACAAAAAAGAAAATTCAAAAACATAATGGAAATTCAACAACCCACCCCTACATGGCCAATGGGTTAAAGGAGAAATTGAAGGGAATTTAGAAAATACTTCGAGATGAATGAAAACGAAGATACACATACTAAAACACATACTAAACACCACTTAATGGTGTTTAGAGGGAAATTTATAGTTCTAAATGCTTGTATTAATAAAATAAGAGAGATCTCAAACTATTAACTTGATCTTTCCTCTTAAAATACTGGGGAAAAAAAGAGTACCCTAAATCTAAAGCAAACAGAAAGAAGTAATAAAGATTCAAGCTGAAATTAATGAAATATAGAATAGGAAAACAATAAGCAAAAGATCTTTCCAAGATCTTAAATCACTAAAATCACAGAGTTATGGAGGTCCTGGTCAGTGAAGTACCAAAGACACACACACACACGTTGATTGAAAGGAAAGATACAGAACTGCTGCTGTCTTCTTATAAAAACCATCAAAAAAAAAAAAAACAAAACCCTATGAGAACCAATGAGTGCAGTTAGGAAGTAAGATGACATAAAAATGTAGTGTTCTTCCTATCAGAAGTAAAAACTTGAAGACATAAAAGAATGTGAAGTACCATTTGCAATACCAACAGGACCTCACAAGATACCTAGGTATAAAATATAAATGGGAAAAAAATCTTTTGAAGTACACATAAGACTTTTAAGAAAGGAAAGAATATACTTAATGAGTGCTCACCAAATTAATCTGTAAATGCATGATGTGGCACTCTTCCCGGACAGCTCAAGTGACAGGCTGCAGGGAAGGGGCTGACGCTTGCAGACCTGGCCTCGTTCCTGGGAGGGCCACACCATGTCAGGGAGAGGATGGTGAAAAGAGACCGGTGGGGCGAGAGGCAGAGGCAGATAGGTGCCTTCCTGATCTCTCAGTGTAGAGAGGGCCCCAAGGAGTGTACTAGGCTGCAGGAACCAGCAACAGTGAGTGACAGCAATCACCAGCAAGAAGAGATGGAGGCACCCCCAGGAGTTGGGTCTACCTCTGTCAGTGACTCTTGTCTGTTTGTGGGTGACTGCAGAATGTTTCAGAATTGCCAGGTACACAGCGAGGGTACTGATCCTGAGCAATTGCTCCTCACAGGGTGGTCATGAGGATCCAGTAACATAATGGAAGTATTCCTTGAAAAATGTTAGAACACTCTGTGGCATCCAAGGTGACATTCCAGCTGTCTTGCTAAGACATACAAAATGCCACTCAGGTTCTAAACATCAGAACCTGGTTTCCCATCTTTTATGTCACTTCTTTGTACCCCAGTGGACGGCCTTTGTGGGGCTGGGGTTCAGTTGGAATCAGTGCCCAATGGCATAATAATTTCAGCAACTTACGGAGCCATACTTAAGTTCCAATTTAGCACAGCACCTATGAAACACTGCCTCTGATTCTCCCCTCTGCATGCGATCGGCGGGGCTTCCCAGTTCTAGTAGGTGTGAGAAACATGCAGCAAATGTGCTTCTGCAGCTGGCTGGGTGCTTAAGCTGGAGGAAAGTAAACATGATAGGACTCAGCTCCACCAGGAACTTGGGATCCTAATTTTAAGGAGGGTCTGTGCAAGGCTTTTAATAGGAGGTTGAGAATGGGGAAACCCTCTCTGGGATATAGTCTAAACACTGGGTGTTATACTCAACTAATGAATCATTGAGCACTACATCAAAACTAATGATGTACTATATGCTGGCTCACTGAACATAACAACAACAACAACAAGAAAACAAAACACACTTCAGACAGTTTTCAGAAACAAGTAGGACTTCTCTTGGGATCAGAGTCACCAGGATTTCATAGTAACCATATCTTTCACGTAAAGGTTGGGACCCTTAAGAAGAGAAGCAAAGAAGAGGGTGAAGTCTGGTGTATCTGTCTGATTGTCTTATTTTCATTTATTAATCAACTAGATATTTGTTGAATGCGTAGTATTTTTAAAAACTTTAAAATGGCTTAATTTTTTGAATCTCAGTTGCCACATCTTTAAAATTTGGGGAAAAATCCAACCTGCCTTGCCAGGTCAAACTTCCTTAGGAGAAGGGGGGGTGATCTCATCTAAAGATACACTAGCTGGCTCTTTCTCATACTTACATTGGTCTTGCCTTCTCTAGGAAGCATAGGAAGCATTCACAAGGTATTGCTTACATATGCCCATCCCCACAGGCCAACAGATTGAAATGGCTCCAGATTGTCTGGAAGGGGATGAGTGGTTGTCTGCTGGGGTTGGCTGAATGTACAAGTGAGAGAGCCTGGGAATATGGTGGTTGCTGCAGCTTAGCTTGGGAAGGGTGGCCTGAATCCTTGATGAAAACCAAGGGCTTCCTTTGGCTCCTTGGAGGTTGCAAAAGCATATTGCAGGATTCTCAATAGTAAATATCCATATCCTGGGTAGAAAACTGGAGTTACTGAAGGCTGGTTGTCCTTTGCTCACTGACATCCAGGCCTGTATGCTAAAGATTTGGCAGTTTGTGAGAATCCAAGATAAGACAAAGACTCTCACTGGGTTAGAGGGTGCTGAATCTTAGGGATAGACCCAAAGGCACAGTTTTCCCCTGTATTTGTTCTTGTTTATCTGAACCTGTTTTTGTGCCAAGTGGATGGAAAATGTGGTATAAAAAATATGTTTGGAAGAAATATAAGGAAGCCATTTCTTGCCCAGAAAATCAGGGGTGTGAATGTCCCACCAAATAGCATTTGATCGTTTGATCAGTTAACCAGGTTGTAGGCACCATGCAGGAGGGAAGAAGGAGAAGACATGAGCCAGAGAAACCACATGTTTTATCCCTGGGAGGGGCAACCTTCTGTCTTTTACATTTACTCTGTTCCAGAAGTACCCCTTCTCCACCCTTGCTTGGCCATGGATTTAGAGCACATAGGGCACGGGGCTGGTGATACTCCCCCCCTGCATCGCACGCTTCTTCTGAAAGCCATTTCTCATGCACAGTCAGACATGGAGAAAGAGAGCTAAGAAGTGAGGTCTCTGTTTTCACTGTCGCTGCTCTGAGTTGTGTTCAGGGTGGCATTGGGGAACAGGGTGTCAAGTGGCTGGGTTGAGGGGTTGTCAGTGCTGATCCTGAGTATAATTGGGTAGTAATTGCCATCAGAATCTCCCAAGGGAGATCAGTTTGTGTGCATACACATATACTTGTTTTTCTGACTAAAATCCCAATTAATTTACATATAAACCAATTTTAGAAATGTTATCTTTGTTGGAATGGGGTGATCTAGATAGAAGATGACATTCGCAAGGTGCTAGTGCGAGAACAGGAAGGTATCAAGACAGCACAGATATGTGGATTGGGGTCTGACGGGACTGAGAAGTTAGCTAGGTTTAGAGCAAATGCTGATTGAGGTGGCGAGGGCTTTTCTGTGATTTGATAGGACCAGCTTTTCTGCACACTCCCTTCTTCGAGGCTCTTTCTGTAAGCAACAGGCCTATAATTTGGGTATATTGTGGGCTGGTAAACAGAAGTACCTGAGATGTGGCCCCAGTGTCCACACAGCAGTTTATGTATGGGTATGGGTCAATGGAGAAGAAGATTCTTATGTTTTCCAGTCAATTAGAACATTTTTCCAGAGGGGATTCAAGTCACCAACATGACTGTGGTCCCCGCCGTCTCTCCTTTTCTGCTTTTGCCTGAGCACAGAGGTGCAGGACAGCCAGGTGAAAAGGCAAGAGAGAAAGTGGTAGGGTCATTACATTCTCTAAATTGGCCAGTGAGGAAAACAGTCTGCTCATGGCTAAGGTGGGAGAAGGCTGGGCACAAGCTGCTAAAAAGCCTCTGGATGTCAACCTGGTTTGCAATTTGGAAGCTCTCCTCGAGGGACTGTTTTTGAAATAAAGATTTAGGATAAATTAAAAGGAAGTCCTCTGATGAACTCAGGATGTAAAAACCAGGTTAAACAATGAATAAAAAACAGTCTGAATTAGTGAAAGAGGTACCAAGCACATCTTGGAATTTTATTTATTTAACATCGTGCTCTTTAGGACTATTTACTAAAGATTTTCAGGTTTAAAGCATGCTTTTAAAAAGTGGCATTTTTATGAAGAATTTTTGAGCGTACACAAAGGTAGACAGACTCTTTTAGGGAACCCTCATGTACCCGTCACCCAGTCCCTATGGTGATTTACCCTAAGCCCTACCTGCTCCATCCACACCCTGGGCACATTCTGACCCCGCCCCCCCATATTGTTTTGAAGCAAATCTTGTAAATCACATCATTTCCTCAATAAATATTTCAGTGTGTTTCTCTAAAAGACAAAGCATTGCTCCTTTAATAAACAAGATAAACCTTTTGCTCATCCATCTAGGCCTGGGGGGGAGATGAACCGTGTGACAGGTGAGGTCATACTTAGGTGATCTTGGTTCCCCCTGGGGGATCCAGAGCCTGCTAGCCTCTTGAGTTCTCGACCTAGAAACTTAAACTTGGAACAGAATGGAAAATGATGCAATGTGTAATAGCCCCGATGCTACCAGGGCTACTCCTCAGTGTGTACAGGACGGTGCTTTTATAGTCAGCCATGTTCTCAGCCAGGCTGGATTAACTTAGGTTACTAACTGCAGAGGAGGGAAGGAGAAATGAGATTTAGTATGGTCAAAGGAAAAGAGAGAGGGGTTTCACTGAAGACATACTTCTATTGTCTGAATCAGGGCAGGATGGGCACAATTAGAAGTGGAATGCGATGCAATCAGCACCAACAGGCAGATGTGCTTCCCTGTTTCAGGAAGCAGACACAGGTGATGGAGCCTGGCTGCAGCTTTGTTCTGAGGCTGGAGGGCATCCTGAGTGTGAGGATTAAACTTATGTGTCTGCTTGACTGGCCTCAGGGATGCCCAGATAGGCGGCAAAACATTATTTCTGGGGATGTGTGTGAAGGAGTGTTTCTGGAAGAGATTATCATTTGATTCATTAGACAAGTAAGGATGATCCAGTGGGGGTGGGGCATCATCCAATCTGTTGGGGGCCTCAATGGAACAAAAAAGTGAAGAAAGGGCTGATTCTCTCTCTCGAGCTGAGATGTCCATTTCCTTCTGCCATCAGACATCAGAGCTCCTGATTCTTCTAGCCTTTGGACTCAGACCGAATTTAACACAACCTTTCTTGATTGTCCAGTTTGCAGATGGCAGACTATGGCCCTTTTTGGCCTCCATAACCACGTGATCCAATTCCTATAATAAATCTCCTCTCCCATAGCTCTCTATACATCCTTTTGGTTCTATTTCTCTGGAAAACCATCACCAATGCACTGAGTCCTGGATCCTTGCTTTCCCTCTCACTCAGTCCCTGGGGTCCAAGGTCAGCCATATGGAGGGAAGAGTCAGGGGTGTGCCAGTCTTCAGCCTTGTCTTCCTAAGATGGTGTGGACCGCATTAACAAGTGCTCGCTCATGCTCTTTTTTTTTTTTGCAGCATATACTCACAATAAAATTGTGCATTAACTGTTTACATTCTCTATATCACAGTGAGTATGCTGGTGTAGCAGCAGGCTAGGAGGAGAGGGGTGGATAAGCAATCTAGGGGCAAGCCATTAAAGCTGCCTCTTGTATGTGTAATAATTTCAGAAATGTGATTCCCTCCTTGATTCCTGAGTTCCAAGTATGAATCTCTTTCTGATAGGTCATCAGGCAGCCTTATTCTAGACTAAACCCCTCCGTGGCTTCTAAGTGGGGCTAGCTCCACCATGAATCCATGCCTGGAAGAAGTGGGTGTGTCATACTGCTAATTATGAGATTTAGGTATCAACTGGATAGAAGAGACACAAGGGCTTCTGTAGCTCTGGTTTCTGGGTGCCCAGGAATAAGAACCACCACCGTTTCCCAGACCTATAGGGAATTTGCCATCAGAAAGATCTCCAAGCCACACAGAGAAGAAAAAGCATGGAAGTCAGAAGATGTGCATTTGAACCCCAGATCTACCACTGGTTAACTTGGGGACTCTCAATTTCTCACCTGTGGAAAGGGACAACAGCAGTAATATTTTCGAGGTTGTCAACATAAGCCAAATTAGATCATGTAATCTTTAATATCACTACATGTTTTATTGCTGATGCTATTGTCATTGTTATTTAAAAAGTAATTTTTAAATAGATTTATATGTTGACTATGACAGTGGTCTGCATCTCTCAGTGGCATGATGATACTATATCCAATAGTCAAAAAAAAAAAAAAAAAGAATATTCCACTCCTGCTGTTCATTGGCTGGCGTAATTTTAACGAAGACTACCGCCCTTTTCTCCCTCCCTCTCTTATACACATATATACACACACACACACACACATATATATAAAGCATCTCCTGATAGTTGTAGCAACGCCAAATGCTAAATTCATTCTTGTTTTGATTTCCTGGCCCCAACCCAATTCTTCCTGAGTGGGCTGATTGCAGTTTTTCTTTCCCTGATTTTCTTTTCCTTGAGGACACAGAATATTCACAAGGCACAACATTTTCCTTTAAAAAGACTTCCCCTAAAATCCAACTGTTATTAATGGATCTTCAGTCTCTCCTGGAAGACACTGACCCAAATAGCAGACACAACTGAAAAACCACACAGGCATGCAATGGCCTTTGAGTTTGTACCTGCTTCTCCCCTCTACTCTTTCTGTTGGCCTTGGGTTAGTAGCATGTATTTAGAAAGTCACCTAGTATACTGTTCAGTAGTATTTGACACGTATTGTTTTATATTTTCCTACCAACTTGGTGATGGAGTAGAAGCTCATTTATGAAACCCTCAACTATTTCATAGTAAATAAAGTTTCTTACAAATAGGGCTTATTTATTTCTTTATTCAACAGCAATTTATTGAGTGTCTACAATGTGCCAAGCCCTTTGCTAGGCATTGTAGAGAGTAGAAAGGTGAGAAATTCAGGTTCCTGGCCTCTAGGAGCTTATATCAAGGAAGCAGATAAGAAAACAAATAGAGAGATAAATGGTGGATTTTGCCTGGAAGGATGGAGACAGCTTCCTGGCATGGCTCACTTTTTACTGTTCCACATCCTGCGTGGACACTGTTTTCATGCCGCTGCCTCTGCCAGTTCCTACATATCTCACTTCTGAGTCTGCTGGCCTAGCATATAGTTCATGTGAAGGTGGGCATGGCTGCTTCCCATCTTTTGATGTTATACCGCTCATTTGCACTTTCGCCAGCATAGGGGTTGTGATTTATGTCCTTCGAATGTCTATCCTGAGGGATTCCGAAGTATTTCCAGAGAGGAAAGGTGGAATGTTACCCAATCGAACCCATCTCACCTCCTCCCTCCTCTTCCTCTGTCTTCTCTCCAGCTGGCCAGGTTGCATGATCCAGGGTATTGGAGTCCCATTGTTGCTGGAACTTGACAGAAGATGTGTGAAGACCTAGATCCAATGGGCCATTATACTCAGGTCCTCACAGCTCATCTCTGTGCTTGGCCAAGCTGAGCCACCCTGGAAGTAGGGCAGGGGTGGAAGAGGGGAGGCCCCCAGGGCTGATAGTGTTCCTGGGGGGAACCAGAAATTACCAGAACAAACTGTTACATGCTCAGCCCTGTGCTAGGCCTTGCTGGAATCTTCAGATAGGTTGTGGCCTTCCAGGAGCCCTAGCTGTACAGATTTCATGTTTGAGTGTATGGTTGAGCAGGACAAATTAACAATCCCCAGGCCATATATGCTCGGAGCCTAAGGAGGATCAGAGGTTGGCAGGGCTAAAGGTGTTCAGAGGGGTAGAGACTTCCTAGTCTTCAGTAGTCAGAGAATGTCCTGGAAAGAGGTGGACAGGGAGGTGGAACTGGGGGTCAAAACTTCTGAGGGATTTTGATGAGGCAGAGAGGGGTTGCATGATGCCACTTTCGCATCCCTGGAGTCCGAAAGGTTTAGAGGTGGTGTTTTGTAACATTAACTGATCCATTATTTTGTGTTGAATCTAAGACTGGTGTGGATTCTAAAAAATCCGTTTTTTTTTTTTTTAATTTTTTTATTCTTATGTTAATCCCCATACATTACATCATTAGTTTTATTTTTTATTTTTTTTTATTTTATTTTTTTTAAAGATTTTATTTATTTATGTGAGAGAGAGTGACACAGCGAGAGAGGGAACACAAGCAGGGGTAGTGGGAGAGGGAGAAGCAGGCTTCCCGCCGAGCAGGGAGCCCGATGCGGGGCTCGATCCCAGGACCCCGGGATCATGACCTGAGCTGAAGGCAGACGCTTAATGACTGAGCCACCCAGGCGCCCCACATCATTAGTTTTAGATGTAGTGTTCCATGATTCATTGTTTGTGCATAACACCCAGTGCTCCATGCAGAACGTGCCCTCCTCAGTACCCATCACCAGGCTAACCCAACCTCCCACCCCCCTCCCCTCTAGAACCCTCAGTTTGTTTTTCAGAGTCCATCGTCTCTCATGGTTCGTCTACCACTCCGATTTACCCCCCTTCATTCTTCCCCTCCTGCTACTTTCT
>NC_138378.1:107343070-107359515 GCF_054177405.1 Leptonychotes weddellii
CCAGAGTGGCTGCATCAGCTTGCATTCCCACCAACAATGTAGGAGGGTTCCCCTTTCTCCGCATCCCCGCCAACATCTGTCATTTCCTGACTTGTTAATTTTAGCCATTCTGACTGGTGTGAGGTGGTATCTCATTGAGGTTTTAAAAATCCGTTTTCATTTTACTGCTTAATTTTCTCATTGTAGCTCTTTCTTTGCCCTAGACAGAGATGCTAGACTCTCCCTATGTCTAGATTTTCTTTTTAAAAAAATTCTATAGATGATCTTTTTAAATGACTTCCCATAGCAGACAGTTTATCTAGCCAAGTGTTGGACAGAATATATTCTGAACAGATGCTTGAAACAGTCACCCTTGTGTGAATGATTCTCCACCTAGAGCTCAATCTGTATCTCTTGCTGGTCTCCAGACCTGTATGTCCAATTGTTGTCTGGATTTCCTCCTGGATATCCCGTAGGTTAACATTTCTAAAGCTTTTCATTGTATGTGTCATCCTCCCGCCCCCAACACACATTCAACCTAGTCCTCCTTCCTCAAAACCACTGTGGCCAAAGCACTAGTCATCTCTGACTCTTCTCTTTGCCTTCCTCACCCTCTCCCTAGAGTTGGCGGTCCACGTTCCATACTTGTAGCTACTACATCACTCTCACTCTCGGCCTCGCTCCTCACCATAGCTGCAATTTTAGGTGAGACCCCTCAGCCTGTTGCTTAGACTACGCAGTAGAACAGAGTTGGTATGCTTGCCTTGAGATAAAAATCTTTCCCATCGGTCCCTTGCTTAACCCCCACCTGTGGGTTTGTCTCCAGGATGGAAACAAAACCTGTGAGTGTGCTCACAAAGCCCTTGTCTTCTTGCCCCCATCCTCCTCTCCGCAGTCGCTTCCTCATTCCCCCAGCAGACTCCTCATGATCTTAAGCACGCCCATGTTTGTGCCTGACTGGCTTTGCTGGTTCCCATAAATATGCTTGACTTACTCCCTTTCCTCGTGTCTACATCTGGAAAACTTGGGGCCCGGGACCTAACATCAGGTGTTTGCCGAATCCTTCTCTGACGGCCCCGGCAAGGGTCACCTCCTTATGTGGGTTTCTGTGCTACCATGGCTCACCACATCTTTATAATTATATTTAAATTTGTGTAATGATGATCTGTCAGACTAAGAGGGAAGGGATTACGGTCTTATCCGTCATGGACACTTCATTGCCTGGCTGAATGCTCCGTGTTTGTTGACGGTTAAAATAGAGAGGATCTGAGATCTTAAAGAGTCTCTCCTACTTTAATGCCTCTTAAATTCATTTATTTACTCATTCATTCATTCACTCTTTGTGCAAACATTTACTGAGTACCTACTATGTGGAAACTCCCTCTGTCTCTCCAGGCAACAAGGCCTTGATTAAACAGACATAAAAGAGAAACAGCTACCAGTCCTTCCTCCAGAAAGCTCTGATCCGCAGGCCTTCACTTAAGAATGCTGGAGCTTCAGTTTCCTCTCGTCAGCTTTTTCCTTAATGGCCAAACTCATGGTGGCAGTGACAATGGGTTCTGCATTAGTATTAAAAATTTATTCAATAAATAATGGATTAGAAACCTCTGTTTAATAATTATTAATGCACTGCAATTTCAGTTGCCCAAATCACAAGATGTTTTAAATATAACTAATTGAAAACACAATTAACAGCAACTTGCCGAAATAAATCTGAAAGGCAAAACACCCTTGAAAGGCTCAGACTGTAAGAGCAAAAATTCCGAAGCAGCCCCCGGCCCACACTGCCCCAGGACGCAGGATTTGTGCTGGGCTCTGGCAGAGATGCTGGGAAGGGGGGTGGTGCCTGGCAGGGTTTGGGATGTGAAGGTTGGTTTGACGGCAGGTTCTCTGCAGCTACCGAAATTTGAGGTGACCACCTTGTTGTGCCTGTGGTAATGGGGGGTTTGCTTGAGCAGTATGCTGTGCCCAGACACTTATGTCAGATGCGCCCTTAGAGAGAGGCTGATTCAATTACCTCATTATGTGCAAACTCAGCAAAGCACAGGCCAGCCGCTGGGGTCTGGAGGACCTGGCGCCTCGAGTCCAGTCACAGGATGCGAGAGAGTGGCAGACCTGTTGCTGAGAAGCCTGGGCCCCAAGTATCTGACCCTGTGCTCACTCACCAGTCCACTAGCCCTGGTGCCTCCCATGTTCTTTCTGGGGCTGGGTCTTCTTACCTAACTCAGCAGAAAGAGTGCAGCTGGGTCTTTGGATGAGGGGCCTAAGACAAGGGCCCTTTTGACTTTGTTGCTTCAACAGCAGTCAGCAAAGAAAAAAACAAATGTATTGAAGCACTTACAGGATGGGTCTGGGACTGGCTTTTGGATTCTAGGATTCCAGAACAACATGGGAGGAAGGTGCTGGCCTCTGGACTGGGTTTAGCATGGATTTTTTCCCCCCCATTTTTCATCTTTTTATACCTATTCCAACTCCACTTTCTATCCCAGGGAGGCTCACTCCTTCGTATTCACTTTAGGACTTGGGTATACTGGCCTCCTAGTTTCCATCAGTCCTTCATAGGATTCTTTTGATGAGTATTCAGTGAAACATAATAGGGGAATTAATCAACAACAGGGTTGGCCAGTGGTAGGCACTCAACACATGGTAATGCCCTTCCACTCCCAGCAATGTCCACTGCTCCTGCCTGGTTAATCTATCCCCAGGATTCTGAGCACTGCTGTGGGCATGCTTTCAACAGAATAATATGGTTATTGGACATGTGGATGTTATTCCTGGAGAACAGGAGGTAACTAAGGAGAATGCTGTCCATTCTCAGGGGATTAGTCTGGACGGCAACTTGGCTGGACTTTGAGTTATGGCTAACAGGACAGTGAGTGATGTGACCAGAGACATAGGATGGTGACATATTGCAAAGTACCTGGAGAGCCAGGCTAGCAAATTTGACTTTCATCTTCGGGGGGGGCGGGGGGACATTGAAGGATTTTTAAGTTAGAAAGTAGCATAGATTTTAGCTTAATCTGTGTACTAGAGAGGCATGATTCTTAGATGTTAGTGTGCATCAGGAAGGCAGATTCAAACTCCAATTGCTGGATCCCACCTCCAGAGTTTCTGATTCAGTAGTTCTGGGATGGAGCCTTAAAATTTGCATTTTTATCAGGTTTCCAGGTGATGTTGATGCTGCTGGTCCAGGAACTATGCTTTGAAAACCACGTGTTTGGAGGATGGGCTAGAGGTGGGTAGGCCTGCAGGCACTGAGCTGGTTAGGAGACTGGCACAATAACTTAGCTGTAAGATGATGTGAGTCTGATTTAAAGCAGGAGCTGTGGCTCTAGAAAGAAAGAGAGAGCACAGAAGAAGAGTCAGGAAGATTTTCTGGCCCAATGGGATGAGTGGGAAAGGGAGGTGAACCTTCCAAGGGTTTTCTAACTGGGAACCTGAAAGAATGATGGTGCTTCTCAGGGAAGGACCACAGAGCAGAGACTCCTGGGTCAGGATGGAAGACAGGCATTGGATGCATGGCTCCAAATGGTCCTGGGTGCAGGTGCAACCAGAAGCCTGAGGACCCTCAATGGCTTCCTACCTGGGACCTTGAGTATGGCTGTGGCTGTGGGAGCAATACATGCACAAGGGGCCTACAGGGTTAGAGCGGGTCCAGCAAGGGATCTGGGGCACAAGATTTAAGGAGGCGTCACTCAGGGCTGTGCCAGCTTTGCCTGACCCCAAATCCGAGCCCTAATTACACTTTATGCCCCAGCTATCTCCGTGGACTTGCCTTAGCCCCAAGGTTTGCTGAAGCTGTTGCTGTTGCTTAAAGATCTTGCTTCAAGCCTGAAAGGGCCCCGGTGGCAGCTCGGTCAGCAGGTGGAAGGGAGGGCCATGGACCCCAGCTGTATGTTGAATCCCATTTGTCCGTACTGGAAGCAAGTCATGTGCCTCAGGCATCTTATCGTCGGAGGTACCTGTACTCATACACCTCTTCGTGACTTGTACGGATCCAAATTTTGTGTCCACAGGACCATTGAACGGAACTGGTCCCTGGAGACACAGATGGCCAGAAAGCCTTACAAATCTACAGTGCCTTCTTGGGCGATGTGGAGGCAGTTCTAAGGCAGTAGCAATGGCTGGTATTCCTGCACTGGAATTCGTGCACAGAGCCAGCTGTTCTGTAGAAGGGCAAAAACGGAGTCTTGGAACATCTTTCTTGAGCATACTTTTAAACACACTTGGTTGTTGTTGTCTGTTTGTTTTTGTTTCTGTTTTGTTTTAAGGACTTAATCTATGGTGCTCCATCAGGCAACCAAAGCAATCCAAGTTTAATCTCTAAGCATTCATGTCCCAAGTTCAGATTTTTCTTGCGTCGTCGTCTCAGCTGGTGCATTCCCCAACTTCTGAATTTCTAAAAATACCCAGCGTGGTTCCCTCTACAAAACACCAGCACCCTGCCAGCTCTTAAATAAATAAACTCAAAACAAAAATGCTGTAGTTGTGAAATGAGATATATTTAATTAAATAAAAAAGGAAAAGCAAGTGCTATTACAAGAACATAAAACTGTAAGGCATAAGATAAAAACTAAATTACTACAAGGCAGCTCGATCCAATCTAATCCTTAAAGATAAAGATGAAACCAGAAAATTGCATGTATTGAGAAATCAACATAAGCCCTGAGCAAATATTAACTAGAGGTCTATAAACTGGTTGATAATAAACAGTTCTATGAACATTAGGATTAGGAAGGGAATGGAAATGGAGCCACATTGGGGTGTGGGGGACTCGAGTGCATCTCTCCATCCTGCTCACAGCAAGCGTTCGTGCAAGGATCCTGTTCGGATGACTTTTCCATTAGCTAATTTCAGCAAATCTGAGAGGAAAAAAAATCAAATGGCGCAGAGGTGCCTGGGCAAATTTCTATCTGTCATCTTTTGAAAGACACAGAGATGGATCTGATCTCCTCTTACCAGGCTATAAAATGGAGCTTGCAGATAAAATGTTTGCCTTTTACTGTGGGTTTCTAACTTAGCTGTTGACATGATTTTAACAGTGTGTTTAAGCATGAAGAATGGTCCAATTACATGTTAAGTAGCCTTTTTTTATAGTTCTAATAAAGGTTCATTTAGACGTTTATACTGACAACTCAGTTCTTTGGAAGGGCATTTTTCAAGTTGCCTGCTAAAAGAAAACATTTCCTGGCCATCTCCGGCCCCCCCCCCCCCCAAAAAAAGTAGCAGAAGCAGCAGAAGCAGTGGCCTGCTATTAGCTACAGAATGTTGCTCTCACTTCCGGAGACGCCATTTGTAGAGACGCCGGTTCTTCTGTTGGAGAAGCCAGCAGTGTCAGCTGAAAAAATCAAGCTAATTCACAGGTGAAGATGCCCTTTTCAGGCTCCGGGATAAAGATGCTCTTTTGAGAGCATTCATGCATTTCACACCCCACAGGGGGAGCTTCAGAATACAATCTGAATGGGAAGGACTCCGAGAGCGAGGGGGCCGGCTCTGCCAGGCAGGGAACGCTGTCCTCCACCAGATCAAGGTGCAGGGACAGCCAGGCTCTCTGAGGGAACCAGAAGGCCCTATGGGGACAGAGTTAGCGTTCTCGGGATGTGAGTGACCTGCAGGCTCTTAAAATATAGTTGTGTTTTTTTGGTTTTTTTTTTTTTTTGCCTCCAGTGAGACTCAACTAAAGTGTTCCTGACAGAAAAAGAGCTATCAATGTGCTCTTAGCTCTGGAAAAAGTCTCCACAGCCTCCTAGAGTCAGGACCATTAACTCACTGTGAATCATCTTGGAGTCTCAGACTCTGGCTGCTAGCTTCTTGAAGAACGGGGCCGTATTCGTCTGCTAGGGCTGCCATAGCAAAGTACCACACACTGAGTGGCTTCAACAAAAGAAATGCGTTTTTTTGTTTTTGTTTTTTTCCACTGTTCTGGAGGCTGGAAACCTAAGATCAAGGTGTCTGAGACCTCTCTCCTTAAGCTTGTAGGCAGCCATCTCCTCTGTGTGTCTTCCTATGGTCTTCCCTTTGTGTGTGTCTGTGACCAGATTTCCTCTTTTGAGGACACCAGTCATACTAAATTAGGGCCCACTTTAATGATCTCATTTTAACATAATTGCCTTTTTAAAAATCCTATCTCCAAATAGAGTCACATTCTGAAGTACTTGGGATAAAGACTTCAACACATAAATTTTGGGGAGACACAATTCAGCCCATTACACGGCTGCATCTTTGATCCTCTTTGTGAATCTGGGAGTACAAATACATCGACTTCTGACCCTTTCTCCAGAGGACTGCTCAATACTTGGTAGGGGAGGGAACACAAAATAAACCTCATCTATACCCTCATTCTGTTAATGGAGACCAGGAGAGAAGCTGCCTTGCCTAAGAATTTCTGTTGTAAGGTAAAGAAAACTTTACTTTCAAAGTGTTTGCAACCGTGATTCTCAACCATGCCTGGGCCTCCTCTCCAGAGCTGCTCATCGAATTGACCTGGGTTAGGTTCAGACATGGACAACTTTTCAAAGCTACCCCCCCCCACTCATCGAATTGACCTGGGTTAGGTTCAGACATGGACAACTTTTCAAAGCTACCCACCACCACCCCACCCAAAGTGATTCTACCATGTAGCCAGGGTTGATAAACCAGTGTTCTCAGGGCCTCTGGGTATGTGAATGTGACCCTCAGGGACACCTGATTTTGTTCCATCCTCATTTCTGATGCATTGGTGGACTCCTGGACACAGTCTGGAAGGAGAGAGAAGACCAGTAGCTATTCTGTGTAATAATCTGCAGGGATTTTTACGGTGCTCAGAAAATGTTTCTCTTCTTACTATGGATTCAGGGTGTGCTAAATCCTGTATCTGAGAGTTATTGTATGTTTTTGGGAAGAGAGTATCTGTGTGTGTGTGTGTGCGCGCGTGCACATGCATGCATGTGTGTGATTGAGAATATCCCAAGAACCATGAGGTGCTACAGCTTCCTCTGGGCCCCCATGAAATGAACATGGAGAGTCACCTCCCTAGAATGATTTGCTGAAAGTTCCTGTGGGGTTTTTCTGGATTGAATATGCCAGATCTTGGAAAGAATAGTGTCTCCAGGCTTGCCCTGGTGAGCAGAAGGGAGATGAAAGGCTAAAGCCAACCTTCAGGGGTAAAGTGTGGGGAGGGTCAAGAGCTGAGGGGCTGAGGCTCTCTTTCAGAAGACAGGGTGGGCTGACCTGACACTGGGATGCAAGGCTAGGGACTGGGGTACGCTCGTGAGAGTATCTCCTGCAAAGAACTTATTTCTCTTGAATTTTAGGAAAATCCTACTATATCTCATTTAAATGGTACCACCACACATTGTCATTCCTCTCAGCAGCTGACACACCTTTGGTAGAGTCTGCTCATCTTCTCAGTCACTGTGGAGGTGCATAGTGCCACAGGTTTTAACTGGCTGCAACAGGGAGGGCTTTTCAAAACTGCTAATGTGTGGGCCCCAGCTAGACCAGTTTCATCAGTCTCGGGGTGGGGCCCATGCAGCCAGAGTAGAGAACCCATGCAAGAGAGATGGATGGTGGTCCTAAAGCTCCAGGGAGTGAAGGGCCAAGCCCCGCAGCAACTCAGCGAGAAGCATGAAAAAGAGCAGGTGAGACAAGCCTATGTCTCCATCTACCAGATGAAGGGGAGCCATGTTGTGTTGGTGGGAGTGACATTTGAACCTCTGTTGTGCCCCTAGAACCTGGTAAGTAACTTAGTGTATAGGCAGAGATGATCTTTGCTGTACTCATCTGTATACTTGTGTTATGTACTTCTCAGGAATATTGGAACATCCACCACAATGCCGGATAAGTATGATGAAGCAGAAGTAGACATGTAGTAAGGTATTAAAATTGTTCTTATGTGTCACCCACATGCGTCCTATTTCAACTCCCCTACTCCCCTGTCAAGATCAATACTGCTTGGCCACAGTCCTTCACATAAGCAAATATTTATTGAATATTTAACTATGTGCTCAGCACATGGACTTCTGGGAAGTTTCCAGTTGAGTTGTGAGGATAAAGTATATCTACATGAAAATATAAATTTCTGCCTAAGTCTAAATGCTTTGGGAACAGTCTGTGGCAATACTAGGCAAGCACTTAGAGGAAGCGTTGCTCCTTAGGGGCCGGAAAGAGATTGGATCCATGGAAAGTCATAGAAGATGGGGATATTTGTATGTCTGGGTGAAGGGGAAGGATATCTAGGTAGAGGCAACCACATGGCGGGGGCAGACACAGTGCATATATGGGGCGTGGAGAGAGAGCAGTGATACAGAAGTCTGACTACAGAGTTTGCAATGGGGAAGATGTAGGAGACCCTACAGATAGAGCAGGGCACTTTGGAGGTACTGGCTGGAAATGCAGAAATGTGGATTGAGTGGTGGGTGGGTAGATGGTTATTGCCTGGCTCCCTGGTCCTGCTCCTGTGCGCTGCCCCTCCTCCCACTGCTGCAGTGCTGTGGCAGTTAAGACGGAATCTCTGAGAAGCTACCAGAGACCCATCTCTCAGAGTTGATGAACACTAGGTAGACAGAGGTGGGGAGGGGCCATTGAGTAGAAATCAAGGGGAAGAGGCAATTGTTTTATTTTAGCAATAAAAGAATGAAAAAGTAGATTAGATGTGGATGATTTCATGCTAGACTCAAAGGCTCCTTAAAGTCTTCCTGTCTTTTCAGCTGTCTGTTATTAAGACTCTATGGCCATATTCCTAACCTACTTTAAGGAGTCCTATTTTCCAAGTCATTGTTTTCTTGCATTCTTAGAGATCCTCAGGTTTCTTCTAATCCCTCCCAAATCCTGAGCATTTCAGAGGTAACCTGGAGAGGCTCAGAGTGCCCTAGAGATGCTGAGAAACCTCCGAATACGTCACCTGACGGAGGGTTTTTTTGGTCATTTGTTCCTGCATTTAATTCATTTAATTCATGTGTGTGTGAGTGTTGACCCCCCCCCGCCCATCACAATGTGTGGGGGACAGGAACTGACTGATCAGAAAACAAATTAAACTCCAGCACTCACTTTGCAGAATGGGAGTGGGCTATATTGGAATTTCTATTACGTACATTGTAAAATCAGATGTGTAAAAAAGTCACCCTGGTTTATATGGGATGTGATCCTACCGAACTGACAAGCTTTTAAAAAATCACCCCTTAAAGGAAAATAACAGTGACACAAAATCACATCAGTAAGGCTCTGTTATCCACAATAAGTCACAAAATTTAAGCAAATATTAAAATTCTAAAATGGATAAAATTATAAAATTCTAAAATGGAATGTCTTGGCCAGAATTAGGATGAGGTAGGGGCTTTCATAGAAATCATCCGGTATGATTGTTTCCTGAGTCATAACTAGGTATCCAAGGGCATTTCTTTTTCCTGTGGCTTGAACTTGCCAGCCTCCTGCCCCGAGGACCCTGGAGGGGCTGTTAGAGGAGCTTGGGGACAAAGGGAAGCAGCCCGTGGGGCCAGAGCCCCCTGTGCAGGTGCCACGTTAGTGGGATGAGGACTGGCGGGCTCCCAGCCCGAGCCTGTGCAAACCCCCCCACACCTGACTGTCCTTTATCTGATGGCCTGGGCCTTATTTGGAGCTGGCAAGACATCACAGGGTGTCTGTGTTGCTTGGTGAAGATGAGGAACCAGAACAGAGGGGAGCAGAAGGAGACTTATCGTCTAAGTTTGGGAGTATAAGGAAGGCACAGTTATGGTTATAGAAGTGACTGGATTTCTGTAAAACAGTGGAGTGGGAAGCAGTGAAGTTTTCTAGTGCAGGAGCAGAGGCCCTCTGAGGAACAGAGGACAGGGAGGTCAGTACCCTGTAGGGTCACCTAGCACCAAGCACTCAAAGACTTCTTGCTCTGGGGGTGTGGTCAGCCTTGGCAGCCAGAGGAGTTTATCACCTTGATGAGGCAGGAAAGGGTACCCTGATATGACTTCCAGGGTGTGGGGTGGAGGAGTGTGAGCCCGCCCAGGAGACGGGCTGGTGGGCCTGGAGGCTGCTGACCCTCTGGACAGAGGAAAGGGGCTAATGGCAGGTGGAGTGGCAGGTGGAGGCTTCGGTACCAGGAGAGGCTCCCTTCTGTCGTCTGCCCAATGTGCCACACTTGGCCCAGGCCCTTTGCTTCTGCTGGGTCCCTGGGAAAGGTGTGTGTGTGTGTGTGTGTGTGTGTGTGTCCCAGGCCCTTTGCTTCTGCTGGGTCCCTGGGAAGGGTGTGTGTGTGTGTGTGTGTGTGTGTGTGTGTGTGTGTGTGTGTTGCACAGGGCCTGGACTTAGAGGGCATATGTGAGAGTCTCCAGAAACCAGCCTACCCATTTTCAGTATGAGGGGGGCAAATTAGAGACACTGAACCCTTTGGTGCTTTCAGCTTCCTTCTGACTCTGCCTTGGGCTGGAGGCCTAGGGGAAGGCCTGTGGCATCAACATGAGCAGTAAGAGCAAAAAGGTTGAAGTGTGTATAATGGAGGTGCCTCCGTTCTCTGGGGCGGCCCTGACAAAGTACCACAAACTGGGCAGCTGAAACAACAGGAATTTACTGTCTCCCCACTCTGATCAAGGTTTTGGCAGGGTTGGTTCTTTCTGAGGGTGGTGGGGGGGGGTCTGTTCTTTGACTCTCTCCTAGCTTCCAGTAGGGTGCTGGCAACCTGTGGCATTCCTTGGCTTGTAGATATTTCACCCCATGTCTGACTTCATCCGCACATGGTGTTCTCCTGTGTGCCTGTCTGCCTCTGTGTCCACATTTCCCCATTTTATAAGGACGTAGTCATCTTGGATTAGGGGCCACCCAGTGACCTCATCTTACCTTGATCATCTGCAAAGACCCTAGTTCCAAAGAAGGTCACGTTCACAAGTACCGGGGTTTTAGAACTCCATCATCTTTTTGGGGGACAGAATTCAACCCATAACGTGGGCAAGCGTGCCCCTGGGCTGTAAGACAAATGGGGACGAATATGAGTCTTAGGAACAGGCTGCAGCCCTGCAGGGTGTGAGCTCGGTGGGTCACTCAGTACTTGTGTTCTTAGCTGTCAGATGAGGGTTTCCGGAGTGCTGCTTCCCAGAGCAGGTGTGAGGGTGATGATGTATCTAAATACCTCTTAATTTTTGACGAGGAGGCTCCCATCAGATGTTATGTCTGTTAACGTGTCATCCATACATTCTCTCCCTGAAGACGCTAGTCATATTCTTAGGCCCCTTGTTTTCTCAACTGTGAAACGGGTTGAATAAATAATGTGTTAATTTGACATGTAATCCTATGGCGTGATAGTTATGAAAAAGGATAGCCATGTGTGTAGGCCGTGTGTGGGTATGGGGTGTGGGCAGGGAGTTAAGGTCACCAAGGATCGGAAGCTCCGGGGCATGTGGTTAGGCCAGAGGAAGGGGGAGTGGCACTGGGAATGGAGGGGTTCAGGCACGGCGGAGAGCAGCAGATGTTATGTGGCATAGCATGGAGACAGAAGATGTTCTAAAGCTTTGTTTGCAGTGGTGTTCCAAATGATGTGAACATTCCGATTCCAAATAATTCCAATGCTGTGGGTGTTTTCCCCACAATAAGTAAATAGAGATTTACACCAGCTGGGTGTCCTGTAATTCAACTTAATTCTGACACTGTCCACTAGGAGATAGTATTAGGTCCCATAGGTTATGAGCTCCGTCCTATAAGACTGGCGCCCCAGCCCTCAGTCAGATGCCAATTGCTAGTCCAGGTTGTTGCCTGTGCTTCTGACTGATGCGCTATAAATTGGAGGTTCCCTCAACTCCCTTCTTGGGTTTAATTAATTTGCTAGAGTGGCTCACAGAACTCAGAGAAACATTTTACTTACTCAACCACATTTCATTATAAAAGGATATAGCTCAGGAACAGCCAGATAGAAGAGATGCACAGGGCAATGTGCACCACTCTCCCCAAATCTCTGTGTCTTCACCAACCCAGGAGCTCTTTGAACCCTGCACTTTTGAGATTTTATGGAGGCTTCATTACACAGGCACAATCGGTCATAGCTCCATTACTGTCACTTCTCCTTTTTTAGGAAAATGGGCTTTGGGGCTGAAAATTGCAAGTTTCCAGTCATGGGTTGGTCTGTCTTGGTGACCAGCCCTGATCCAGGAACTCACCCAGAGTTGCCTCATTAGAACCAAAGACACTCTTATCACCCAGGAAATTACAAGGGTTTTGGAAGCTCTGTGCCAGGAATGAGGGGCACAGCAATCAGTGTATTTTCTATTATCTCACAGATGCTATTTTGGAGACGCTATCCACAGTACACCCCACAATCCTATCCTTGGGTCACATTGACTGTGACCTCTGAGATCCCTCCCAGAATGGGAGGCCTATGACTGGCTTCTGGAAAGCTCCGTATTAGCTATGCTACTTCTGTATTAGCTCTGCTATGGGTTTTGGATTCCTCCCTTTGGTAGCTCTGTTATTTATAAATATATGTTCACCTCTGGTGTTCTAGCCTAAGTCAAGGGAGCCATTCCTTGGGAGCAACAGAGGATGGCCAGCCCCTCCACTGTGATCTTGATGGTTGAACCATCACGGATGTTCTGGTCAGTGCCCCTCCATGCTGTACTCAGCCTCCCCTGCACCGGTGGCCTCCCCAGTGGGCCAGAATTTGCGTTTGTACACATACATGTTAACCATGGTGTTTCGTCTTTTACTCTCAGGATCTCTCCCCTCAGCCCCTCTCTGATTCTCGGTCTTCCCATCCACATCATTGTTCCTAGACTGACTTCTTATTACTTAAGGGCTGTAAGCCCACACTTTTCACTGCAGCCTGAAAGGGGAGGCAGTTGGTTACAAAGAAAGCTATGGCTGGTGATTTTTCTTTTTCTCCCTGCTCAGTTCCGAAGCTGAAAAAAATCATGGCATACTTCAAACTTGAGCAGTGGCTGTGAATGTATTCACTCTTGAATTCATCTGTGAGGTTATTATATGCAGCTTTGATGTTACAGCAAGACTACCTGGGTCGTTTTGTTCCAATTACTCAGTGCAGAGGAGGACTTCATGCCGCACGAAAGCGCCCCACTTTGATGTTTTGTTGAGGCTGCCCTTCTTGGGGCTGAGGCATCGGGAGAGATGCTGGGCCGCTGGGGCCACGCCCGAGTGGTGGGGCCCCATCCCGGAGCCGAGTAGCTGGGTGCTCTCCATACTGCACGCCACTGTCTGGCCCCGAGGAGCTGCAGGGGGAGAAGCCATAGTGTGGGCCTGTAAAGCACATTTGCCATTGCATCACAGAGGATCTGGAAATAACCTCATTTTCCTCAATTAGGAAGATGGAGATTGTAGTGGCTGTACTTTCCTCTCCTCAGACGTCTTTCATCTCTGCATTGCAAAGTGCTCTGAAAGCATGATTAATGAAGCTTCCCGACTCCTCAGCTGGCCAGGCGCCCCACCGCCTGCTTCTGTCCAGGCTAAATGGGTGAGGCCAGCTTGCTGGGGGGGCTCAGGGTGAAGGGAGATCCTGCTGACCCCAGCGCAGGGCAAGGGTGGTTGCTGGAAACTCCACGGGGTGGGAGCAGGAGGAAGAAGAGGCAGCGCAGGGGCTGGGAGGCAGGGGCCTCAGAGCTAGCCCTGGCTGTCCCACTGGCCTCCTGTCAGCGCGTGGACCTGGGACCGCCATGCCACCCATCCCCATCCAGGTCTCAGCATCAGCTTGTGAAAAACGGAGTGGAATTCGAAGATGTCCCAGGTCCTTCCTGGCTCGGCCACTCTGCGTCGTGTGCTGATATATCTGACAGCCGCGGACGTCCCAGGCCAGCTGCTGTCTTGCCTTGTTGACATCCCTGCTCAGACCTGGGTGCTCCTTGGTCCTGGGGAATGCCCCTGCCTTGCAGCTCCCAGAGCTGTCCTCATCACCTGCGTCCTCCATCGCTACCCCGTCTCGTGTACACGGCCCCCCACACTCGTACTCCACACATACCACTTCGGCATGTCGTCTCCGGGTTCGACCGCCCGGGCCAGCTCGGCCTTTCTTTCATGCGTTGCCTTCAAGGTGCCTTCTCCCACCCTTACCTCTTTCCTTTGCCATTCCTCCAAAAGGAAATACCGGCTCCTTTTGTATTTTTGCCACACTGGATTGCTCTCTCCTATCCATTCAGGTCGGACCTCTCCTCCAAGACCCTCCAGCTCCTGCAAAGCCTCGGGCTCTTTGCTCAGGCATCACCTGCCCACCCAGCGGACTGTGATTTTAGAGCTTTTGTCATCTGCTTCTAGATTTTCTGTCTGTTCACCCCTCATTGCTACCAACATTCCTACCTGTCTGTTGTGGTAATTCCTGTTTCTTTCCCAGTTAGCTGCCCTCGTATAGCATGGGCTAAGAACCAAACTCATGGAGCTGTTGAAACGGAGGTGTGACAGGAAGGCTGAGGCTTCCACATCTCTGCACAGATAGTGATGCCTCTAACCTGTGTGCTCAGCTGCCTCATTAGGACCTTTCCTTTCTCAGCTGTGCTCCAGAGGGCTGAGGTTGTGGGATACTGGAGTTTGGGATGGATGGGACATAAGGTAAGTGCAGAGACAGGCGGTATACAGAGGAGGCCCCAGAGAAGGGAGGGCAGCAAAAGGTCCCTTCCCTTCTACTTGAAGAGTAATTGATAGAAAAAGCAAAGAAAGAAATTAGACCTGTTCTTTCTTATTGGTTGCTAATATATGCTTCCAGATACTGCATTTTGAACCAGAAATTGTGATGCTAGACAAGAGAAGTTTTCCACCGGTGTTTTGGCAATCCCAAGAGTTTGACAGGTGAAACATGCCTTGGAGGTTGGCATCTCAGTTGGAAGATGCTTGTTCTTGCCCTAGACGTCGCGCCCTGCCTTCTGGCTCTCCCATGGGAGGGCTCTGCCTGGGGGAGGTGCTCGCGCTCAGCTTTCAGGAGCTGAGGCAGGGTGCGGCCATGCAGGAAGGCTGCCCCCGGATGCCCCATTTGTGGGGTGCTCTCACCAGCCACAAAAGCAGTCCTGGGGAGGAGCTGTATTTCGTTGTAGAGGCTTTCAAGTGTAAAAAGCCCAGTAAAATTTAATTCTGTCTCTTTTCTGGAACAAACAAAAAGAAAACTGCTGAATTGGAAAATGCAGAATGGGAAATACAGGATAGCCACGAGGTTGGAGTTTTAAAAACAGGAAAGAATTCCTTTGGGAATGCCACATGTTCGCACGGGGCGCTCACCACCTGTTCATCGGGCACGGACTCGGGTCTTAAGGGCCTTTCTGATGTGAGTGAGATGCTTCGAGTGGACCCCTTGTGTGAGCTTCCTTCATCTGGCCTCATTGCCGGTGCTCCCTTCATTCTGGTGCCCCCCCCGCACCCCCCCAAGTCGCTCACAGACAGGTTCACTGAGGCCGCCAACCACAGGCTCAGTCCCGGAGGATCCGCTCCAAATACAAGCCGTGGCAGGGCCCCTCCTGTGGCTCTCCAGGCCCCAGAGGACCAGTCTCTGCTCTGCTGTCGAGTGTTTCTGCTAGCGGGCCTCCTTTGCTGCCACCAGTCCGGAACAAGTGTCCCCAGGGGCAGCTGTCGAGGTGCCACCCGTGGAACTGGACTGCCTCCTGACTCCTGAGCTCTGCCATCACAACCTGCCTTCTTCTCCAGTTCTGTCCGGCACAGCGGCCGTCCTGCTGCCCTTTGACCAGTGACCAGAACCGTTGTCTGGCTCACCACTGCTGATGTCCATGGGCTGCAGAGGGGCACGGCCACGGTGCCACCTGTGGGGAGCAGGCGGCTCTCTGAAGAGGACTGATGCTGGGGGGCATCTGAGGGGCCGCACTGGCGAGCCTACCACGTGTAGGAAAGGGATGGGGAGTGGGCGACAGGAGGAACCAGCTGCCCTCCCCAGGGCTGGCGTCAGGCTCCCATTTGGAGACGATTGTGAGAGGGTCCTTTTTGGATGCTGAAGTAGCAGAAGGAGAGTGTGAATTTTCTTTATCCTCTCTTTAGGACACTTGTCACTGTGCTTTGTGCCTCATGGCATCTAGCTGCGGTGGCCCACCATTTCATAGGTACCCTGGATGCTCACTCATGCCCAGTCCGTACGATCTTTTGGCAGAAATGGTCACCCCACCCAAGCATGGACCTGTTGCTGGGATCGGCTGGCCCGGGGGGCTGTTTCCACCAGCACCCCTGTGTTTAGGTGGCGCCCTGCGACAAGCTGCTGCAAGTAGGAATGTGAGTGGAAGCCATGAGGGGCATATCTGAGCCAAAGCATTAAAAAGTCTCCCCACATGTCAGCTGAGGGGAGAGGCCTGTGAGGACCTGGAGCGGGCAGAGCCGTGAGCCCGAAGGAGCCTGGAGCCCCGCGTGAGCACGTGACAGGTGCTCGGTGGGAACCAGCAGACCTGGACTGTGATGTGAGTAGAGAGTGCGTTTTCATTGTGTGAAGCCCCAGGGAACTCATGGGCCTTTAGGGGTTCACTAGTACCGTAGCTAGTATTACTATAATTAACACCCATTGGTTTCAACAACCCAAAGCC
>NC_138378.1:107359615-107380584 GCF_054177405.1 Leptonychotes weddellii
CTTTCGAGGATATTTGGGCTGCCTCCGCAGACGCAGTGTCTTGGGTCGTCGGAATGTAGGTGACGTGCGGATCTTCTTTTTTTTGTGACTGTGGACGCCTTTCAGCACCGCTTTCTTGGCCTTCAAAGCCTTTGCTTTGGCTTCGGCTTTGGGAGGGGCAGGGGCTTCTTTCTTAGTCTTCGGCGCCATCTTCGTAAAAAGGGCCAACCCAAAGCCTTTTTGGTCCTAGCTGAGCATTAAGTGTCTGTGTTTCTTCTCCCTCCTCTCTGCCTTCAGGAGCAGCGGCTGCTGAGTGGCAAGGTTTGCAGAGAGAGTGATATGAGAGGACAAACAGGGTAAGAGGTGGGTTAGGGTTGTTATTGAAGGAGTTTCTTCTCTGGGCCCTGTGAGAATTTTTTTTTTTTAATGATTTCTGGGTCTCTGGAATTATGAAAGTAATGGAGTCATGAATATAATTACCTCTATTCTGTAATTACCCAGCAAATATCATATGAATACATAGGGGGTTTGAGTCAGCAGATCTGGCAGCTGCAGAGTTTGATTATGATGATTTAACTGTTGGGAAATGCCAGGGATTAATTTCGGTCATCAGTGTAGGAACAACAAGGAGAAATGGCCCCAAATTAGGAAGGGACAAATGCAGGCTGTGTGGTAAGAACCCTTGGGGATTAGGGGTCAGTTGGACAAAGACACCCCCCGCCCAGTGGAGCGCCCCCCCCGCCCCCCCGCCGGTGCTGGTCCTGCAGGATGGGAGTGCACAGCGCTGTCCCCAGGTCACTGCTGCCTGAGACTCACATGTGGGATTGCAGAAGGTAACGGATGTGTTTGTCTGAGCTCTCTGGCTCTCTCAGCGGGTTTCCCATCCACTGTGGCCACGGTGCTCCTGTGAGGGGCAGTGGGCACAGCCACCCCCATTTCACAGGTGGCAGCATGAGCCCCAAAGGAGGGGATCCCTCAGTGCAGCACAGTGAGTGAGAGCCCAGGTCCCCCGTGTCCTTTCTCTTCTCTTGTACTGGCTTTGGTGAGGAATGTACCTCTAATTATAATGTTTTTCTAGTGGAAAAAGGTGGTTTCTTTTATGATTGCTCTTTCAAATGGTTCTCAGGAAAGTTTTATGAAGAAAATGTGGGTACCTGTCATGCAGATCAGACCCTGCTGTCTGAGGAAAGAAGTGGAGAAGACCCTCTGGCAGGTCCAGGACTCTTAACAGAGGCCAAGGACCCCCATGGTCTTAACTTTGTTGTACAGCTGGGCTATGTGGTGTGTCCCTTCCTAATTTGGGGCCATTTTTCTTTGTTGTTCCTACACAGATGACCAAAATTAATCCCTGGTATTTCCCAATGGATAAATCATTATAATCAAACTCTGCAGTTTGATTTTACTTACGAGTTTCTTGGCCCCTGCTCTGGACAGCACCCAATCACCAGCACTAGATTAGAGAGGGTAACGGTATCTGGATGAGGCCAGTACTGCCCTGAGAATTTTCCATTAGTCTGAATTGCTCTTTACACCTTTTATTTTGGGACACAGTGCTCACCACTCACTGTCCTAGGAAGTCCCTAGAGGCTGAGTGATTCAGCTCCAAATCCGGCTACCTGGGAAAAGGACCTTGGATAAGGGACAGTCAGGGCTGTTTGGGATTAAGGCTGCAGTGTAGGGGTGTTCTGGGCACAGAGGTGTGCGAACTCACAAATAGAATCTGTCTGGGCCTGGACCTATTCCCTGTTCCAGGTTTGAAGACATTGGAGTGATTTCTTATCTTTATCAATGGAATAACCAGGACTTCCTTTACTTACTAAAGCCTGACAGGCTAGCTGCTGGTTTGAGGTAGGGAGGGTAAGCAAGCTGGGGGGTGGGGGGTTGGGGGGAAGAGTGACTCAAGATGGAGAGAAGTATGATGCCCTGGGGTGCTCCTTATTCATGTCCACAAACAACGCCAGGGACCCAGAGTGAAGCTGCTCTGGGCAGCAGTTGTGTCCACCTTTTGAGTTTGTGGAATGGTCTCCACCAGATGTGATTCCAGACTCATCTGCACCTTGCCCACACACATAAACCTGTCTCATATCTCTACCCCAAGCACAGGCTGACCACAGATTCTTACCCAGGATTTTGTCATTACTTTAAATGATAACATTCCTGAAGATCTGAATTTAGATCTAAATATTGCTTTTGATTGAGTGTCCAAACTATCTTCGTGATGCTGACTTGGACTCTAACAATAACTCTAAACTTTTAATGTTGACCCTAAATCATATCTTTTTTTTCTAAAGATTTTATTTATTTATTTGACAGAGAGACACAGCAAGAGAAGGAACACAAGCAGGGGGAGTGGGAGAGGGAGAAGCAGCCTTCCTGCAGAGCAGGGAGCCGGATGCAGGGCTCGATCCCAGGATCCTGGGATCATGACCTGAGCCAAAGGCAGACGTTTAACTGACTGAGCCACCCAGGTGCCCCCCTAAATCAAATCTCAGCAGCTTCCAATATATAAACTAATCCTAAGGTCTAAATAGAAGTCCAGCCCCAACTGAAACCTAGACACTAAACTTCATTTGAAACAAGGTTCTCATCCTAACCTATAGCCTAACCCTAACCCTCACTGTCACACAGACATTAACTGTAGCTAAATCTTACCACTGTATATTCAAACTTTAACTTTAACCCAGCCTTAAACCTCACCCAACCAAGAAATGTTTCTAAGGTCTGACTCTTCTGAGCTGGAATACGATACCCTCATCTATCATCTGTAGGGGAGGAAAATTTTCCTCTCACCCTCTCACATTCTCCAGCTGGGACTGAGAAACAAAACAAAAGAAAAACAACACGAACAAACAAACAAATGAAAAACCTGACAATAGGCAGGTTAACAGGATTACTCTTGTTAAATTTAAAGAGAAATGACAAGACAAAGGAAAGGGACTTTGAGCTCCTGGGGCAAATTGTAGGAAGGCAAATATGTGGGGAAAGTAGTGGTGGATAAGGCTGAGTTAATAAGGTTCATTTGTGTAGGCTCTTTCTCTGTGCCCTCTCCTCTCTGGTGATAAGGTTGTTAGCCCCTTCCTGGCACAGGAAGTAGATTGGGGTGGGGTGGGGGCACCTTCACAAGGGGAAGTTATGATCTATGTTTAGGCATGGGGGCACTGCAGAGAGCTCATCTTGTGTCTGTGTTTTCTCAATTGCTTTCAGCTCAAAATAATCCTCATGCCAGAGTAGTGTATTTTGGGGTGCATATTCTGGTCTCCTACACACCCTTTCCCTACTTACCCCTCCATTCCCATGTCTGCTGCTGCGGGCTCCCAATGATGATGACCCCTCTCCCCCAGGCAGGATTTTGAGTCTTGAGCTTTGAACTTCTATCATTGCTTTTTGATTCCCAAGATGGAAGATGAGCTGATTTGATGATAGATCCTGGGCGGTGTATTAGTTGAGGTGAATGGGTTAAGGTGTCACCTTTTTGAGAATTGATTTCCATTAAGAATCTGTTACCAAATCCTAGGCTCTTGGGGTAAATGGAGAAAAATTTAAAGTAGGTAAATATGATGCTAAAGGGGGTGGGGGATAGAATGTAGCTTTTTGCTTGGGTTTATCATCTTTTTATGCCTCACTCTTCCAAAATAAGTAGGGATACAGTGAAGATTAAATGAGCTAATATATTAAAAATGTGTAGAGCACTTGATAAATGTTTATTATTGTTATTTATCATCATCATCATCATAGTTCAGTCTCTTAGGCCCTGAATAGATGTGAAACCATTTAAATTTTCACAAAAATAATTTGAAAATGTGAACCTAACATTTCACTGTCTTTTCAACAAAAGCTACCATTTGGAGATATACACATTTTTGGTAAGTGTAACTTCTCTGAAGGTCAGCTTCATAAAGTTACATAAATAACTTCCATGGAGCAGAGAGATCAGTGGGAGATGCTGAAAGAAGGTACATGTGTGTGAAGCAGAAATCATCCCCTAATGTGTTCCCTTCAGTGTGACACAGGGAAAGAACACCGCCTCTGGAGTTCGATGGGTTTATTACAGCCATGCTCCATTTCCTACACTACCAGTTATGGGCAATTCATTCGTTCGCTCACTGAATCATGCCCTTCTCTGTGTCGATCACTGAACAGAGTACACATCATTCCAGCCCTCATGGAACTTTCAATCTAGTGACGTATACTAAACATGCAAACAAACACGTGTAATTATAATTTGAGATAAAATTCAAGATGTAAAATGGGGTGTAGTGAAAGAGGGTAACGGGATAAACAGGATCTCAGTTTGAGATTCTAACTCAGTGGCAGGATGGGGGAGAGAGTTTTACTTGGACAAGGCTGTCATCTGGAGGGGAATTAGACCTTATTTGACAGTAGTGTGTGTGGTGCTTGTGTGTGACTTTGCAGCTGTTTCCATATAAGGTTGAGATTATGGTAGTTACTAGACCTGGAGCTGGCTCCTGTTAGGTAATACCTTGATGAAGAAGCACGTATGTTATTGCTACATCACAAGTGTGTTTTTTAATAGACTATTTTTTAGAGAAGCTTTAGGTTCACAGCAAAATTGAGCAGAGGCTACAGAGATTTCCCCTATACCTCCTGTCCCCCCTTACGCATAGCTTGCCCCACTGTCAAAATCCTTCACTGCAGTGGTATGTCACAAATGTATTTTTGCAGTAGTATTTTCATATAATTGGTTCCCTTTGCAATCCTTTGCATTTGATTTTATACATTAAAAAACATTCTGAGCAGGGCTCCTTTGCCAGAGCAGTTCAGAGCACAGGAAGGGTTAAGATAGTAGCCTGTGGAAGGAGCATCCTGATGTGAAGCCTAAGAGTGTAGCAGGAACAGGGTCAGCTGGGAGGACAGTGGCACCACGGGGCTGGACAGGTCCGGGGGGCCAGAGACTGGAGAGCCTTGCTGGCCATGTTGAAGAATTTGATTTTCTCTAACGGCAAATGGGAAGCATTGGAGAGTTTTATGCAAGAGATTGACTTCATGATTTGACTGATGTGAAAACAACATTAAAACATTAAAACACCCCTCAACTACCACCTCCAGTAGCCTCTTCATGGGTGCGTGTGAGAATAGGAGTGTGGGGATGGTGGAGATAAAATTGGGGTCCCTGCAGCCAGGAGTAGAGTGATGGAAACTGGAATGTGGCAGAGGGAATGGAGTTAAGATCTATTTTGGAGCTGAAATTGGAAGCTTGTGGTCATGAATTCAGCATGGGAGGTGAGAGAAAGCAGAGTGTCAAGGATGATCCCACAAGTTTCTTACTGAAGTCACTGGCAGATGATGGTGCCATTGTCTGTGACCAGGGAGACAGAGAAGGAACAAGCGGCAGGGAGGGCTCGGTTTCAGACATGTCAGTTGAGATGCCTGGGAGACATCCAAATGGATGTGTCAAGTAAGCGATTGGATAAATGAGTCTGCAGCTTAAATGAGATCTGGGTTGGAGATATGAATTTGGGGATGCCAACGTATAGATGACATTGAAAATCATGGAGATGAATGAGACCGCCTTAGGCAAGAGTGAGATGAGAAAAAGGCCCAGAATGGCTTTGTGGAACTTCAGAACTTAGACATGGTGTGATAACAGATTGTCAGGGATAATACAAGGAGCTAGCATTTATTGAAGTTTTCTCGCATGCTAGGCATTGTTCTAAACGGGCTGTGTGTATTCATTCCTTTATTTTCACAGCAACCCTTTCACAGTTTATGAAGTAAACTGAGGCATGAGAGGTGAACTATTTTGCTCAAGATCATTAGGAGGTGGAGGAGCTCAGAGTATAAACCCAGCAATCTGGCTCTGGAGCCTCTTCCCTTAATCCGTGTGGAGCCAGAGGTGTAAGGAGATAGGCGGAAAACCAGGAGTGTGCTGTCCTGGAAGCTGAGAGTCGAGGTGGAGGGGTGGTCCACCTAGTCAGATGCTGCTTGGGTCCAGTAAGATGGGCTCCAAAGATTAGCCAACATGGCAACATGGAGGTTGGAGGCAACATCAGAAAAGGCAATTGTGGTGGAGCAGTAGGAAAGTAGGAGTAGAAACTAGTTGGCTTGGCTTGGAGAGAGAAAGAGCTGAGGATGTAAAGATGGCCTTGTTCCTAACTGTCCCCTGAGGATAGAGTACTTTCTTTGCAGGGTAGATATAAGGCTTGGAGAAAGTATATCTAAAGCACCTAGCACCATGCTTAGCACAACGTTAACAATTGTAATACAAGTCTGCATAATGTTGAAGTTACAAAGCCCTGCAGTATTGGTGACACAGGGACAAGAATAGAAATGCCCAATATTTGGTCAGCCAGAATGCCTGCGCTCGAGCACGCACGCATGCACGCACACACTGTGACATGTTCAATGAGAGTTCAGGATGAAGAAGACAAATTCTACCCCCTGGATGAACTGACAGTCTGGTCCTAGATGAAAGGCATACCTATAAATAGGTACTAAGGCTGTCTGTGACAGGCCAGACCCCATGAGTGTGTAGATAGGGAGGCTGAAGGAGTTCGGAGGAGAGATCTCTGGGCCCCGATGGGATGGCACATGTCCCTGGAGAAGAGTCGGACTGTGTTGCCGGTGTCCCTGTTCTCTGCATAAGGAACCAGGGCCTGGGTCGGGGCAGTGGCTTTGTCCTGAGCCTTGGTAGGTTCCAGGCAAAGCTATCAGTCACACACATCCCTCTCGCATAGCAACAACACTTCACATTTAGAAGTACCTCTCTCCACAGGGCTGAAAGCAATTTGTAAACAGAACAGAATGTATCTCATTACTCCTCACCACCCAGCCTCCCGTCCTGCTGTGACTGATGGCTTGGGCTTGTGGGAAGGAGCCAGAAGACCCCGGTGTGACTGAAGACAGCATCAGGAAGCTCCCACAGAAGTAACTTGGAGCTCAGAGTCAGAAGACTGGGTGTAGGCATGGGTAGTTCCTAGAGTTCCTAAAGCTGCTCTTCACACCCCTCCCTAGGGGAGCTGGCAGTGAAAGCAAGCCTCACTCACCCTTGGATCCTTTAACTGCATGCATCTGCTCACCGAAGAAAGGTGGATCCAGCTCAGTGCCAGGTCCCAACCATCTGCCTTCAGAGAGTCTCTGGCATTTTCCTTGCCCCTGAGCCTGTGCGACTAATGACAGAAAAGCTAGGCTTCTTTACATTCTCGTAGTGGACAGCCCTCCCTAGATCCTGCCACTTTGCTTGGACCTCTGATCTGTTCCCTGGGCATGGATTAGGGGTGGGGGGCCAAGCGGGTCATGGAGGGTGGGCTGCATGACAGAGCTGAGGGTCCCTTCAGGAACTGGGGCAGGCCACATGATACACGGGCACCAGATCTCCTGACCGCAAGTCCTGGACTAATTTGGGGTGCTGTGTGGCTTTCTGAATCATTTGGAACTTGCCACGGTTTTTCCGATATTAGCACATTGCTCTTCAGTAAGTATTCTTTTTCACACAATTTATATAAAACCATCTGCAAATGTGTGGAGTGCCCTTGGTTAATTCCTGCAGAATCTCTGGGTTCTGGGGGCAGTCTTTGGAGGGGGTTAAGATGAGTCTGGGGCAGACTGGGCAGGAACTAAGCAAGAATGTCTACTGTGTGGAATTAAAAGGAAATTATTTCCCTTTTTTGCTCACTATCCCATTGCCTCCTAGCCTGCCTAATCTCAGCCATCATTCAAGGCCCAGGTTAAGTTCTGTATCTTCGAGAAAACCCTTTTTGATAATTTTTTTTGAAATATTCCTTTATTTTATTTTATTTTTTTATTGAGGCAAAAATTAATATAATATAAAAATAATTTTCAAGTGAAAAATTTAGTATCATTTAGTATACTTAGAGTGTTGTGCAACCACCACCTCTGTTAGGTTCCAAAACATCCTTATCACCCCAGAGGGAAGCCCTTTCTACATTAAGCAGTTACTCTCCTCTACCTCCCCATCTCCACCCTAGCCTGGCAGCCTCCAGTCTGCTTTCTCTCCTATGGATTTACCTATCCTGGCTATTTTATATAATTAGAATCATATAATGCAGGATGTTTTGTGCCTGGCTACTTTCAGTCAGTGTAATGGTTTCTAGGTTCATCTATGATGCAGCATGTATTGGTACTTTATTCCTTTTTATGGCGGGATAATATTCCATCAAATGTATATACTACAATTTGTTTATTCATCTGTTGATGGACAACTGGGTTATTTACACTTTTTGACTATTGTTAATGGTGCTGCTGTGAACACTTCTGTGCCAATACTTGTTTTAGTATTTTTTTTTTTTCAGTTCTTTTAGGTATATACCAAGGAGTGGAATTTTTGTGTCACATGGGATTCTATGTTTGGCTTTTTGAGGAACCACCGAGTTGTTTCCCACCGCAGCTGTACCAATTTGCATTCCTACCAGCAAATCTTGATCTTTGTATTTCATAGTAACTCTTCTGCAAAGAAAATTATGGTATTTTTTTACCCATGTTAGATGCCTTCTGGGTTCTCTGTCATTATTTCTATATTATCTTTTAACTTAATTTTAAGCTCTACAACATCAAGGACAAATCTTTATTATTTATCCATTTGTTAATTCACAGATTCAATTAGTAGTTAGCATTATAGTTTAGTAGCTACGAATTCTGGCTCTGGAATCAGACCACCCGGGTTCAAGTCCCGAAGTGCCATTTGCTAGGTGCACAATTTAGGGCAAGTGATTTCACCTTTCTACATCTTAGCTTCTTTTGTAAAATGGGAATAATGAGAGTTGCATCAGTTTCATATTGCTGCTGTAATACCACATACGTGGTGGCTTAAAATAGCACAAATTTATCATCTGACAGTTCTGGACGTCAGAAGTCTGAAATGGGTCTCCTACGGTGAAAATCTAGTGCGGCAGGGCTGTGCTCCCTCTGGAGGCTCTAGGGGAGAGTCTGTTTCCTTATCTTCTCCAGCTTCTAGAGGGTGCCTGCATTCCTTGGCTCATGGTCCCCTTCCATCTTCAAGCCAGCAGCTGTATCACTCTGGCCTCTGCTTCCATTCCATCTCCTTCTCTGACTCTACTGCTCCTGCCTCCCTCTTACAAGGATCTTTGTGATTACGTTAGCCTTACCCAGATAATCCAGGATAACCTCCCCATCTTTAACTAAATCACATCAGCAAAGCCCCTTTTGCCATGAAAGGTAACAAATTCACAGGTTCTGGGGTTTCGGTTGTAGATGTTTTTGGAGGCCATTACTCTGCCTATCACAATCATGATGCCTCATACAATTATTTTGAGGATAAAATGAGATATTTCACTCAAAGCAGAGGTACTCAAAGATGTTAGACGTTATTGCTGCTCTTGCCAATGATGGCTGTGCCTATGGCTATTTCTGGCCAAATGCTGTTAGATTAGGACCGTGAACACAGCAAGTGCTCTGTGACTATCTGGGGACTGCATGTGTCTGACTCCTAGAATGCGCTGCCTTTTCTCAGTAAGAACAAAGTCACTTAGCACATTCCTTATTCAGAGTCCTCCTTGGCGTTCCACTTAGTTCAGACCAATCTCTTTGGAGATAACAAATCTGAGCCCTATAGCTCTGGTCTACCCCAGAGGTCTTATATGTATATGTTGTCTCTGAATTACAAAATCAAAAGTTCTAGGTCACAAAAGACACATTTGATAAATGACTGTTATCCAGAATATACAAAGAACTCTTAAAATTCAAGGATAAGAAATTAAACAACCCAGGGGTACCTCGGTGGCTCAGTTGGTTAAGTGTCTGACTTTGGCTCAGGTCATGATCCTGGGGTCCTGGGATCAAGCCCTGCATTGGGCTCCTTACTCAGTGGGAAGTCTGCTTCTCCCTCTGTCCCTCCCCCCAACTTGTGTGTGTGTGCGCACACACTCTCTCTCTCAAATAAATAAAATCTAAAAAAAAAGAAATCAAACAACCCAATTAAAAAATGGGCCAAAGACTGTTTTTTTAAAAAGATTTATTTATTTGGTAGGGGGAGAAGGAAGGGGAGAGGGAGAATCTCAAGCAGACTCCTTGCTGAGCATGGAGCCTGAGATGGGGCTTGATCCCATGACCCTGAGAACATGACCAGAGCTGAAACTATGAGTTGGACGCTCAACCAACTGAGCCATCCAGGCACCCCAAGGGTCAAAGTCTTTAACAGACATCTCACCAAAGAAGATATACAGGTAGCAAATAAGCATAGAAAAAGATGCTCCACATCCTATATCATCAGGGAAATGCAAATTAAAACAATAGAGAGATACCACCATGTACCTATTAGAATGGTAAAAATCCAGAACACTGACAATACCAAATGCTGATGAGGATGTAGAGCAATAGGGACTCTCATTCATTGGTGGTCGGAAAGCAAAGTGGTACAGCCACTTTGGAAGATGTTTTATGGGTTTCTTACAAAACTAAACACACTCTTACCATAGGATCCAGCAATTATGCACCTTGGTATTTACCCAAAGGAGCTGAAAACTTGTGTCCCACAAAAAGCTGTACAGAGGTGTTCATAGCAGATTTGCTCATAATTGTCAAAACTTGGAAGCAACCACAATGTCCTTCAGTAGGTGAGTGGATAAATTGTGGTACATCCAAAGAATATTATTCAGCACTAAAAGTAAATAAGCTATCAAGCCATGGAGGGTCATGGAGGAATCTTAAGTGATATTACTAAGAGAAAGAAGCCAGCATAAAGAGGCTGCATACTGTATGACTCCCAATTATGTGACTTTCTGGAAAAGGCAAAACTATGGAGGCAGTTAAAAGATCCGTGGTTGCCAGGGTTTGGCGGGGGAGGGATGAATAGGCAGAGCACAGAGGATTTTTTAGGGCAGTGGAAATACTTTGTATGTACCGTAAGGGTAGACACATGTCATCACACATTTGACCAAACCCATAGAATATACAATACAAAGAGGGAACCCTAATGTAGATGACAGATTTTGGGTGATGAAGTGTCAGTGTAGGTTCATCGATTGTAACAAATGTACCACTCTGATGGGGGGGAATGTTGATGATGGGTGAGGCTGTGCACGTGTGGAGGTATATGGGAAATCTCTGTACCCTCCTCTCAATTTTGCTCTGAACCCAAAACTACTGTAAAAAAAATAAAGTCTTGAAAGAAAACCCCCAAAATTCTAGGTCCCTGGGACGTCATAGTGAGGCTCAAGAACAAAAGGTTGGGAGATAATACATATGAAGAGAAGCAGAGCTGGAATTTGTATTGAACTATGAAAGCTTCTGAATTGCTGTACCTGATATACTTTTAATCCCAAAGAAGATAAGAGAGGTTCCCCTAGGCAATGGTAGAGGGAAAGTCCCTAGAACCCTCTGATTTTGTCTTGCCTCAGAAGATGGGCCAGAAGGTGAAGAAAGAATGGGGATGAGGACCTTCAGACAATATAACACCTGCGTGTAGTCACTTAGTCACTTGGGGAGAGAGGGAGAAGATTTTCTTCTTGCTTTTGTCAGGCAGCCCTGCTAATTGCATTTGCTATAGCAGTCCTGGTTGGGAGATGTGCAGCTACTCTCAGACCTCATGGCAGGAGCAGAGATTCTTTCCCTGTGTGTAATTTAGGGGCCTGTGAATGGAGGCCAGGTCCCTGGATGAGAGCCTGTGGGTGAGGCTGGGGAACAGAGGGTTTGGCTCGTTAAGAAACTTAAGTTCCTTAATTTTCCCCTCTTGGCTTTGGTCACCCCATCTGAACAAGGTGGGTGGATTAAAGATCTTGCATAAGTCCCTACAGCCTGTGATTCTATAACTGTATAAAGAGTTATGCCAAAGAATTTTAAAATAAATACTTCTCTGATGATGCCTGTGAGCATCATATCAACAAAGTGTGACTCTTGGGTTTTGACTCAGTCCATGGAAATGTCTAGGTCATGTCCTTCCCACTTATGTTTACTCATCTGCAATGCTTAGAGAAACTCTTGGGTCTCCTGAGTCCTGCCTTTTATCCATACCCGCATTTTGCCAGGATCAGCTGACCTCTCAGGCTTTCAGATGTGCCATAGTTCCTAAGAGGCAGGGGAGAGAAATATACACTGCTGGCCATGGAATGTTTCCCAAGAAGCATAGAAATAAAGCTGCTTTTTTTGGGCCATTGCAGTTGTGAAAAAAGAAGACCAGAGACTGAAAGCCCTGAGGCCAAAACAGGATTTAAGTAGCTTCCCCGATGGGGAGCACCCCTTGGACCACAGAGAATATGGTACTGAAAACCAGAGTGCCATGAGTTGATCCCAGAGTTAATGACCTAAATGGACAAGTCAACCCTTTGGACACTTTCTGGGATGCTTGAACTTTGAACAGAAGATGAAGAGTTCTAGATTGAAATGGATCTTTTTAGTGGTTAGAATGATATGACACTACAAGAAGGGAAAAGTGAAGACACATAGCTAAGAGAGACCCCCACCAGGGCCCACTGTGGGGAGAAGGGAGAAGTCAAAAGGATGGAGGAACAGCAGAAGAGGCTGCATGAGCAGAGATCCAGGGACAAGAACAGGCACTCTGTGTTTCAGAAGCTACAAGAAGCTGAGTGTTTCTGGAACGTGGGGTGAAGGGGAGGGAATGACCAGTACTGGCTGGAAAGGTAGGCAGGGGCAGTCCAGGGAAAGTCTTGTGGACCAGATAAGCTGTTCAAACTTGATCTTGTGAGGTTGTGGGGACCTTTAAGGGTATCAAGCAGGGACACATCAAAGTCCATTGAGAGTTCATGAGCCATAGAAGATGGGCCAGCCACAGAAGATGATAAGGATTCCTTGTCATTAGGTGCATGTGCATCGGGGTGTCCTCTTGATGCTTAATTACATCCTGCATGTTTTCGTGGAAAACACTGAGGACACAGCATGTTTGTGGCTGGCACATGTCCAGCTATGTCTGATGATACCATTTCCCCTTCCCTAAATATTAACCCTCAAAAGCAAAGTAGACTCCATTGTGCACTGAGCAAGGGCTTCTGGAAAAGCAAATAGAATGAAAGGGAGAAAAGGAAGCTCCTCTTTCTCAGTCTTGCTGGACACAGGAGGTGTGGCTGTGATGGTCTGTAGAGTGGCCGGAGGCCCTCATGTCAGAACTCATCCTGATCCGTGGCTATGAGAGGAAGGGCACCGTGATCCGTTTCAGTCCATTTGTCCACTGAACAGTCATGAGACCTTGGGCATCTCATTCCCTCTCTCGACATTAAACTAGATGTTCTCTTCTTGCTCCCAAATGCTGTGTGTAGTCACTGGAAGGGTTCTTCCTCCAAGTCTGAGTCCTTCTGCCCATTTTATCTTAAACACTTTTTGATGGTGTTTATTATTTATAACCAGCTATTTCCAAAGAGGATTTGAGTCAGCTTATAATAAGGGATGTGGCCACAATGGAATCATTAAAAGGCAATTAATAATCAAATGTCATTTGATAGCCAGTGGTGATAGAGTGAAAAATATACCAGAAGCCTATGATGAAAATAGCTTTCTCAAGTAAGTACCAACAGAGTGAGTGCTCTGAGCTCCCTGGCTGCCAAAGAGAAGGAAAGCCCCTATCGCATGCTCAGAAAGAGCCTTCTGTAATCAGACAGCTGGACGCTTGCTGACACCAATGTAAGAGGTGCAGTGAGCACTTGAATCTACAAGTGATCAATAGCACTTCTATAAAGATGCAAGATACTCAGGATACTCTACATGCAGCTTTGCTTGTTTTCCTTCTCTTAGAGATTCCCATTTCCTTTGGCAGCAGCGAACAGATGTGTCTCAGAAACTGATGAAGTCTGACAAGGTTTGCATCGAGCGTTTTCTAGAAAGTGGGAGAAATAAGTAGGGTCTGCTCTTGGGGGGGTGGATGGGAAGCTTGAGCCTCCCTTCCTGTGGAGCCAGCCCTCTGGGTCTTGGAAAATCTACATTGCATGTGGGATTTGAGCCTCTCCCGTCCCACTCTACCCCCCCCCGCCACCCCCCCATCCCCGCACCCATGCCAAGCAGCCCGCAGGCAATCCTCTCTCCCACTGCCGAAGCTGCTACCTCATGAGCCTTTCTAAGGAGCCAAGCACAGGGCTTTGAACAACTTTTTTCTCCTGTTGATTTACAGAAACCTTTTGGGGGTTTGGGGAGTCTACCTTTCCTGCTCTGAAAGCAAGCTGAGAAAATGGCACATACTGAGTAGATACTCTGCACAGCAACCTGTTGAAACCAGAGAAAATAAAAACTTAGCTTGAAAACGAGCAAGTGTTTTGTAGCCACCGCATCAGAAATACATGTCCGCTGCCTGCACTGTGGCAGAGACAGAAAACTGTCCTTCAAAGGGCTGGGATCCTGATTCTGCATAAATTCGGGAGTGGCTCTGGGAACTGTGGGCTCTGAGGCCTCCCCTCTCTCCACTGCCTGTGTGACTAACTCATGCTAAGGATAATACAAGATATGTAGGCGCTCAAGCTTGAGCAGAATTTAACCCATAGCATGGTGGAAGCAGTATGTGTGTGTCTATGTTTAACTCAGGGCTGGGAAAAAATGCTAAATTAAGAGCTCAGAGCATTAGCTCTACATCCATCCTTAATACCATGTGACTTTTAAAGCCGAAAGGGTTCACTTCTATTTAATCAGGCTGCACACAGGATGGAGGCTCAGCTGAGAGGCTCAGCTGACCCCACACTCAGCATAAAGATCGGTGGGGTTGGAGCTTTGGGCATCTCTAACTAGGAAAGTCTAAGAACTCCAATCTTATTAACACCTTCCTGACTATTCCTCCTGATTTCCCCCAGTCTACTGAAGTCTCCCACCCCCATCACTAATTTCCTTTCTCTCTCTATGAACTCTGACTCACATTCTCATCCTGTTTCCTCTTTGAAATTTCCCTTGACCGCTCAAACCGGCAGTAATTACAGGATTGTAAACTCAGGGAAGATCAAGGTTGGCGGGGCTCTAGATAACACGTCACGTCCTCTCTCCTTCGAGGGAAGAGATTCCTTAGAAAGTATCTCTCACTGGTGCTCCCCCAGCTTCTGCTTGAACACTGTAGTGATGGCAAGCTCACTACCTCTTGTGTAGTGTGCTACTTAGCCTGGTACTCTGCAAACAAATAGAGTTAGGTTTGAAATAAGTTCTGCCACTTATTTATTGGTTGTCCCAGGGCAGTTTTTGTGACCATTCCGTGTCTAAGTGTCTTCACCTCTAAAATGGTGTTAATAACAGTGTCTATTCAATAGGGTTGTTAAACTACCCTTGGGTTTTGACCAAGGTTGTGTCTTTTAGAGACTAGCATTCGTAAAAGATAGTTTTAGGGAAATTGTGCCTTTTCATTTTTAAACAATTTTTTTTTTTTTTTTATTTGAGACAGAGAGAATGAGAGACAGAGAGCATGAGAGGGAGGAGGGTCAGAGGGAGAAGCAGACTCCCTGCCGAGCAGGGAGCCCGATGCGGGACTCGATCCCGGGACTCCAGGATCATGACCTGAGCCGAAGGCAGTCGCTTAACCAACTGAGCCACCCAGGCGCCCCTGTGCCTTTTCATTTTTAAAGAAGTGAAGGTTTATAGTTATCTGAACTAGATATGAAATAAAGCCAGCACATCTTCATAGACATTTACACAGACGCGTGTTCTACTCTGGACAGTTGATATTGGGTTTATTAGTTTGCTAAGGCTGCCGTAACAAATACCACAAGCTGGGAGGCTTAAACAATAAAAATTTATTGTCTTGGCAGGGTTGCTTCCTCCTGAGGCCTGTGTGCGCAGGATCTGTTCAAGGTCCTTTCTCCTTGTATTCTCTCTGTCTCTTAACGTTGTCTTCCCTCCATGTGCATCTCTTTTGGTGTCTAAATTTCTCTTCTCTATAAGGACAGCAGTCATGTTGGATTAGGGCCCACCCTAATAACCTCATTTTAACTTGATTACCTCTGAAAGATCCCATCTCCAAATAAGGTCACGTTCTGAGGTGCTGCTGGAGATTAGAACTCCAACATAACTTATTTGGGGGGACACAATTCATGCCCTAACATTGAGTAATGGACAAGGTACCATGCTGGGCATCTAAGAGCCTTGGATTGGGTTCAGATTCTGTCAGTGACTGGTTGCATGTTTTGCTGATTCTCTAGACTTGCATTTTCCCCACAGTGACATGGGTAGGTTGACCTGCATGACCAGAATTCCTTCTAGCCTTAGAGTTCTATGGTTTGAGTGGCCCATTTGTTTTGACAGAGATGCAAAGGGAAGATGTTAAGTGTGGGGCTCAGATAGTAAGGGGACAGGTGTTTCTGAGTGGGGAGTCTTGTGCTGTTGAGTTGCCCTCTGGAGTTGCCCTCAGATCACACCAGATGGTTGCAAGATAATGGAGAGCAGCTTTCCGTGGTTCTGAAAGAATCCTTTCCTTCTCTAACATCCTGTTTACAATCCTGTTGCTTGGGGGAATGGCCCTATTTTAGCTCCAGTGCTGTATTTTGAAGGTCCTAAAAGCTCCATAAAGCAATGATTTGGCATGAGGTAGCTGAGGAATTCAGTGACTTTAAGAGTATATTTATAGTATTTCATAAAAATAAATCAACTTTTACCCTTTATGGGAGTAAACATTTTCAGTTGGGCGAGTGGTGGTTTTCCCCCCTCTACTCTAATTCTTAGAATAGTCTTGCAAAAATGGTACCCAGGAGAGTCCTTTGCACATTTCTGCCTCTTGACATACTGTTGAAGTCATTGTTAGGATGGTTTTATTTTTGTTAAGTGCTGGTGTTTAAGTGTTGGTCCATTTTAGCAGAACACTAAAGCCATCAACATATAATTGTATTCATATTAATTCTCATTTCAATGAGAAAGGCACTTTGTAATCACTTGTTATTTAACCCTGACAGCAACCTTTCCAGGAAAAAGAGGACGTATTGACAGATCCCTGCATGCTGTAAGATGAGCCATTTGTGATCTCTCTCCATTCAGGAACAGAGAGGAAGAGAATGCCACACACATTCTCACACAGCATGGCACTGAGCACACACCAGGATTTTCACAAAGGGAAAGGGAGATCGGTCTTTTTTTGCTGGATATAGGAATCTAGACTTAAGCCTAGGTAGGGAAAAGTTTAGGGTTGTTGATGTTTGTTGAATGTAACTAGGAGATCCTGACTCAAAACAGATGTATCCTCGGTCAGCTCTCATTTTGATGCACTTGATAATGCAGTGATATGTTTGTCAAAGTTTTCTCTTGGAGAAAGTAACTACCTCTTGGGGTTTGGAACAGGGTATCTTCCAATGAAGGAGAGCTTTTCTCAGAGATCCCTGAAGTGATTGAGGCAGGGAATGAGGGCCAAGGTCCCAGGCCCCTCAGTTAGTGCTACTATAGCCAGAAAACTGCCGTTTGGTCATATTTTGTGAACGGGACACCATGGCTAGCTGTCCCCTCCCTCCGGAAGTGAAGCAGTGAATACTATGGAAATCTGGGTATAGCAGGAGCTTATAGGAGAGCAGTTTCACCATCTGGAATCTCACAGCCTGGCCTGGCTCTTGAGATGGTGAGAAATTTAGGCTGTATCTGGATATTTTGCTTTATTCCTTTGTGAAGAAGTTGCCAGTGGTGTCCTAACTCAGATCAAGGAAATCCTGGCATGCTTTTCTGCGGGGAGGGGCCCTAGGAGCTCCAATTGACTCAGAGGATCTAGGCCTCTGCTGTTGGAGCACCTGGTGAGTGTGGGTCAACATCCTAAATTCCAGGCCAAGTTACAGCTGACTCATTCTGTCTCTCATTGCAGCTTGAAGAGCAATTGATGCATTGCAGAAACCTCAGAAAAATATTTTGATCAGGGAAAATTGATTTTATAGGTTCTAATGTGAAATCTTTTAGTAAGTGAAGCATTACAACCATGGTTGTGAGAACCTTTACAAATGACAGGATTTCTTCTTTTTGTGTCTATAACCAGGGAAGTCCCAAGGATGGGGCTTAGTTAAAAAATGCTCCAAAAAAAAAAAAAAGTGGTCCTGCACGTGGAGGGGAGTTGGGCTGGTACATGCCTGTAATGTGACCAGTCTCCTTTGGTAGCAAGTGTGAGTCAGGCTTCAAAAGTCTTCCCTGGATTTGGGTTGAGATAACCGTCATTTCTATAGAGGTCAGGAATTAATTATCCTTCCAGTATTCTACCTTCCATGTCTTTTCTTTCCAAGGGAAGGGCAGAGCCCAGGTTGCTGCATCTGCCTCCCTCCCATCTTCTCACAAAGCCCTGCCATTCATCAGTGTCTTTTGTGGCCCTTTCTTGTTCACTGAATAAATTTCTATTCCTCTTGGAAAGCGAGCAGCCGTCTTTAGCCATCAGTAGCTTCTTCCCTCACCCCCATCACCGTTACTGTCTCTGTTCTTTGGATGCCACGTCCCCAGACAGGAGATCTAAGGAGATAGGATGATGTTTGGGGCTTCAGCTCTGTGGAGGTTCTATCCTTACACAAGCAAAAGCTGGATTAGCACCTAAGAACCTTCTTCTTGAGGGATCCAGTCCTCTGCCCCCCACCTGCGCTTTGGTGGGGGGACAATGGGCAACATCCTGTCAGGGTCAATGGGAAGGAGCAAGCAAGGACACTCTTCAGCATGCTGAGTCCAATTTGAGTATCAAGCCAAGCATTACCCGAGGGGCCAACAAGTACCAGGGCCCCGGGCAGCATGGCTGTGAACCCGCTGTGCTTCTTACTCTCAGGAACTCAGCTTCTTGAAAAAGACAAGATACCCATGCGGAGAGCTGCCTTCTCTGAGACCTGGGCTTAACGTCTGCCACAATTACTTCACAGCAAGGAATCCATACCTGTTTTGATGAATAATTAAATGAATAAAATGCCAAAGGGCTGCTGGAAAGGAATGTCCAGGAGGGAGAGTGCTCTGTGATCTGGGGAAGTCAGCGGAGAATGTCTGGAGATGGCTCGGGTAGCCCCACAGGCCTCGCGGGTGTTGACGAGACGGAGAAGAGCAGGAAGGCCTTCCTGGCAAGAGAGTCGCCCCAAGGCTGGGAGGGACAGAGCAGAACAGAAGGGAGCTGAATATATACATATTTCTTTTAAAAACACTCTTTTAAAGTTTTCTTTTCCTCATTTTTACTCTTACCCATTTTTGCAACTGCCCCCCTCCCACCCCTCAATTCTGATTTGCTCTTTGATATTATGTATTTTTTTCAACCAGGCTGGGGAAGCACTGCATTTTAAAGCCTCTTTCGCCTGCCAAGTTGTGTTCCCAAGCCCTCTAAGCTCCACATGCTGCCAGAATAACTTTAGGATGAAGCTCATTAATAATGTGCATGTGAAATCACATTCTCTGTAGGAGGCCGAGAGGGGGGGCTCTGCCCCTGTCATCGAGCTTTCAGAAATGGCAGCTCGTAAATAGGACACCCTGTCCCCACTGCCTGGAAGGCTGGAGCTGTCTACACAGCTGTCCTGGGGGGACATTTCTTTGGTGAAATTTCTCCATCCGAGGTGGGTTCTCAAGTGCAGGAGCTAAGTCGCCTTAAATATAGTTGCTTTCTTGCCCAGCATCTTTGTTGCGTCTCTGTGGAAGTTCTCAGTTGGGGGAAGGGGGTTTCCAACGGCATGTCACTTAGCATGACTACGCCCATTAGTTATAATTAAACAGGCTGCTGCAATGATTGCAAATAAATTTAGCACCAAAAGGATTGTGCAGATACTCAGAGCCATAATAGCGGTCTTCAGATGACAAATCAGCCAGGCTTTCCAGCAGGCTCTGGAGGGGCTCAGGGGACAGTCATCTTCCTGGTGGATGACCGAACATCTCAAGGATGATGCTTCCTGGGAGCAGGCAACATCCTCAAACCCTGGGACCCTGGGAGTGTCATCTTCCTTTTCCTAACATTTGTGAACCATTTTTTCCCTTGCTTCATCCTGAATACATCTGCATCATCCATCTCTTGCTTCCTTCTAGGAGGCAAAGATACCTGCTGTTTACAGCAGGTTTTCCCTGTGATCTGGCCACTTGCAGCGTCTGTGCTCCTGCAGGATCTGGAGGAAGCCTGAGAGCCCACTTTGACACCTCACCCCTTAAGCTGGAAGCCATTTTGTGGTCTCCCTGAGACAGCCATCAGCAGGTGAAGCCAAATCCCACCTTGTGCACTTGTGGTTAACATATCGATATCAGTCTGGCTGTTTTATGTTCCAGAAAGCTGTGCAGTTGTGCCTTTGGTATCCCCAACCCCCAAGTAGGCAGTGTTTTGCTAGACTTCTTGAAATGGGGACACAAAACTTGAGGGAAGGAAAGGAGTATCAAAACCCAAACACCAAGTAAATTGGGAGAGGAATAATGAATGACTAGCAGGTTCCCTGAGCAGAAGGCAGGGAATCAAGAGGTATGCCAGTTATTTATTATGCCTGCCTTTTGCATGAGGGCAGCAGGGGGCATGATCAAGAGTACAGAGCACAACTTCAGTGCTTGATTACCTGGCTTTGAATCTTGGCTTTGGTGGGCTAATTAGCTCAGTGACCTTAGGCAAGTAGCTTAACTTCTCTGTGCCTTATTTCCCATGTGTAAAATGGGGGCTGAGTATTATCTGCCTCATAGGATTGTTGTGGTAGTTAAAGGAGACAATTTGTGTGACATGTACAGTGAAGGATCTATGTCTTGTGAAGGTTGGTTGGTTCTATCAACTCAGTATTTTCCAATACTTAGTCATTATTACCTTCATGGTTTTGCTATCATCATACACCCATGTATTTGCCTAATGCTTAAAAGACGTTGTAGAGCTTTTTAAAAATTATGAATGTAACAGACATATTGGCAGGTGCACAGAGCATAAATGTATAAATCAATAAATTATCATCAAATATCAAGAAACTGAACAGGGTGGAGACCTTGGAAACCCTTCTTGTGCCCCACTCTTGCTTCTCTAGAGGAAACCTTGTTCAGATTCTCATACTGTATGTTTTGTTTTTTTGTTTCTGTTTTTTTCATTCTTATGTTAATCCCCATACATTACATCATTAGTTCTAGATGAAGTGTTCCATGATTCATTGTTCATGCACAACACCCAGTGCTCCATGCAGAACGTGCCCTCCTCAACACCCACCACC